>NW_006434828.1:356237-364960 GCF_000325575.1 Pteropus alecto
CCTTATTGCTAGGTGAGGAAGTTGAGGCATGGTGACTTGCTCAGGGTCACACTCCCCATGGCATCAAGGTCATGTGACGGGACCTGCAGCATGGGTGTGCCACCTGTGCAGTCACCGAGAACCCATGCTCAGAGGGGCCCCATGCTTACTTTTAACGATCTGTTGTTGTGTGTGTTACGTGCCATCGAGTCGACTCTGACTCCTAGTGCCCCCGTGGATGAGTGACGTCCATCACGTGCTGGCCTCAGCAGCCCTGCTCAGCTCCTGGACACTCACGCCCACAGCTTCTGTCATGGAGCCGATCCATCCCGTATCTGCTCTTCCTCTTTTCCTTCTGCCTTCTATTTTTCTCTTTCTTTATTATTTATTATTATTTATGCCTACAGCACCCGGTCTTCCCGGGTGGTCTCCCATCCAAGTACTGACCAGGCCCGACCCTGCTGAGCTTCCGTGATCAGACATCGGGCTCGTTCAGGGTGGCGTGGCCGTAGACCATGGACCGTGGCTCCACTGGGGCGCGAACCCTGGGGTACAGGCGGAGGCTCAGAGTGAACGAGGACAAATCGGCATCCAAGTCAAGACAGGAAAAGAGGTTGGGAAGACTCCGAGAGATTTGAGAAAAACATGTAGGGTAAAGGGATCCCGTAAACGTAGAGAGTTGGAACTGAGAGACGCCGCGAGACTGAAGAGGGATGCGGATTCTCTGCCCCACTCTGTCCCACGTCTTCCTCGTGGAGACGGGCACGCGTCTCTTTTTAAGGAGACAGTGATGACGAGAAGCAGAATGTTTCTTTCCTCCCCGGTGATAGTGCTTCTTAACTGCTGTCACTCATCTGCCACCTAGTAGAGGAAAAAGGGTGTCCGAAGTAGATTATTTTTTGCCACGAAGGGTAGATTTCTCAATAACTTCATCTGCATAACCCCCCTATATCCATAAGATGCCCGTTTCCTACGGCGTCTTAGATCTCACACTCATTCTTGTCGAATTACTCCACTGAGAGTGAACCTTATGTCTCACCACAATGGACTCCCCTCACCCCATCAGCCAAGACCCCTAAGCTTCAGGGTAATCCAGAGAAGTAAAAGGCAGGCTGGTTCACAGAGATTCGGGTGTGGGGGGCGGGGTATGTACACAGTCTCCTGGCACCGCTCACAGCCTGGGACCCAAGGTGGGTTCTGGTCCAAGAAGCAAGATTATCAGCTGCAGTTTACAAACCAGACTTTTATAATGCCAGCCTCAAATTGACACTCAATCGGTTTAACCATTTGGAGAATAAATCAATGAGAAAAAAATAATGGTTAAAAAAGTACGACCACTAATTTCAGAATACAACTTCCAGAAAAAAAATTGTCCAGGTTCTTAAATAATTCGTGTTCTGGGAGGCCCTTTGGAAGGTCCCAAATTTTCTCAATGTTACACAGCAGAAGAAGTCCACTCTCAACAGGGGAGCAAAGCTCTGAGGGCGAAGATGCAGGTGGACAGGCCAGGCTCTCGTCCCATGGGCATCAGAGAGACAGTGGGACACTCAGTTACCCAGCTGCCCGGCCAATGAACTATTTCTTCTTGAGGAGACAGCACTAGGTCCCTTGTTAAGACTCAAAGGCAAATGAAAAATGGTGCCTGGTGTCTATTTTTTCCTTTTCCGATTCTGTTTCAATATTAGAATATTCTATTGCAATTATGTTTCATTAACACCATCTCTGTGGTGGGCTACTGAATTCCAGCGCTGTATTTCATCCCCACGAAAGTGTCTACTTTTTGAAGATGCGGGAGTTTCCAAAGCAGCTTATTGATGTGAGCAATTTCTAGTCTTTCCTCCCAAATCACCAGGAAGCCAGGCCCGTGAGCAGGGCGCCAGAGCTTCCTGACTGTCCCTCAAGAAATGTCTCTGAGGCCCCGCCCATCCTGCGAATAGCCCACCCATTGTTCAGCATCCCAGGGCTTGTGTGGGCATCTCAGCAGCATCTGATTCACGCTGTCAACCTATTAGACCCATGACAGCTGGCTGCTGCCTAGACGGGACTCAGATAAAGAAAGGGCAGGAAGGCAGGGCGATCCTGGGGTGCGTGTGCTGGGACCCGGGGTGCAGTGACTGCGCCTGGCTCCACCTGCCCCGTGCAATGTCCTCACGTGAGAAATGTCCGCAGAGCCACTCTGCGGTGGGCGGGAGGACGGGAGCCCTTGCCCTGGCCTTCAGCAGCACACGACAGCGGCGTGGGAACCCCAGAGCTAAGCAGGACAGGACCCGCCCCTCTTCGGGGGCGGGCACGGTCACCCACTCTGCGTTTTCATGGAAAGACGAGGAAAGGAGCTGTGAGAAGAAAAGCAAGTTGAGCGAAGCTGCACAGCCAGGACGTGTGACACCCGCAGTGTGACACCTGCACCCGAGGCTTCCACACTCCACAGCTCTAGTCCGCAGATCACATTCCTGCATCGGGAGCCAGCGCTTTCTACATCTGCATTACTGTCTCCCCACTCGAGGCTTCTATTGCCCAGACCCAGGCGACTGGAGCGGGGCGGGCTGAATCCCTGCCAGCTGAGAGTCAGCTTTCTAAGGTCTGCTTATGTCAGTAACCACTGAACTCGCCCACTCTCTAGTTCTTCAGTGCCGCTCAAGCTCGCCCATTGGGGTGCCCGTCTGTTTCCCCCTCCCCGCCCCCACCCCAAAGTAACTGGGTGTCGTTCTGGAGACAACAAAATGAGACAGACATAGTCGATCTGCCATCTCAGCCGAGAACTCCCTTTAACTATTCTTTTCGATTGTGCTTGACGATTCAGGCTGCAGGTCTTAGCCAGAGGTCTTCGGCCTGGGGCCAGGTACCCTTGGACATGAGCTGAGTTTCCCATGGAGACCAAGCGCAAGCAGTTGAAGGAGTCATTTTCAGAGTTTCAGTGTCCTAAACAGAACTCTTTGGGGAATGCTCCTGTGATGGCAAGGAGGTTCCCCTTTCCCACAACCCCCTTCACCCACTTCATAAAGGAACAGTCTCTTCCCTGCCTACAGGGCTCTGCATGAAAGGACATTTCTTTATTGGAATTGGTCTTGAAAATGTAGATGGCTCGAGTGACTGACAAATCATTTTACAAGCCAGGGGATGGTTTCTAAATGTTTGCTTTCAAAACAATCACCAGTTGATTGATCATTAAAGTTATTTCGTTCTTGGTGAAAGAATACTACATGATTTTAGCACGTAACTCAGAAAGTTGAAAGCATTGATTGGCACTGATTGATTAAAAAAAAAAAACACTTCTGTGTACAAGGGCAACATTCTAAGTTCTGATAGCTATGAAAATGAAAAATAGGAATCGTTTTCAAACTGAATTCCAACTTATTCTGGCAGTAGAATACTCGGGCACACCAACTAATTGAAAAATTGAAATAACTCCATCCATCTCACAAACAGATGACATTCTGATAACATTCCCTCTTCATGTTTAATATTTATCCGCCAAAATGTGGACTCTATTTGTGTTCTGATCGATTCTCTGCTGCTAATGGTTGTAATGATAATGTGATCCAGAGGAAACTTTTAGCATCTAGATGCTTATGGTCACAGGATATTAAAAACATATTTCGGTTCCCATTCATGGGCACATTTGTTTCGGATCCAGAGACGTACAGTCAATAAAATATTTTGAAGCATAAAATATTTTATGTCCGATGGAGTTCTGTGGGATTGGAAACGTGAGTTCAAAGAGAGAAGGAAGGATGTAAAATTTCCAATCGCTAGGAAGAGCTTTTGTTGCTGGTTTTGATTTAATGGATGATAGTGTATATTAATTCAGTACAATGTTTAGAGTCTATCAGATAATTTAAAAGAGTGATGTTACCATTTTATTTTTAAGTGCCAATAGTTAAAATTCACTGCAACTCTTTAAACTTACAGGAAAAAAAATTAATAGCTTAAAAATGTGCAAGGGATGCCTCGGTCTATAAAATTCATTTGTCGCTGAGTGCTACTGCTCTAGTCGTTAGTACTGGAGTGGGAATTTAGTCAGGGGCTGGTGGCTGGGAAGTTCCTAAGGGCCAAGCTTAGACCCACCCGTCGATGTGTTGGAAACAGTTCTATCTAAACTCTCTCTACAGTTCAAGTGTGAACGTGGAAGGGTGTGGCTCTTGCGATGTCTCACCCATCATCATCATCTAATCAGGCTCAGGCGACCCCTTGGTTTGTAAGACAACTGAGATAAGACGTCTGGCTGTATCACAGGAGTCTCCAGGCCACCATCCCTGATTAGGAGTGCTACTCTCTGGGGTTACCCAGAGCGCTTTTTCTGCGTCCCTCAGTTGACTGTTTGACAGCAGGTCTCATGGGTCTTGAGGCAGGGAGAGCTTTTATTTCTTCAAACTTTTTCATACTGGAAGTGGTAGCTAATGCAATAAGACAAGAAAAGGAAATAAAATGTATACTGATTAGGAAGGAAAAAATAAAATCGTCTATGTAGAAAACCTAAAAGAATCAAAAAGAACAACAAAAACAAAAAAACCGCCTGAAACTAATAAGTAATTGTAGCAAGTTTGCAGGATACAGGGTAAATATACAAAAGTCAATCACTTTTATATATAACAACAAACAAGTGGACTTTAAAATTAAAAACACAATACCATTTACATCAGCATTCGAAAAAGGAAATAGGTATGTTAGGTCTGAATCTAACAAAAATGTGAGGGAAACTACAAAACTAATGAAAGAAATCAAAAAAAGAACTAAATAACTGGAAAGGTATTTCATGTCCATAGGGAGGAAGGCTCAATATTGTCGAGGTGTCAGTTCTCCCCAGCTTGATCTATAGATTCAACCCAGTTTCCATAAAAATCCAAGCAAGTTATTTTGTTGATTTCAGCAAACGATTTTGAAGTTTATATGGAGAGGCAAAAGACCCACGAACGGCCAACGCAACATAGAAGGAGAAGAAAGTCGGAAGATCGACAGTACTCAACTCTTACAAAGCGACGGGAATCAAGACAGGGTGGTGTTGGTGAAAGAATAGACATATATAACAACAGAACAAAACAGAGGGTTCAGAAACAGACTCACATTAATGCTGTCAACTGATCTTTGACAAATGTGCAGAGGCAATACAGTGGAAAAAAGATAGTCTTTTTAACAAATGGTGCTGAAAAAATTGGATATTCGCCTACAAAAAAATGAATCTAGCCATAGAACTTATACTCTTCATAACAATTACTAAAAATGGGTTGTGGATCTAAAGGTAAAATGCAAAGCTATAAAATTCCTAAAAGGCAACACATGAGAAAATCTAGATGACTTTCGGCATGGCCATGACTCTTTAGCTACCATACCAAAGGCATAGTTCATGAAAAGAATAAGTAATAAACTGAGCTTCATTAAAATTTAAAACTTCTGCTCTGCAAGGACACTGTCAAGAGAATGAAAAGATGACAAGCCGCAGACTGGGAGAAAATATTTGCAAAAGAGATACTTGATAAGAAATACACAAATATATATATATATATAAAACTCTTAAGACTCAGCAATAAGAAAGTGAGTAACCCAGTTTAAAAAATGGGCAAGAGACCTTACTGGACACCTGACCGAAGAAGGTACGTAGGTCATAGATAAGCATCTAAAAAGATATTTCAGACCAAACGTCATCAGGGAAATGTGAGTTAAAACAGTGAGGCACCACACTCCTGTTAGAATGGCGCCAGTCCAGAACACCGACGACATAAAGTACTGGTAAGGAAGTGACGCGCAAGAACTCACAGACGCTGCTCGTGGGGACGCAAAATGGTACAGCCGCTTTGCAAGACAGTCTGGCAGTTTCTTAGAAAACGAAATATACTCTTACCATGCAATCAGGCAACCGTGCTCCTTGGTGTTTACTCGGAATTGAAAATTATGTCCACAAAAACCTACTCATGGATGTTTGTAGCAGCTTATTCATAATTGCCAAAACTTAGAAGCAACCAAGATGTCCTTTAGTAGGTGGATGAATACATGGTGATACATCCAGACAGTGGACTATTACTCGGTGCTAAAAGGAAATATGCTATTAAGTCATGAAAACATGAGGAGGAAACTTACATGCAAATCACTAAGTGAAAGAGGCCAATCTGGTAAGGCTACAAACTGTACGATTTCAGCTGTATTACATTCTGGAAAAGGCAAAACTATCCATTTGTCCAAACCCATGGAATGTACAACACCAAGAATAAACTCTAATATAAACTACGGACTTTGGGTAATGATGTGTTAATGTAGGTTCGCCAACTGTCATGAATGTACCACATTGGTTGGGGATACGGAAAAAGGAGAAGGCTATGGGTAGGTGGGGGCAGGGATACCGTCTGCACTTCCTGCTCAATACTGCTCTAAACAACAAAGTCTGTTTAAAAGGGGAAAATTTTTTTTACCTGCTTTTCACTTCTAGGCATCCATAACCAGTATCGATTTGGCATTAAAGAAACACGGATTTGGAGTCTCGGTTTGCCCTGATTTGGGGAAGTTAATCTCTCTGAATTAGTTTTCTCTTCTATAAAATTGATTAAATACATAACACTAAATTTCAGGATTATTCTGAGTTCTACATGAGCTAGTGTGAATAAGCGATATCCGTATGAAGAAAATCTTTTGAGAGGCAAGTGTCCCCAAACTTGACTTCCCTCCTTTCTCCTGGAACTCAAAATCCCACTCTCTTGTTATTGCTCAGTTTGTTTCTATTTTAATTTGTCTTAGGTGAATAAATACTCATCAATCATAACCCTTGCTCATAATACAATATCATTGATCCATGATCTCTCCTATTTTATTCGTTTGCATGGACATCCGAATGAACAGACATGAACTTACCACCAATCCAAAAGCTAGATCATTAGTTGTAAATTACACCAAGCAGTGGGTTCCACCTATAGTCCATCCTTCCCAAAAGCCCAGCCGCCATCCTGAACTTCATCTCGATCACACCTTTCCTTTGTGACCCTAGGTAGCGTGCGACTCCATTGGATGAACTTCTCATCTACCTCCTGCCCACAGAGCCCGCTTCTACAAACCCTTCTGAGTGGGTAATGGATTGTGTGACACACGCCAGCACCACTGTCAGGATCAAACAGCAACTTCTGATCGAAGCATCGGTCTCTCTTGGGAATTGAGAATCGGTACCTCGAGGCTCCGTGTAATCTCTTGCAGGGCATCTGAACTGGGAGGTCATGAAATGCTGTGCCCAGAGAGACTATGCTTCTGCCATGAGCAAGTGTGACAGAATGAGCTAATCAGAAACGAGGTGTGAACACAGCGGAAATCAAGGAAGAGGAAGCAGGTG
Source organism: Pteropus alecto (assembly GCF_000325575.1). Taxonomy (NCBI): domain Eukaryota; kingdom Metazoa; phylum Chordata; class Mammalia; order Chiroptera; family Pteropodidae; genus Pteropus; species Pteropus alecto. The sequence continues at coordinate 363,523 of NW_006434828.1, forward strand.
GCTCCCTAGACAGAGCTGAGAGAGTGACCTCCTGGTCTCTGATGGCTTTCTAAACCTTGATTCCAAGACCTCTCAGGACGGGGTTGCCTTCCCTGCCTTTGGCTCTGGAGGTGCTCCTGCCCTTTGCTTAGCTGCACTGGGTGGGTTGCTCTACCTGGCAGCCATACTTACATCTTATATGAAAGCATCGACTTGCCAATAAATCTATACTCGTCTGACCTAAGATGCAGAGACAGTGGCAGTGTGGAGTGGAAGAGCTAGACAGCTGGCCTGTCCAGCGGCCATTCATAAACCCTTCTGTTCCAAAGATTTACTTATCCTGTCTTCGATTATGATTGCCCAAAATAGAAGAAGAGATTTGGGCTCATTCTTCTATTTTGAAGAACATAATGATCACATTCAGCTAGAAGGACTTTGTGCAACAAAGACAACATATATGTCAACCCAGGCCGAACAGTCCTAGTGACACTACTGGCCACCAGAGCACTATGCCAGGAGCTCCGGATGTAATTTCTTTTCTTGTACTTCTGACACGTGACCTTCCAGCTACAACCAGCAGAATCAGCTATATAATTTGCAAGGCCTAATGGAAAGTGAAAATGCAGAGCCTCTTGTTCAAAAGTTATTAAGCATTTTAAGACAATGACAGCAGAGCCAAATGTGAGACCTGCACGGGGACCTGTGGGACTGCACTAGAGACACACCCATAAAGCTGGCCATGACAACCAGAGGAGTGTAGGGTGCTGTACTGGTCTGGAGACACATCAGTCCTCGTCCTCTGAAAAGAAAGTCTTTTTAAGTCCAAGAATAAAGTTGCCATCCGACATGCGTTGCATAAGTAAATTGCCCATGGCATGAGCTAACGGTTAGTATGGGCATGTAATGTAATTTCTTCTTCAAATACCAAAATGAAGGAAGGAATGGTAAAGTCAGCTGTTATGGAGACTTGAGGCAGCATCAATAAACGGGCCAAGTCGAGGTCTTGGGAAAAGCATGAGAAAGAGTGATGCTTCACATCAAGGACACAAAAAGAACGGTCCTAATGGTCAAACTGAAACACCCACGAGGCTCAGGAGAGTCGCCTAGAATGATGAGTGCAAGTCACGAAATAATAGAAGGTATAAAATAGCATTGCTCCAACTGTGCTCTTCGGACTTCCTGCATCTGATTGGTCCAGAGCGTTTAAAACATCTCTGGGCTCGCTTCAGAGCTATTGGATCAGAACCATTACTGACAGAGCCCTGCAGTCCGCATTGTAAACAAGGCTTCCAGGTGATCCTCACACACAAGACCTGCTGGCATACGGGGCCGTGAGGCCCTGACCTCATGTTTCCTGAACACTGTTTTTCCCCAGTCAGTTAAGAAGATCATTTACTTGGCCAAGGCAAGGCCACGCCTTCCCCAGCGGGCACGTAGAAGAGAAATGCTGGACTGCATC
>NW_006434828.1:365031-373027 GCF_000325575.1 Pteropus alecto
AGCGTGAGAGTTCCTGTGGCTCCACATCCTCACCAGCACGTGACGCTGTTAGCACTCTGGGTTTTGCCCATTCTAATAGGTGTGCAGTGTTATATCATTGTTGTTTCAATTTGCATTTCTCTAATGATGTTTGATGTGAAGCATGTTTTTACGTTTATTTGCAATTATATATAATGACCGTTAAGGTCTTTAGATCACTTTTAAATCAGGTCGTTTGTTTTCCTGTTGTTGAGTTTTAAGAATTCTTTGGGATAACAGTTCTTTATCAGGTATGACTTGCAGAGATTTTTTTTTAGTTATAATTTCAATTTTAGTTAGTTATCTTGGGATTTCGAGATAATTATATAGTGTCGACATTGAGCAATTTCTCTTTTTTAAACTCTTGCCTCACATGTCTTACTGCATTGGCTCTGTTTCTAGAACAATGTTAAAAAGAGGTGATGATAATGGGCATCCTTCCCTGGTCTTGTCGTTCGTGGGTCTTCCTAGAGCCTTTTGGCTTTAAGTATAATGTTACTTATTGCTTTGAGATTGATGTTGAGTGTCCTTTAAAGAAAATAGTCTTTCTGTCTTACAGCAAAATATTATTTCACATTTAAGTCATACCGGTTGTTGAATTTCTGATGCATGCTAACATTATAATGTAAAGAAGCTCAGCAAAATGAAGGCTTTTTTTTCTGGTTTTTTGTTTGTTTGTTTGTTTTTGGCCTGTATTCAAATTGGAACTAAAACTCTCATCTCCCGGAAAATGAGGTCTGCATTGCTCTATGTCTCCTTAAATTTAAATTGACTCTGCAGTAATTCTACCTTCATTAAAGCTGTCTTCTCTTGATTTTATTTTTACTAAATTCATCATGCAATAATCCCTATTTATCATGTTACCTTAACCGAGACTCTGAGTTTTCTAAGTCGTTGCCTATAAAAAAAGAAAAGAAAAAGAAAGAGAAATGGAAAAGAAAAGGAACAAACGAAGAAAGCACAAGGCATTCTCTTTGGTGCCCACTCTTGACTCCCTTCTCGGGCCCTGGAACCCCCCCCCCCAGGCTCTTGTTCTTGGGGGCCTCTGGCGGTACGGTTCGCGCCCTGCTAAGGACTGGCTGCCTTCCTCTCCGGGGACCCATCACTGCTTGTGTCTCTGCATCTGACTTCTTGAGACTCAGTACAGTAGAAAGTGGGAAGTCAGAGAAGTCACCATGTTTATTTTCTTTTTCGATGAGACTTGCACTTATCGAAAAGGCTTTTTTTGTTTTTGTTTTTGTTTTTTTTTAATGGTAGTGCAATTTCTTGTAACTTGTACCACAAGTATGAGAGGAGCTGGTTTTTATTTTGATTCTTGAGGACACACAATAGCAGTTTTCTTTTCTACATTATGTGTGCTCTGGAGAGGCAATTATTTTGCGACTGGTAGGTATGGATTTTTTTAAACATTTAGTGTTTTATGTCAATAACTGCTTGCAGGCTTTCGGACAGCTATCTGTCATCCTGCTGCACGAACAGTAGCACCCGTGGGCTTTTTCACCTCTGGCTTCAGTGGGGGTGGCTGGAAAAGCCAGAGGGGACCCTGGAATCATGTGGCCCAGCACTCCCAAAATCTGTTCAGGAGACATTAATTTTGAAAGATGATCTTTCCCAAAGGGGTCCGGTGGTCAAATCCACAGATTTGCAAAGAACCAGGAGAAGTCCTGCAATAAAGAAACGTATTTCACTTAGTTTAACCCAGAGTTTTCCAAACACTTTATCACATAACCCTCTTCTTGCCGAGTAACAGCACAGGTCCGCAAAACACTTAGAGAAACACACCGCCCTCCCTCGCATCTTGCAGAGGAGCCTCACCGTTCCATCGGCGAGTAGTGAGCCGGAAATTACCGTCACTGGAAGTCATTTATAACTGCGACTAGTTCATGGTGCGGTCCAAATGTAGACGTGACCTCGCGATATCAGTGGAGACGTACGTACCTCTCTCCCGAGAGTGACTTCAGCCGATCTCCACTTTTGGGTTCATAAACCATGACTCTTTCCAGCTCTTCTTTAATCTACACATTCTTGTTGCCCATGGACACCTGCAGGGAGTGCGCCTTACCTGACTCTGCAGGTAAACTTCTGGGGCTGTTTGGCAGCTGTTTTTGTGGAACTTCTCCGGCGAGGCGTATTTCCATGTGGTGCACTGCAGGCTCATGGGGACTGCCAGTGCCCACTGGTCCAGAGGCCAGCGTCCTGAGTCATTCACCTGTGTAGACCAGCTCCATCTCCTCTTTCTTGAGGCTGATGCTACATGCCAGACCTCGGAGGGTCTCTGGCACAGTGCTTGGAGCTATTTTTCCAGGAAAGAGGAAGCCAGGGTTCGGGGCTTTTGGGGTTTTGTTTTGTTTTAATCCTCCTTTGTTCAGTCGACAAGGACAAGCATTTTCCAGAGAGCTCCAGGGGGTTAGGAGTCTAAAATCACACCTAGAAAGTTAACAGCTGCCTGTGGCCAGGCGACAGAGGTGCCCCAGGACCTGAATTTCTCAAATCGAATGTGTTGAGTCTTGTCAAGGATGCTGCGCAGCAGCTCAGCAGGTTACAGAGCAGCTTCCTGTAGATCTACTGAACGAGAGCCATAGGGGCGAGTCCTGGAAACGGCTTTTTAAAAAATAATAGATAAATAAATATAAATGTAAAAAAAAAAAAGTCCCCCAAGTGATTGTTTCGCTCATGAAAGCGTGAGATGGTTTGTTTCCAGAGGTATAAACCACCTTCTTCGTTACCAAGTCCGTGACGGTAAGTGTCAGATAATATCTCTTACTGTAAGTACAACACCAATTGTTTATTTTCTTCCCTTCCTCCCTTCGATAAGCTATCACTGTCCACTCACCGACTCCATCCGCCCCTCGACTGTTTAGGACTCTGTAATCTCCTCTTCTGTTCCCAGGAACAACCCCCCAGCTTTGAGGCCCAGGAGAGAACAAACCAAGGAACAATAAAAGGCCCCTTCAAGCGCTTAAAATAAGCTGGACCAGAAGGACACGGAAGCCTTCCTTTACCCATGAACACATCCCCTGTGTCCTGCAAATCCCTGACTCTGCACAAGGACAGACACCATTGCCTCCTGTTGCCCGAGTTCGCAGGGGCGTGCCGATGCTCCCACAGGGCTGTGACACGTCCCGCAATGCAGCACGGTCATCAGTTTTTCATGGGACTGTATAAACAACAGAATAAGTGAACATAGCACCAAGCTAAAAATTCTGGCTTCCTAAGGGAAAATGTAGAAAAGGTCATTTTGTCCATGCATAAGTTCTAGGTACAAACATGTCCCCCAAATAACAAACGGGAATTGTTTCATGTATAAACTTATCAGTAAGACGGTTGGGGGAGGATTTTGGCTTGTGGTATTTTTCTAAAAAGAGTTTGAGGTGTTATCTTACTTATAAAAACATAGAAATAAACATTGGTTGAGCACCTATTATGTGTCACATAGATAGTGTATGTGCAACACACATACAATAGTTTACATTTATTAAATACTTATTATGTGACAGTAAAACAGTTTACTCACTTAATACACAGGTTTATCTCACTTAACCCCTACAACAAGAGGAGACTAGAATGCCCATTCTACAGTTGCAACAACCGAGGCTTACGGTGTCTTGGGGTCGCAGCCATAAACTTCCGAATTAGAAATGAAAACCAAGCCTGTAGAAGTCTAGACTCCACCCTTTTCATCCCATTCATTATACATTCTTTATTAGAATTTTCCTGGATAGTGCCTGTTTTTGTAACTGAGATATTCTGTGGTCCTGGAAGGTGAAGCCAGCATGGCGAAATCACGTGGGAGCGGTTTCCTGCAGAGCTGGCACCTGCAGGTGACCTCGCCCGGGTGCCTGTTCCCATGCCCGATGGCAGAGTTGAGTTTCTCTCTCTGCACGGGCTGCTGAGACTCAGCAGGCTTTGTCCACCAGTAAACAGTGGCCCCCACACGCTGACAGGGCCTCGGACAGAAACCCAGCCACTTACTCCTAGAGGCATAAGCAGGTGGGCGGGCAGGTTTGCCTTTCTCTGCCTAGATCTTTGAAAGCGAAGTTGAGTCGACTCTCTCATGAATTCCGTCTCCATTTTGTTCGTTTCTGCTCATCTCAGAGAGGATCCACAGTTAACTGTTACTTTCACAGTTAAAGGCCACCACGTGTCACTGAACAACTGGTATTTTAGATCCTGATTCTAGATCCTGGTTTTGTCCCCTGTGGGAGATAGGGGACATGGACTTCCGGTGGCTGCCCATAAAGCCATTAGCTCAGTCTCGCGTTTTGGAGCCCTCTGGTGCTATCATCACGTAGCCAGTTAAACTAGATTAAGTGTGGGCTTAAAACGAGACGGCAGGAAGAGAAAGCGCCCAGCGGGGCTCGCCCTGAGCTCACCCTCCCGGGCAGGTTCGGCGCGGGCCTTCCCAAAGAAATGAGGGTGAAGGTCAATGTGGCCTCCGGCCTGAGGAGTGACCAAAGTCACGGGGTCCCCCTCTATAACAACAGGAAGAAAACGCCCACCCGCCATCCCGCCACCGTGCAGGCACAGCTGGCCAGAATGGGCCCTGCTGGAAGGCAAACGCAAGTCCAAGGGTGCAGGTGGCTGCGTTTCACCAGCACCCCTTTTCTTTGGGGTGCTTCCCTGAAACCACAGAGGTCATATAAATAGGGGGTGCATGGCCCGTGACGCTTGGGACATGTTGGGTAAGAAAAGGTGTCTTTCCTACGGGGCTGCTCAGAGCTTTTACTGTGACCAGCAGGATTTTCCAGACTTATTTGAGCACAGTGGGAGTGTGCCAGTGTGAGTCCGTGTGTGTGTGAGTGTGAGGGAGTGAGTGTGGTATGCCACGGGTGTACGTGCAGCGTCTCCCAGCTGCCCCGCTGGGAAACGCTATGATGGAGACATTCGCCCAAGGCATCGTCTTCTCTCTGGGTCCACATGTCAGCCTCTCTCCTGGCTGCAGCCCTCACCTCCACAATTCACACCGGCGACACCCAGGAAACGGCTCAGGTATCAGAAATATCCCGGTCAGTGTTTTTGGAGATTCATAAAAAGCCTCCAGGAAGATGGTAGCTGTGAAGCATTTGTCACTACCCCAAAGGGGCAGAGCGATGGTAAACAGCATCTGAAGAGGAGTAGCCTGCCCTGCAGTGAGAAACGCGAGAGGCCGATGACAGAGTTTGCGATTAAGGATCCATGATCTGTGCTTACGTAAGGAACTGCAAAGAGAAGCAACCGAATATTGACGTGGAAAGAGTTTCTTCCCTCGCCTCCTTCCGAGAGCCTTAAAAACATCTTTCAGAGCAGTTTTGAACAAAAGTGATTGCTTCGACCTTTATGCAAAGAATCGCCTTCTCCTTCTAGTGTGAGCTAGTGATCCCGCCATGGTGTCCATACCTGCCCCTTGGGACCCTCTTCCTCGGGTCTGCCGTGTGCAGAAGGTTCAGGGCCGGCCGGGCACCCCCAACCCCAGCTTCATTTAGTTTATTTGCAGAGGTCAGGTTTACTACTCTACCTCACCCCCCACCCCGCCGCCCCCAGGCGGAAAACCCTGACTCACGCTGTCTTTCCAACCCTAGGGTAGAAAACTTCAGAGAGCTGGGGTGGAGCCGGGCTTAGCACCTGGGAATATGTAGCGACCCAGAAACTTGAAAGGGGGACGGTCTCAGAAGCTGCCTTGAGAAACAGCCATTATTTTTACAGCTTTTGGTCACACGAGGAAAGCCTCAGTGAGTATTTAAATCTCATCTTCATTTTTGCTTATGTTTTTAGCCCGCGTTGGAAAGTACGCTAATGAGCTCTACAAGCCACAGCATCTGGAACAATCTGCCGGCAATGTTGAGTACTGTCCTCCAACTCAATGCTTAGCTAAGCTCGGAACCTGAGTGGGGGGCAATTCAAGAGAGATCATCTCTGTGGAAAATAATTAGTCTGAAATCTCCCAGAGTTGCAGATGAAAATGACATTTCTTTTATTGACTAGGAATCACATCAAAAAATTCAGAAGGTTTGAACTATGCAGCCTGGGTGAAAAGTTGTTTGATGGATAAGCACTCAGGTTTTCTGCCTAACGGAGCACTGTTTTGGTTTTCTTTGTTTCTTTGTTTGTTTTTTTGTTTTGCGTGTGTGTGTGGTTTGTTTGTTTTATTTGTTTTTGTTTTTGTTTTTGTTTTTAGCACTATGTTTTAAACTCTGCCTCAACCTGAAAGTGGTTTTTCCTTTCACAAGAAAGATACGACTTCCCATGATTCCACACCCCACCTCTGGCCCTGAGTCCAGGCCCTAAAAAGGCCGAGCTCAGAGCTCCACCCTGGCAGAAACTACTGCCCAGAGCGAGCTGACATGAAGGGCTCTGAGCTGTGCAGACTATGGGGGTCAGGGGCTGCCCAGTCTCCTGGTTTAATTGGTGAAGATTCTGCTCTTTGAAGTCTCTGTGACTGCAGAGCTGACCTTTGAGCAGTTGCAGATCACAGGGCCCTGCCGTTGGTGATAAACCTCCCATTTTAAGAAGGTCCACACCGCTCTGCTGGCCTCTTGGAGTGTGAGTAACTGCGGAATGCAATGTTTACCTTTTCCCTATCTTGATGCAAATTCTTGTCTACATGTGAAGATGATCGGGGCCTGGAAGGGGCTTCACTGCTTTAGGCCAGCAGAGCCTGGGTCTCCAGGAGTAGGCCCAGAGTGTGGCTGGATGGAGATGACAGGGAAGGGGCATCTGACAGCAGTCTGAGAATAAGCATTGACCCTTTCACACTCCAGGTCACCTCCTTGGCCCGGGAGGGGTCAGGGCCCCTGTTATAAAGAAGAGTAAAAATGAAGATTCATGGACTTCCCAGAACCGGACCCAACAATTATTGATACAACAGTTTGGTAGATCCACTTAAGGTTTTATTGTTTTTAACTTTTCGCATTCACTCTCACAGAGGTACAATTTTAAATATACAGTTTTCTAAGAAGTTTTTATTTTTTCATTAAGTCCTGTAAAAAGTCCTATAAATTTTCCCACTCAAAAAGTTCCAGTCATGAGTTTTCATTACTGTTATTCTAGCATGGAACTGTAGTATTTTATGTATTATTATAAAATATGGAAAACATACCAATCAGAAAAAAAAAGTCCTTGGATTTTATCCCTCTGAGATAACCACCATTAATCATTGGTATAGCTCAGGCCAGAAATTTTTTCTGTGCATATGAAGTCTTTTCCGTTTGTGAAAACAATTTAGACAAGGGACTTCAGAGCTGGCTTTGGGTATGTAAAAATAATACACTTAAAAAAACAGTGTCACGGCCTAGGTCATACTCTATATCCAAGTGGCAAGTTGCCTTCTTGTTAACACCTTCATTGAATTTCATCAAATGGATGTTTCATAATTGATTAAACTAATTCCCAATTGATGGACCTTCAAGTTGCTTCCGTTTTTTTTTTTTATTTTTTTGCAATTAAAAACAATGATACAATGAGATTTCTCAAGCCAATATCTTTGCATATTCATGTTATTACCATAGGCCAAATTCCGAGGAGTAGAATTGCTGGGCCAGAGAATACGTGCATCGTTCAATTTTGAGACCTTTAAATCTTGATTTCCCTGCCGCCTCTGAATGTACCATTACCCCGATGTGTACATCCACCCCCGATAGTTTTTGCATCTCCTTTGCCGGCCCTAAGGATTATCACTCTTCTTCAGTTGCAAGAGAAGAACACACTCTTCCCAGCGACTGTCTCCTGAGTCCCGGTCATGTTTCTGCTTTATTGCTTTCTCCATAATTTTCTTTAATAACCAAATCGACATGTACAATTGAAGTGTAAGTGCTAAGTAGCTGCCATGGTTGAGAGAAATGACGTACGACTAGAGATTAGAAAATGGTTAGTGAAGATCATACTGCAAGAGAATGTCTGGCTTCCGCTTGCTGCACGAGCGAGAACGCGCTTTACGGCAGCAGCTGCCACACTTTCGCCGCGTTGCGGCTGTCAGGGCCCGCGTGTCGCTAGGGCCCTCGCT
>NW_006434828.1:373127-382635 GCF_000325575.1 Pteropus alecto
GACCTCGGGCTCCCGTGTCTGGTTAAAGAACTCGCTTTACGGCGACGCCTGCCGCCCGTTTCCCACGCCGCGGACACGGGGCGGGCGCTGGTAGAGAATTTGCTTGATGCTGGACCGCGCGACCAGGTGGGAGTCTGCAGACGAACCCCGACCCCGATCTCTCGTCTTAGGCCGCGAGACAGAGTTTGAGGACAGAAGACACAGCAAGCTGGAACGCGCAAGTTTTATTGAATCAAAAGTACACACAAGAGAAAAGCGCAGCAGCTCAGAGAGAGCTTCCCCCGAGCTGTCCGAATCAGGGGCTTTTGTTTCTTGGGGGTGGGGGCGTCCCAAGGCTCCCAGCCTGCCTCCCGGTGGTGGCTTGTTTCCCATGCCACCTGGAGGGGAGTTCACGGCCCAAGGCCATCTAGCTTTGTCTTCCGGCCTTGGCTGGAGTCTCACGCTGGAGATCAAAGCAGGGAGAGGGCTGAGTAAGGGACAAAGGAGAAACTTCCAGAGCGGCATCCTGGGGCGAGAGGTACGTCTCTAGGCTAACGACCCGGCCTCCGCTTTAGGGCAGTGGCTGTCGCATCTTGCCGTGTCGCGGATGCCAGGCCGCCTCTGTCCCTAGGGCACCTGCTCAGCCCCCCGGCCCTCCGCCCCCCCCGGTGCCGAGTCATTTTCTTGCAGACTCTTCTGTGGCAGGGGCACCAGCGCCCCCACTGCCCCACGATGCGAATGTCAGCTTGCGTCTGTCGTTCAAGCCACAGTGGCTTCCCCGCATTCGCTGCGTTGCGGCGCTAATGGTAAGTCTTTCTTAAGGATCAGAGAGAATGGCTAAGACGAGGCAGGTGCTGACCGACTACACGAGGCGAGCAAAGATTCCTGCCCAGGGATTCCTGGCAGGGCCGGGCCGTAAAAGAAGAATCTGGCAGCGGTGGTAGGAGACACGGGCCTGGGGAGAGGCCGGCCCTCAAACGACTTGCCCAGTCCAGGCACGAGGGACTGGAGGCTTAAACGGGAACGATGGAGGGGGCCAGGCAGAGACGCAATTTCAGCTACGCTGTGCGTACAGAAGCGTTAGATCTTCGTGGGGCAGCCTCTTCCCCCATCCACAAAGGCGCTGCAGTCGCCCGCTGCAGAAGCAGCTCTGCGGGATATAAACAGGTTTTTCTAGCTCAGCTATTTCTGAAAAATAGATCCGAGCTTGGAGGGCCTGGAAGCATCGTGCAGCTTCTCATCCGAGAGAGGTCACGCTCAGGCTGGTGAAAAGATGATGCCTTTTTTTCTGGAACATTGCATTTCTCCAAAACATTTAAAAAAAAAAAAAAAAGTGTGTTTTAACAGTTTCATTCCTAGATCAATATTTTCTAAGGAAAGAAATTACAATTTAGAGGGAAACTAAGCAGAAGTAGCTTAAACTCTCGCCCCGGACCGTCTCTTTCCATGACCTGAGCACGGTGTCCTGGAGATGGCACACTCCTTTTATTCTCCTTCATTTCTTTGGGCCAGTGGCACCCCCGCCATCACCTTGTTCCTTCTCAAAAGAGCCGCAGGAAACAGCTCTATTAAATGCCCTGCCAGAGGTTAAGTGACTGCCTGAAGGGGATAGCATTTTTAACATCCATTTTTGGCAACGAAATAGTCCCCAAATCAGCCCCTTTTAACCGCAGAGGTTTGTTTCGTCACACGAGGTGCCTGTTGGCAGAGGGGCAGCTCTGGCGCTGTGCCAGACTGTCTGCAACCACTTTCCAAAGGGACAGCCGACTGGGGGGACCAAGGTGTTCTTGGGGCAAAGAGGAAAAGAGCATATAAACCCCCGCAACGGCTCTTCAAGTTCTAGCCGAGAACTGGCACGCTGTCAGTTTCGCTGTCATTTCATTGGCCAAAGCAAGCCCCACCCCCAGAATCTTCTCAGCAGAGGTACTGCAGCCACAGGCCAGTGATGCCGCTGGGGAAGCTCCCGGGCCCCTATGTCGTCTCTCCTTCCACTACAGAGCACTTCCTCCCAACACCATTCACGGAATCGCGGCCCATAGATTGGCGCTCTGATCCTGGAACTGTGCCTCGTAGTCCTGCCCGTCCCTTGGCTTCAGCTCTGTTCCATGCCGTTTGGGCCACCAGGATGACCAGGCTTCCACCTACCAACCATGACCGTGGGACTGTGTCTCTGAGACCAAACTAACCCGCTGGTGTACAAACACCCACTCAAGTCCAGTTCAAGCTCAGCTTCCCTTCTGGATGCCTTAACTTGGGTTGTTGACATTTATTCCCCTGGCCCCCGCCCCCAGCCCGCGGGACTGACAGGTTTAGTCTCTCCTAAAGAGAACCTCACTTCCCAGCTTCTTTCAGTTCATCGTCCCACTGTGAGATGCCAACATACTTTGCAGTCAAGAGGCAGAGACAGGGAAGGACAGAGGGCGGGTCTCTGCTCCTAAGGACAGCTCCCAGAGTCCCCATAAGGGCCATGGGCTGGGGGACGGCCGTCCGCCTCCCTCCCTGGCGAAGGGCGGAGGCAGCGCTCATCTCCGGTTCTGCTCTGTTGTGTTCGTTTTTCCACGTGCTGTCAGCAGAAGTCGGTGTCAGGATCTGCGACAGCGAGGTCTGTGCCGACGAATTTTCTGAGTAACTCTAACCAGCCTCCACAGTTTTCCCAAGGTCATACAGTGCTTCGCAACTGGCGAAATCCACCTGTCACATCAGAGTCAGGCTTGTGGGACACTTGGTGTGGCCGGGCCCACAAGTCTGGGTGGCTATCAGGGGACTTGGAGATGCAACTCTTTGACTTGACAACTGCAAGTTCACTAGAGGAGGCAAACAAAAACAGGAATTACTTAACAAAGGCAGTTTAGAGGACCCAGAATCTAAGAAAGAGGAATAGCGTGCACCGCCTCACCATGTTGGCCATTATTATTTTTAAAGTTTGCTCTAGTCCCTCTTCATATGCATCTGAATCTACGTGCTAGTTTGTATAAACATTGGTACCCGGTTTTTAAAAATTAACGTCCATCAATGTTCTTCACACTGGTAGCTTTAGATGGCTGAATAACCTTTGCCTCTTAGCCTATCCCTTTAGTACTTAGCAATTAGGTGGTTTTTCTTTTATATTTTTGCAACTGTAATGAATGCTATTATGAACATATTTACACATTCATGGTTATGCCTCGTTAAAGGCTAAAAAACAGACGTACCGAAAACTGAGGTACGTTAAAATTTTTCAGAATTCATTTGAGCAAAAATGGACTTGAATGGGCTGGCACCAAACCAGAAGCCGTTAGGACAGGCGCGTGCCCCACAGACAGGAGCCGGGGAGGGGCTTAGATGGAGAAAAGACGGAAGCCAAGTAAGGAAATGATTGATTGGCTGTTTGCGATTGGTTATTCTCAGAGTTTGGGTTTTATAATCTTGGGGCTGAAGGGGACCAAAGTTTTGCCTCCCCAAAATACTGTGCCTTTGGGATATTGATTTTAAGATGGTTATCAAGAAATGAAGACTAAGAGAGAAACTTTGATCCTCCTCCTCCTCTGCAGATGACCTCACCGAGGCTGATCAGACGATTCCATTTCTGGGAGACTCAAAACGATAATTAAGTCTCAGTTTGGTGACATAGAGCTTAACATAAGTGACCCTATTTTGGGCCTGTTGTCTCTACTAATTTGTTATATACGTTTCTCCATTAATCTTGCCTTTATTTCCAGTATGCTGTTGCTATTTAAGATGCTTAAAAAGTTTTTAACAGTGTGCCAGAAACAAAAACAAAAACAGAACCCAATAATGTATACTCTCTACAAAACAGCATTTAAAAAAGACTGGAAAGAAATGTGTCTGAGGTTAAAAGTGAGTGTCCTGGGGTGTGGGATGATAGATAATGTTTTCCAAGCCAGCTTTTGTGGAGTGTTTTTTTTGGGGGGTGGGAGGGGGACATTCTACAGTTTCAATAACACGCGTGCATTCCTTTTATAAACCTAATGGGAAAAACCATTAGCTTTGGATACACAAGTAAAGCTTACTTTCTTTGCTGCAAAACCTGCCCGTATCTCTCCTTCGGCTTAGACGGGGACAGGGAGACGGACCCTTTTTTAATCACGATAACGAATATGCTAGAAAGAGTTCTTTAGATTTAAACAACTAATCACACACAAACACTTCAGGGCGCGTCACTTTCAGACTACAGATAAGAGAGGAACAGAGAGCAAACTGAAATCCAGAAAGCAGATGAATAGGCAAAATAGCTAAACAGGCAAATGATGCAGCTTCCTGCGCACCCACAATCCCTGCGCACACACAATCCCTGCGCACACACACTCACATACACACCGCCTGGTGCGTGCATCCGGCCAACTTTTCTGAATAGGTTTGAAATTATTCATAGCAAATCTTTTTTCTATTTCTGGCATCATTGAATAACAACTCAACTACTTAATAAAGAAGGACTTGGTATTTTTGACTTCCATTTACCTTTCTAGGTTCAGTGGCTGGTTTAAGAATTAAATTGACATTTGGCGGATTAACAGGAGAGGAAAAGGCAACTTTAGTTATGGTTGTTCACAGGGAGCTCGCGAAAATCTGAGACTCAAGGTGATTCTCAGATGGCTGAGAACGCACACCATCCCCAGCCAAGGAACAGGGTGGCGGGGGGTGGGGTGGCGGGGCCTGGGGCTTCCGGGAGTGGTAGGGGGCACACGATGGGTGGGGGAAGGGAGGAGATGGATGGTGAACGCAGGTAGCCTCGTAGCCTCGTTCTGCAGGTGGGCCTCTCGGGAGAAAGGAGTGGCCTCTGGGAGTGGCTCTTATCAAGGTACTTTTACCAAATTCCTTTATAAATGCACATTTCCTCTACAAAAGGGGACATTTGTACTTTATGGTTGGCAGTTAGGGGGAGGTAAAGAGCTTTTTCTGAGCACGCTGGTTCTCTATTGCCTTTAGCTCAAAATAATCCAAATGCCAAAGTGGCATGTTCCAAACCTCTTGCAATCCTCCCAGACAACACAAAATGTACAACTTTTACCAAACTTTACCCAGGTATATCAGTATGCAGATCGGCGTTGTTACAAACCCCACAGAGGAGAGCCCCAGGGACAGAAAATCAGCTTACACGGTGGATGTCTGGATGCTCTGAAGGAGGCGGACAGGCGAAGACGGAGCGCCTGGCCTCCTGGCCGCTGGGCGGATGGACGGGCCCCAGGGCAGCCACCCACCTTCTCCCTGAGCAGGGCAGGGTGCTGTGCTCGGGGAACTGGGGAGAGGAGGCATTGCTGCCCTTCGGCGCCATCTTGCAGGAACCCGTGGGCGCACGCTGTCACCCCCAAAGGGGCGGAGGGGCGAACCGCCCACCCCAGGTCAGGTGTGAGCAGGCGTTTTGGGCAGCGGGGTGGGACGTGCGTCCATCCGAGAGCAGCACCCAGCTTTCTTCAGATGAGAGCTCTCCGCTGGCATAGATTTCACCAGGAATCAGGGACACAGACGGCTGGTTGTGTCCTCGGTGGCTCTGGCCAGGAACAATTATCCACCCTGCTCATTAAAACAAGCAACAAATGCTAATCGTCTCCACAACTGGCCAACTATCGGTTCGGCGGCTGTGCCTGCCAGCGGGACGTGGTGGAAAGGAGCTGGCAGCCGCAGAAGAGGAGGAAAAATTCAGCCCAGACAGGTGGCCCGTCGATTTATTTTCACTCTCTTCCTTCTTGCGGGGAGTGTGGGGTACAGGGCGTAGAAGTGGGAGGTTGGACAAGGTGACCCCTGTGTTATTATCTAACTTTCAGATACTGCGATTTCTGGTGACAGAAAATGTGTTGAATCACAGAGGATCTGTGATCTGTCTCCAGAGAATCCATGTTCTTATCGTGAAGTCCCTTGGTGGGGGGAGGTGGGAGAGGCACTGCATAAACAACGCATCATTCCCCTCAGTTCTGGAAGTTTCCTGAGGCCCTGGCTGGCTTCTCTGCAGGGTAGATGAGACCTTGGGGCAGTTATCCAGCCTTGCTGGGTAGGCGAAGACTCCAGCAGAGGGAGGACGGGGCAGGCGTGTTGGCAGAGGCCAGCGAGGGGGTGGTTCACGCTGAAATTGCTCCTGAAATTGCTCCTGTGAGGAAACTCGGGCCTTCTGCCCGAGCTCCCCTCCCTCTCGCTTTTATTCTGCTGCGTTTGTGTCTAGCCTCGTGTTCCATGTTGCCCAGGTGTTCTGAGGACCCCGCCGTGTCAGTAAATTCCCAGTGCTGGAACACCAAGGGCCAAAGTAGCTTCTGCTGGGAGAGGACGGTGCATCCGCGGCGAGGGACGCCAGGCAGACTCGAGCCTCGGTCGTCGGGAACGACACGCTTGAGAGGGAAGGAAAAGTGCAAGAGATGTGAATAAAAATAAATGTGAGGCAAGAAATAAAGAAAATAGGGAAGAAAACAAGAGTAGAGAAGGAGGGAGAAATCTGTCTATCACCCAG
This sequence comes from Pteropus alecto, assembly GCF_000325575.1. Taxonomy (NCBI): domain Eukaryota; kingdom Metazoa; phylum Chordata; class Mammalia; order Chiroptera; family Pteropodidae; genus Pteropus; species Pteropus alecto. Next base: position 379,543 of record NW_006434828.1, read on the forward strand.
TGGGCCGACCGCCGTCTCTCCTGCTGGCTGCATTGCAGGCTCCACCTGCCAGCAGATCTGATCAATCACCTTCTATCAGCCTCGTGATTGGCGAGGGGTGAGCTGTTCATCAGCCCGCAGGACTCCTGTTGCAAAAGTGAATTCTCGGAAGGGTCCCAGTTATCTCCCCAAGACAATCACGAGAGGGGGCGTCTTAGACGATCCAGGACTTGCTAGTTTCTCAACTTCAGGAAACGATTTCGTTTTCATACGTTTTAAAACTTTTCATGGGCGACTTTTTGCCGCTCACATTGATTTGAAGACTCCTTTTTGCTCCGCGATTATTTAAATGTCGTCGAACTTCTATCGGCAACTGAGAAGCCCACGGGGATCGTCGAGAGGCGTGTCCCCCTTTCGTAGGTGATTCGCGAACAACTTGACCCCTGGAGATGACGGGCGGTCTCAGCACGAGGTGCAGGTGGCATTTCCCGCTGCGGAAGACATGGCGACAGACACACGGGCAAAGGGACGGGGAGGTGGATGGCGTGTCGGAAAATAGCCTTTCGTCTCGGTTTTTAGGATGGCGACTCTATGTCTTTGAATTTGTGTCTTTAGTAGATGCTGCCACTGCCGAGTCCACCAATGCGGAAGCCCTAAGCCTCTCCTAGAAAAACATTCCACCAGCATTGTCCGGAATGATTAACGGGGCTCAAGGTCCCTTTGGAGGGGTTCCTGGCGGGAGCTGCCTGAAAAAGCAGCCCGCCCAGGCCACGGCAAGAGCGACCAACGTGACCAGCTTTTTTGACCTCCATCTCGGTGGCAGTAGGTCAACTTCCAGGCTCAGCTGCGACAGCATGCATTCCTTTCTTATCTGTCCTAGCTCTGTGCATCACCTCCCTCACACCACATGAGAATTTTACATTTCTAGATTCCACGCCTGAGGCCAGCATTCCTAGGCTAACAACTTGTTAGGATGCGTGAAAGCGAGAAATCACCCTTATTTTCTTGGGAGGAATTTCTAAGACCAAGAGCTAAACAGCCTCCCGGGCTCATGGGATGGGGAGGCAGCTCTGTTGGTTCCAGGAGGAAGGAACCAGTTTTTATGGGCACCCTGGGGATAGACAGGTAATGCTGCTGTCTCTCACGGTGCCATCCGAGGCGATCTAATCAGGCGGGAGGAGGTTCAGGAAGTGGCTGGACCCAGTGTCAGCCTGTGGCAGTGTTTGGGATTCCGAGCTGGCCCCCAGCCAGGGACCGGAGCGACCTTGTTGTAGAGATGGGTTGGCAAGAACCACGGGGCGCAAGCCCTGTGCGGTGGCTGTGACTGCAGAGTGTCTGATCTCTGTTAGTGTGACAAAGGGGCTGAGACACAGTGCTGGACATCAGGGCCCTGGACAAAAGGGACTGAAGTGCCAGGAAGGAGGAGCCTGCAGGCGGCACCCCGTCTCACCCCAGGCACACGGGTGGCTGGGCCCCCGCTCTGTCCCCTGTCCTGATCATGATGAGAGCAGCTATTGGGCAGGGCTGAGCGTGACATTTCTAAAACATCTTAGGGGGCACGGCTGTGCCAGCAGGACACCGCTTCGCCTTATTAAGCAGTGGACACCCCAAGGCTGGCTCCTCTCGGGGTGCTCACCCGTGCGTGTCTGCCTCACAGCTCTGTCCCCTGTCATGAGACAGACACGGCCCCTTCGGAACAGTGACACAATGAAACGCACGGTTCTGGAGCCAGACTCCCAAGTTCAAGGCCCCGCTCCGCTGCACGCTGGCTGTGTATGAATTTCGCAGAGTTACTGCATTAGCTATCTATGGCTACGGAAAAAAAATAATCCTTATTGAAAAATCCAAATGACGCAGAAGAGTTATTTAGAAGCCACTGGAAATACCATTTCAGGCTAACTCACACAGTACTGATTGGCTAAGATGTTCCTTTACACGCAGCTAAACCCCATTCCTCAATTCACGAGGTCTGTGGTAATTCGTACAGAGAAGTAAGCCCTCCCTCCACCCCCTGATGGCCGGGGTCAGCCAGCGCACTGGGTTGGAAACGGGGTGAATGCGCAGGCTGACAGTATTAAATTTTCTTCATTATAATTCATTGGGCGACACAAATTTATTGTTTACTATCCGAGGTACGGTTTAATCAGCTAACCCCCTCTCAAGCTGGTATATTAGCACACCCTAGGAGTATAGTGAATAGAGAAAATATGCAAATGTGTGAATATGTAGAGTAAATATGCATAAGTCTGTCGGGCAACTCTCCATCTGTACTGACTTCTGAAGAATATTATGGGGAAAACAGTGTTTACGCAAAAGAATGACTCTTCGATGGTGGGATTCAACGGCACATCCCCACGAAGGAGACACAGTGAGTGAAGAGCCTTCCTGGTACCCCAAAATAACCTCCACTGGCTGAACTCTTGCACAAGAAAACCCTCCTTGGGCGTCATGCAGTAAGTCCTCAGGTTCTTAGGTGGGAGCCCTGACGGTGCGACACCACACTCTGATTGTCCCCTTCCAGATGAACATGGTGAGTGGATGAGGGGACAGGGAGGGAGCGGCCAGAGCTTGGCCATCTCCGAGGGGTCGTGCCCTGCCATTGTCCTGAAGGGTCCCAGAGGCAGAGACCTCGTCTCTCAGTCCACTGCGAGATATGGCGTCACGCGTGGAGCAGAGTCTCTCCCATGATATGACCGCAGTCTGTTCCAGAAGGTGGACCTGGGCCAGAATGGGAGGTGCTTTCTGCCGACTCCTGTTAGAACTCTCCGATCAAGGTCCATGTCCATTCTGACCTAAGGCAGCAGCCCTCCCTCCCCGCAGCTGTGCGCTGGTTCCTGTCCCAGGTCGTTGTCCTGACCTGCTCAGGTGTGTCTAAGGAGGGGATGGGATTCTAGATTTCAGGAGTGAGTGGGCGGTTTACAGGCAGTTGGGGAAGAGCAGAGTGTACATGGGCTGCGCCACCTGGAAACAGTGGGGCGCAGGGGTCATCCGGCTCACAGGATCGATAACAGCCTGCAGCCCTTTGACTTACCAGACTCAGTTCAGATTAGGCTAAGGCAGCATCCTAGGATTCCCCTCCCGGGGCAGGCCCCTCTATCTGGGTCTCTCGGGCCT
>NW_006434828.1:382918-401192 GCF_000325575.1 Pteropus alecto
GATGTCGGAAGCTCTGCGACTCAGCGGTCCCCGCTTCACTACCATGTTTGATGGACGTCCTTTCAGAAAGTGTTAACGTATATCAGCGTGCTTCGCATGCAAAACAGTGCCAACCAGAGGCGAACATTCGGGGGTCACCCCGTTGCTTCAAAATTCACCTCGGTGACGGATCTCATAAGGATGGACTCGAACATTCATCATGTCAAGGTCGAAACAACATATGGAGACCACGCCGAGGACGGCCTCCTTTTCCTACTGTAGTTAATCGTTTTCTCATTCTGTGCTTAACATGCATTGTTTCCTTCTAAGATTCGAAATACACAGAGAACTCACAACTTAGCTTCCGCCCGTGAAAACAAAATCCGACGGAACGCATGAGTATCTGCTGCGAAACTAATATACGAGTAGATAGATGTTCTTCCCCATCGCCACAGTCAAACGCGCTCTTTCAAAAGAGTGAGTGTAGCATGAAGGGAGGAAGGCAGCCCCAGAGTTCTCTCCCACGTGGACGCTGATCGGGTTAGATTCTGTCTTAGGGAGAAACTGCCCCCCATGACTTAGCCTCTCCCTCCTCGAGCTGAGCGTCAGCCAGTGACGAGAGCTGGGCAGAGCAGGGAGAGGCCTGGCCAGGAAGCACGGGGCCCACAGAAGCAGTCTTTTAAAAATGTTACTCAGGGCACCATCCTGTCACTCACCAAAGTCAACCACCTGGTGACACTCGGTGGAAATGAGAGATGATTGGGGCCCTGGCACCTGCCCCAGCCCCCGCTGTCTCCCTCCCATCCCCACCCCTTCTCTGGAGAGCCCCGACGAATGCAGAGCCTCTGTCTGCATTTCCCATTAGAGTGGATCTTTGCTGGGACGCTGCACGTCCCCAAATGTCCAAACGCTGTCATGATCTTTGCATGGGCTCCTGCATGCGAGAGGCCGAGGAGAGAACGGGGCAGGAGGCTGAGTTGCCATGGAGGTGGCGTTCTGGGTGGTCGGCTCAGCTCACTCGGGCACCTGAGGCCTGTTGGCCCTGGCTGTCCCCTGTCACGAGCGCCCTTTCCCAAGGGTGTCACACGCTGCCTCTGCTTTCATTCCAGCCTAATTCGCGTGGCATCTCGGAGGAGAGATCTTACAGCTGAAGTGGTCCCGCTCCCAGGTGAGGGCCCCGTCACCCTGTCTGCTTGCGTCTCAGAGCCCCTCTCACTGTCTGAAGCCATCTGCACGGGGCTGTGCTGTGGAAGGGACACGCCTGGGCCAACCAGCTCAGGAGCCGCGGACTGAGTGCGCAGCCCAGGTACCCCGCCTGCTCGAGATGTGGCTTTGGACAAGCAACTTAATCTCCCGGTGCCTGAGTCTCCTCACATGCAAAATGGGAGTGATAAGACAAGCATTTCATTCACGGGGTCATCATGAGGATGCAATGGAATAAGACATGAGAAGCATCAGTCAAATGACGAACATTCAAGAGACACCAGCTACTCCAGGTCCGGGCCGAGGGCGTCGGAGGGGACTTGTCGCCCTCCCTCACGCTGAAGCCCGCACCTCTCCTTCTCCGCTCGGTTCTTTCTCTTCGTGAAGCAACGTGGGATATTAGAAAGGGCATAACTTGGCTCCGATCTCCACAGCTTACTCAGGGATAACTGAATTCCTTCCGAACCTCAGTTTCCACAACTCTGCAACGGGAGTAATGACCCTTCTCCCCTCATTGTCGTGTGGATAGAATGAAGTAACGCGCACCCTGTAATACCTCCCAGGGGCTTTTACTGCTTTTTGTATTAAAAGACATATTAAATCTGACAAGATCGGATTTATACTTGATGGAGGTGGTAGAGTGGTGTGACCAGTTCCATTGGTTAAGAACAAACAAAGCCCCGAGTTTTAAGTGAAACCAGATATAAATAGTCCATTTCTACACAGCTCTTAAAAACGTTGAGAACTCACCGTTAACATCTCCATGAAAGTCGAGGTACATTTTCGTTGCCCTCTACCATCTAAAATGGTTTTGTATTGAATCCATTGGGATATGTTTTTAAAATTGGATAATTACTAGGGATGCAATTGTGTTGTTTATTACATTTTTTTCTCATTAAAATGGTCTATTATTTGAGATTATATTAGACAAACACCTATGGACCTAACGATTACTCTAAAAAAGAACCTTCCGATTTTCAGCTAATCAATTAGCAAACAATCCTTTGGGACCTCACCCTTCTGATAACTTGCCCGTGTGAGGAACTCAAATTAAATTTATTCTCTGAAGTCCTACCCATCTTTTTAATCAACTAGTTGGCTCAGGTTGATTTCTCATGGGAAAATTACCAGCAATCATCTCTGTGAACGCTAGGGCAGATTCCAGAAGATGTTACAGGATGGCCGCGTTGCCCTGGCCTGTAGGAGTCCTTCGGCTGTGCTTCTTCGCCCTTCAGGGGATTTCTGTGACCCTCCAGAGCGGAGCTCTGTTGGGGGCGGGGAACCTCTCCCGATCTTCACTCTGAATGTTTGAAGAGCAACGGAGGCAAGGAAAACTTCAGAGCTTGACCAGAAATAGGGGAATCCCAAGACAAAAGAAGGAAGTGTGAACACAATAAGGCACGAAACGGACTTGCACGAAGGAAATGGGGAGCTCTGCTGTGCTGTTACAGAGCCTAGAAAAGCCGCAGCTCTGGGTTGGCCGCCCACAGTAGACGTCTGAGCAGTGTCCAGCTGGCAGAAAGTGACGACGGTGCCTGTCCCGCCTCTAGGGAGATCAGGCCTGGGACACACCTGAAGGCATGGTCAGTACAAACAATGTGTGTGCTGCGCGGATGTGTGAGGAGGTTGGAACGCCCGGTAGGTCTACACTGAGAACAGTTTTAAGTGAAACCAGATATAATAGTCCATTTCTACATAGCTCTTGAAAACATTGAAAACTCACCGTTAACATCTCCATGGGGTGCAGGCTGCTCCGACGGCACCTTCATGAACTTCTGCGATGCTTGTCTTGTGTCACAGCCAGGGGTACTGCGTTCAGTCCTAGACTGACCTCCTCTGACCTCTGTCATCTGGACAGGGAGCTTCATTCCTCCTTCTCAGGTTGGGGCACCAGAAGCGCTGATTTTCATACAGAGCTTGTAAGGAATCGATCAGGTATGAATATACAGAGCTTAGCGCCCCGTAAATGTCAGCGTGATCATGATGGAGACGCTGATCATACCCCCATTCCATTCGGGACCTTGCAAAGGGCCTGGGCAGATGGGATGAGGAACTTGGGTGCATTTCAAGGAATTCACCGTCTAACTAAAACCAACGTCACCTGTGTGACAAGTGTGCAACAAGCGACAGAGAGGTGTGCCACTCGTGGACACACTGGAAGGAAGAGGGTACACATTTCTGTCAGGCAGGGTGATTCGACCAGGGAAATGATGGAATAAACTGTAAAGTAGAAGGAGTTATCTGTAACAAATACAACTGACAAGTGGCCACTGTGCAGAATGAGCGATGAACTCCTGGAAATCCATCAGCAATAAACACACAATATTATGTGTGTAAGGAGATGTTTGCGTGCGTGTCTGTGTGTACACACCTATGCATACAATGAGACGACTTCGTGGCGGGCACCATGGGAGGAGAAAGCAGAACTGGCAAATAAAAATGTGAAAGCACGCACAATACAAATGACAACACAAATACAAAAAGAAATACAAATTATAACGGCAGCGAGGTATCAATTCACATTCCCTGGACTGGTGAAAACGAAGGTGTCTGAAGATGAAGGACGGCATCGCGGCTCGGAGGGCAGGCTGATCCAGGTGGGGGCGGGGCAGGTTCATTTAGTCACGTGAGGGGGCCGGAGGTCATTTAAATCTAGAGTCAGCTCAGGATTCGGCTGCACCTTGAGGAGGCCCCACCTGCCTACGATAGGACCGACCATCTGTTCTTCCATAGAGACAAAGACCAAGATAAGTTAACACTCAGCAAACGTCCTTCAACCCACGAATTCCTGCCAGTGCCCGCAAAAGCTAACCCATCCTCATCAGAGGCTGTATCGAATATTAGATAATTTTTTAGTCAATAAACATATGCAGAATTAACTGGGTGGGTGAACCACGGAAGGCAGAGCGTGGAGACGCGGGAGCAGCAGGCCCCGGGCAGTTGAGGACCGTGTCTTGGAGAGGTGAAGGAGCTGGCTTTTGAGCCGGGATCTGCAGGATGGGGTCAAACTCCTCGAAGGGAGGCACAGCCTCTGGGCACAGCGGGCCCAGAGGAGTCTTGTTCTGCGGGATGCAGTGGACACGCAGGAAATTTTCAGAGACACGGCAGAAGCCACAGCACAAAGAGCCCCAAATGGCAGGATGAGGAGGTGGTTTCGATGGTGTCTTCAAAGACCCTCCCTGACCTTGGCCTGGACCAGTGACTGAGAGCGAGCCCCAGCGGGCGCTTTCCCCCATGCGTCCTTGTCCTTATCATCAGGTCAGAGGGCCCCACAGTGACCCGCCCAGCCTCCACCACGACAGTCTCCCCTGCCTCGATTTACCGCCCTGGTCTTTGATTTATTTGCCCGCATGGGAGATCCTAGGAGCAAACACACTTTCTGAGGGGCCTTTCGATCGCAATTAGATTTCAAGATAAAAAGTTAAAGACGCTTCTAAGCACTTTTAGTGATAACTGAGAAGCCTGGGCAGGCCAGGCTGGGGATCCAGCTCAACCGCGACTCAGTCACCAGCTCTGCGCCCTGGGTGCTGGGCAGTGACGCTTCTCGGCATCGATGTCCACTGCTGTGTAAATCTGAACAAATGCCCATGAAGTGCCCAGGAATGTGAGGACGCAGGAAAGGTGCTGAGTAATGCGTGTCCCCTCCCCCACCGGGACCGCCAGCCGCTGGGTGGGTCCTGACCTCAGCTGGACACCAGCCTCTGGTCCCTTTGAAGCTCCCTGATAGCCATCGTGTTTATCTTCTGCCTTCAAAGCCCGATGCTGGCTTCCAGGGATGCCTCCTTCTGACCCTCAGGCCTGGGCTCAGGGGGCACACACATTCCTGGCCAGCCTCCTGCATAGTTGTCATTCTTCCTCTCTGGCGCCTGCTCTGGAAAGAAATAGAAAGGCCATTGACAGAGACGGCCTGGTGAGAGCACCCAACAAAACTCGATTTTCAGAAATCTGGCTCCGTATTCCTGTGTCGTCAATGCAGGGGTCCAAGCCACACTTCTCAGACGTGTCCTAAGCACCAACTTTTTACTTTTCAATTAAAAATGATCATCTTTTTTTTTATAATTGGTTCAACTCTTATATTTGTACGTTTTGTGTCTAGCTCATGCTGACGGCAATAAAAGATAAGAATTTAATTTAAACGACATAAGAAGTCCACGCATTGCAAATCATAGTTAAAATTATGTTTAAAACATTGGTAAAATTATTAAAATTATTTTAAAAAGCAATTATTCTCAAAACATCAAAATGCCTTCTAAAAATGATTGAATGGCACCTGCAATAAACATGTAGGATTCAATCACCCGACAGAATAAAAACAAAGAGATCATGCTTTCCCCTTTTATTTAAGTGACTTTCCAGTTAACCTAAAAACCATTCAGCAAGTATCCAACTGTGCTGAAGCTGTCACTGAGCTTATCAGTTTAGCTGGACAATTTGTTCCCCTTAGCCTTTGTGTTGTATTTCAAACAGATTTCACTGTCCAGTGCCTACCGCTGAATCAGGGTTTCAAATCGAAGCTCTGGGACCGAAATGCAAATGCCAACAATTACGTCGTCATTTATAGGGGCAGTGCGGTAACTGATTCAAACCTCACGCTCACTTCTGATTTAAACCTCACATTCGCTTCTCGGGGAACGGGGCTTGCGGGAGCCCCCAGGAGTCCCCAGGAAGTCAAAAGGATTGGCTGCTTCAGGCGCAGGTGTTAGGACATTTAAGCCGCATCGATGCAGATTTCCAAAGCTGTCACAGACCGTCCTGTCTTTCTTAAATGAATGTGCCAGACGTAAATAACCACTCTCCACCGGAGTTTTAGCAAAGCCCTTGCCTGGCTGCGTGGTCTTGGGCCTCTGTTTTCCTCTGGAGGTTTGAACTAATTCCTAAGGTGTTTATAGATCTAAATGCAGAAATGCTCCCAGGTTCCCCAGCGTGACTGGTGATCGAGACCCCTGGGGTAGATATATCTGGACCTGACAACTAGCTGCTGAATTGGGGTCTCTGAGTGGAGGGTGCCTGTCCCCAGCTTCCACCGGCATTGCCAGAGTTCTGGAGGCAGAGGTTTGGGATGCTGGTCACTCTGCAGTGGACCACCTGACCGCTAAAATCCTGCAACGCTTTGATGCTAAGTGGATGGATGGATGGAATAAAGCCGAGAGGAATTCTTTAAACTGAGACCGTATGAAGGAGGGGCTCTGTCTGAGGAGGGGATGCCTGCAGCCCTCTGTTGGCTCGTTTTCCTTGCGGTGATCCCTGAACAAAGCTGATGAGAGATGCTTGTGCTGTCACTGCTTTTTTTGGCCGGGGGAGGTAGAGGGAGAGAAATTCAACGCCTAGTGTTTTCACAATAAGAGGGAAAGGCAGAGAGGAAATCGTAGCGTATAAAAATAATAACTCTGAAAGCTCTGTTCGCTAAGGTGGGGAAGGAGGTGGGCGGAGGTGGGGCCCATTCTAGAAAACTGTAGGAAGAAAATCAGTTTATGGGGATCTCATGGGAGAGGATCTGATCCCAGAAGGGAGACAAACCCAACGCCCCAGGCGGGGGCCAAAGCAGTCGCTGGGCGTGAGATGCGTCTAAACTGTTGTCGTCTTGACCTGCAGTCAGATCTCGTGCCAAGTCCAAGATGACCTCCTGAGCCGTCTCTCTGGCATCACATGCAGACACGAATGGTTCGGAAAGAGAAACGTGAGCTGGGGCCCCAGTGGGTAACACTAAACCGTAGACGACTATCTCAATTTGTCCTCAGGCTGCCAGCGGCAAACCCAGAGCTGCAGGTCAAAAAAAATCTGTGAACAGAAGCAGACAGAGAATGATGTAAACTAACCCTTTGGCAGGGTCTTCTGTCCCAGAGAAATCGTGCCAGCGCAAGAGCCAGATGGGAAATGATCAGCAGCATCCGTGGATGAATTAGGACTGTGCGTTGGACCCCAGTCAAATGGAAGGCTGCCGAAATGTCACCGCGAGAACGTGTAGCTAATGCGATAAACGGTTTAAACGGTCCGCCACACGTGCTGACATGCACACGAGCGGCCGACTCGCTCCCTTCCTGCCCACTTGTCCCTGGAATGATTTCATTTAGAATCGCAATGAAAGAAACGAGAAACCAGTCGAGGAATCACAAAGCTCCGGGCTTTACGAGAGGGACAACTTCGACGTGGAAATATAATGGGTTTTTGCGAGCGACTGAACCACGCACACGCGGCGAAGCTGTCCTCAGTTGGGGAAGCGGTCTCAGGCGTGTGGCACGCAAAGAATGGGACTCGGGACGACCCCTGAGTGAAGGATCAAAGACGACAAAAACAAGCATGAAGGATTGGGGGAGCTGTGGTTTCAAAAAACAGGCCATGTGTGTTGATACCAAATAAACATCATACTTTGTTTTACTCTGATTACAAAATATCACAGGGAAAGTCTTTGGCATAGGTCACCTGTATCAATAATACTGATAATAAAACTAAACTCAAAACGAGCAAACAAGACAAAAGCATTTTAAAAAGCAGGTTATCATCCCAGATCGCCATAATGAGGTGGGCACGTCACTTAATTTCTTACATTCCATAAGGAACGGTCGAATGATTATTTTATGCATGAATTAGATACATGGGAATATATGGGTTCGAGAATGCCTTTGAAAGGTTTTATTCCTTTCTGATAGAAGCGAACAAGTCATACAGATTTTTTATATCACTGGAGAGTACCCAGCATGTAGCACCACAGAGGAGAATGGGCTCCGGAAATCTAGAGGAACAGATCAAACGGTGGTGTTTGAGAAACACGTAGTAACACTAAGTCCCGGCACTTTATAAATCAAGAGTGTGATCATTAAAAAGCCTTCTAGATCGGCGTAGATCTTTGCCCACCCTTCTGAGAAGATTTGCATCTGACATTCAGAGCTACAGCTGCGCTGGGAAAGCCCACGACCCTCACGCGCCTTATCGAGGCCAGAGCTACAGGAAGCTGCAGGCACACTGTTCCTCTCGGTCTCACGGGAAACGCCCTTTCGTGAGGACAGAGGTCGAGGGCCCGTGAGGACAGAGGTCGAGGGCCCGTGAGCGCAGCATGCGCTGTGGACGCTTCCGGAAGCAACGAAACGGTATTCGTGGTTCCCAAAGCATCGATTGTTTCAGCATGCCCTTTCGAGCATGGACTTCGGGTTCTAGAAATCCCCTGCTCCGTCTGAACAAGCATCGCTGGCCATCAGACAGTCGAGGTACAAGCAACCAACCAAAGAGAACTAAGACAAGGTGAGGTGGTAGAATGTCACCCGGCCGGGAGGTGAAGGAGGGACACGGAGTCACGGCGTGTAGCAGCATCCTAAAGAGCCAGTGTCAGCCAAGCAAAGATGCGGACGAGAACGCTGCGGGCAGAGAACAGCTAACGCAGCGGCCCCGGCAAAGCAAAGAGCCCGCGTGGGGGAGCCCAGGGCCCCCCCCCCGAGACCAGGGCCCGGACAGCGCTGGCGAGGGAAATGCAGTGAGCTCAGAGGGGCCGCAGACTCTGGGCCGGGTCTGTAAGCTGGGTGGGCGTTCGGACCTCGTCTGTCACGGAGAGCCGTCGGAAAAGCCAGAGCGGAGAACTGCCACCATCGAATGCCAATGTTTCCAACACTCGCCAAAATGCGGACACCGCGCTTGCAGACCGGGGGAGGCAGAGACAGGAGGCCGGGTGTGGACGATGCACGCCTCACACCCGGGCTGAAGTAACAGAGCAGAAGTGAGAGGCATTTGGGGAAGTTTGGGTGAACAGGAAGTGGAGAGCGAGGACAGGGAGGTGGTCCAATACTCGGGGCGGGTGGGGGGGCAGGTTCGGCGGGATGGGGGTAGAAGCTGTGTTTGGGCCATCCCGAGTTTGAGATTGGGATCGAGCATCCGTGAGTGACCCCAAGTACGAGGTCGAACCCATGGGTCTGGAGCTGTGGGGAGGTGTCAGAGCTGGACGTAAGACACTCGGAACGGCATTCGCCTGTGGACGCCTTTCTAAGTCCTGGCACTAGACGAGGCCACCTAGGATATGCGTGTAGAGAGAGAAACCAAGAGGGGACAAGCCCTGAGGGGAGAGAAAGACCAGGAGTGAGTGATGATAAGTAAATAAGGACGAGGGGGCTTTTCAAGAAGCGACAGCCGTCTGCCTGGGGCTGCCGAAGGAGTGTAGTTTACAACATCATCTGAATAGCATCAAAATCCGTGCGTCTGTATTTCGTGATACACTCATGACATGAGGTTGGTGCTCACTCCGTCTTTGGCAGAACAGACACCTCTATGAATTTCACCTGCCAAGTGGGGACTTGGAAAAACAGGAAAAGCTCTCCAAGTGGAAAGAAAAACATTTCCTTTAAAAGCTCCCTTTAAAAAGTTGGAGAAGCCGTTTCCTCCCCATAATTAGCGTGCGCGCGTGCGCGCACACACACACACACACACACATGCACACAAGTCCCTTCAAATAGATGTTATAATTACTCATTCGGTTGTAAAGTATCTTCATATCTTGATAAAATCTACATGGTGTGATTTGCGTACACCTAGATTTGGAAAGAGTTTTATAAAAGACCCGAGTGGACACCCCATGTACCGTGTGTCAGCATCACCCCTCACGTGTAAACGTCCAGCGGAGGGCTGAGGCGGTGGCCTCGGGTTGGCCCCAGGCGTGGCCTCCACCGGCCTCCCTATGTCTGCTGTGACCCCAGGCAGCCAGGCCCGCCGAGCGGACGGTTTTGCTGGGAGTATTTTTCTTGCCAATCTGACTCGCTTCAGCTTTCAGAGAACTGGCGAGCTCAGTGGGGGAACTTGTGGGGTCTCCACACCCAGCATAGAGAGCCTCATGTGTGATACTGATGTCAAATGCAGAATGATGCTAGCCCAGCCGGCATCCCGCAGGGAATGACAAAGGCCGTTCGCCTGTGTCTCCCCCTGCCCCGCCCTGATTCCCGGCCACCGCCACCCGCTTCAAAGCGTCGACATGAAAATGAACCACGTCGGCTGATGGTCTGAGTTTGTTTGTTCACCTCGGGTGGCCCGGCCCGACCAAACCGTTTGCTCATAAGTGAAATAGCAGAATGAGAAAGAAGGAACCGTCGTAATGAAGAGCGGGTATCGTAGAAATGACGGCGATTCGAAAAAGGACGCGCTGGGCCTTTTTCTTCTGTGGGAAGGTCAGTGTCTTTTGAAGCGTTAGAAAACGTATTTGCAGTGGTGACCGCAGTCGCAAAGTTAGCGTGCTCCTGGCCCTATGACGCACAGGGACCTTGCTATGGCCGTGTGTACGGGACTCAAGAGATGGAATCCGGGGCCGAAACGAAAAGCCAATCCCGTCGTCGAGGCTATGAAGTGGCCCGTTTCACTACACATCGAAAAACACGTTTCTAGAATTTCATCGAGTAGAGCTGACAGTGACCATCATAAAGTTAACATAGACGGAAGAGCTTTAAATGTGAGAAGACGCGTCATAATGTCATTTATAATGATGAGAACGAAAGAGACAATAAAAATAGAAGGGCGGCTAGATAAATTACGGCAGAGTTACGTATCGGAATATTATGCACACAGACCATTTGTACACTAGTTTATGGGACAACACTCATCATATAATAATATATATAAAAAAAGACCAAGAAAATAACTGAATAAAATGACGGCAGGAAATACACCAACAGGTTAACGAAATGTTATTCAAAATACAGGGGCTTATGGATGATGTTTATCCTTTTGTGTATTATTTTAAAATTCAGTAATGAACATGTATTTTATAAAGTCAGCCTGATTGTGTCATCCTAAGGTGGCTTCCTGTTGCAGGCAGAAAATACTCCAAACTCAGAGACGTGAGATGCACACCCCCTCTCCCCACACCCACTTTCCTCCTACCTCTGACCATCCTCCCTGTCCCTGTCCCCAGCAGCCACACAGACCTCCGTTCAGTTCCTCCAACGAGGCCAGCTCTGTCCCCCAAAGAAGATGCACACATGCTGCTCCCTCTGCCTGGAGCGACAACCCTGCTCGCCCCCTCCCCCCAACATTTTGGCTGGCTCGCCCCCTCTTATGCCTGAGCTTGTCTAGGACCTCTCTGGAACATCTAATCTAAAAGAGCCCCCTTGCCTCTCGGCCCCCCACGTTTTCTGTGTGCCTCCTTGTCTAAGGTCTCTTGTTCACTGTGAGATCCCCACGGGCAGGACCCCCGGCTCATTTGTCACCCCTGCGGTCAGGGTGTGGCGTCACATCTGGTAGACAGCAAGTGTTCAATACTCAGGTTTTGAATAAATTATATGTGAGAAAGCCAAGAAATAAATCTATTTTTAAATATACTTATGATTTTGAAATCGTTTGAGGCTTACAGAAAAGTTGCCAAGAAATACACAGAATTCCGACATGCCCCCTCCCCCGCCACTTCCTCTTTATTAACATCTCACGTTGCACTGATTTATCGTCACAGCCCACGAACCAGTCTTGACACATTATTAACAACTAATGACCACACCTTCTTCAGATTTCTTTCGTTTTAACGGATCCGAGATGCCACACAGCATTCAGTCATCATGTCCCCTTGGGCTGTAGCGGGCTCCTGTCAGACTCCCCTTGCTGTGGATGACCTTGACAATATTGAGGAGCATTTTATAGAGTGACCTTCAACTGGGGTTTGTCTGATGTTCTTCTCTTGGGTAATTAGGGTTAAGTATAGTCTTAGGAAGGAAACGTTCTTAGACAGTATACTAGTCAGAATTCTGCAGAGAAAATCAATAGGGTTTGTATGTGTGTGTAGTTAGTTAGTTAGTTAGTTAGTTAGTTAGTTAGTTAGTTAGTTCGAGAAGTTTATTTTAGAGAATCGGCTTGTGGTCGCGGGGCCTGCAGGGCAGGCCAGCGGGCGGGAGACTCAGGGAAGAGTTGATGCTGCAGCTCAAGTCCCTTCTTGCTTATGGATCTCAGTCTTTTTCTCTTGAGGCCTTCAGCTGATGAGATGGGGCCCACCCGGATTATGGAACCTGATCTGCTTAACTCAAACTTTGCTGATTTAAATGTTAATCTCATCTAAAAAAAAGTACCTTCACAGTAGTATCTAGACTAGTGTTTGATCCAACATCTGGTACCATAGCCCAGCCAAGTTGACATACAAAGCTAACCATCACAGATAGAAAGCCTCAGTCACATCAGATGGGGCGGGGGCCTAGAAGTTTTGCCCCAAACCGGAAAGAAAGCAGGGCTCGTGGGCTGGGCGGGAGGTCCAGCAGTAGCCGCTGCCTGCCCAGCGTTCAGCTCTGAGCTCTACAGCTCTGGGCCCCTGTTAAACTGTTCTTTATTAACTGCTAACCAAACGTGAACTTTAGCTGCTTGTGGTGCAGAGTCTGCAAGGAGATAATGTTCTTAAAGAATTCTTTTTTTTTTTTCCCTTGGGGAAAGGTCAGAACCTGAGTTGGTGGTAACACAGCTTCAGAATATGTACACTGTTTAGCTGACGGGGATGCTTGCGAAGGAGGGTTCGGTGTGACGCCTAAGAGGTCCGATGACTATCCCGTGAGTGATGTGTGACTTCACAAGGATGTGTGACTTCACAACTCCTCCAGCGCTTCCTGAGATTTCCCTGAGCATTCGGTGAGCTTCTCTCCCTTCGGGGATGCTCGGGTGGTGATGACGGCCCTGCCTTGCATTAACGTTGAATGCGTGACTTTCGAATGGCTTTCACAAGCATGGGTTCACTCCACTTTTTACATCCTCACCCTAGGAACGCTCACACTCAGGCAGTCTCGAATGAGAAACGCTTCGCCGTAAAACAAATGTTATGAAAACGTTTGATTGCAAATAAGAGCAAACCCTTGCTTGACATGGCTTAAGCAATAAGGACATTAGTTTCTCTTATAGGATGAAGTCCAGAAGTAGAAGGGTCGAGAAGGCTCCAGCCGTTCTAGTCTCCCGGTTCAGACCCTATGCAAGGTCCCAGTACGAAAGTTCCGCCCAGCAGGAACAGGACACACTGGGTGATGACTGGTGCAACCACTCAGGTCTTCTAGGACAAATCGAGACGTGAGACATTTGGACACGTGGCCACAGTCATTAGTGGCTGAGAATGGAGACGGCACAGGAGGAGAACGGGCAGCAGAAGGCAAGACGTAGAGAAACCAGACAACGTTTAGCAGGAGGCGGGCTATGCACAGAAGGCGCTCGGGAGAGTGCCTCGTCATCAGTGGACGCGGGAGACAAGGGTTATACGGAGTTTCGTGATAACCAGGTTCTAAGAACCAGTTTTGAGCCTCTTAACCAATACCAAGCGTGAGGTTGAAGAGATTTCAGCAGGGTGTGGCCTCTGTGAAAGCATTTGTCCTGTTTCCGTTTTTCCTTCCACCTGGAGACATTTTTAAGATAAATGAGTCAAACACCCTGGGCTATGGCAGCCTGTGCCTTGCCGTTTCTTGTCCTTGAAATTGGAGAGAGAGTCCAGCCAACGCAGCAGCGCACAGACTCGAGACGAACACACAAACATGGCAGCAGCGTCCACTGGTATTTGTGGAATGGGTGAGTAAGTCAACGATATAGTTCCCGAAGTCCCAGCTGGCCGTGCTTGAAGTGTCATCGTGACTCATAAAGTCTGTCACCCCAATAAATTAATAATAAAAAAGCTCACGAAGTATAAGGGACAATTATGTTGGGAAGGGAAACATGTTGTCATCGGTGAATACGACCGTCAGGTATGCTTCTCCAAGCTTCCGCAGAGCACGGCTCTCATGTGGTCACGGTCAAGGCCACACCTGTTCATGCGTGCGGACAGTGATGGAAAGCAGGGGTGGACATGTATCTGTGCACCTACTAAACCTTTTGGAATCTGAGCTTAGGGATTCTAGGGCACGTAACTCGAAGCATGTCACTGATTTTGAATTAACCGCAGTACATGAAGATATCTCTGACTTGTAATTGGTTCTGTTTCAGCACTTTTCTACTTACTCGAAATTTGAAAGTTCCAAGAGTATAAAAATGGCTTAACAGTGGCAAGAATTTTAGAAACCACAGAAACATTTAGAAGCCATAGAAAACAGCCAACAAATCATTAGGAAAGAAATCAAGTAGACTGTAGAGGTAGACATGAAATCTTACGTTAATGAATTTGGCAAGGATCCCTGTGTTGGCAGGAAAAAGAGCTTTGGGAACGGGAAGGTCAGTGGCCAGGAGACCCATCGAATACAAGTGTCGGGAACTGTGATCAGTGGGGACAAATATTCTCAGCTTCAGGGCTGTGTCGTAAACTGTGAAACTGGGAGGGGAAACGTGTCCAATAATTACTACTACGTTATTGTGGTTAGCTAATTGCACTTCTTAATTCTGGGGACCTGTGGTATGTTATGGTACATGATCAGGGGAATTAAACTTCCAGATGAAACTAAGGGCGCTAATCAGTTGACGTTAAAAAAAAAAAAAATAGGAAGGTAGTCTGCATTATCTAGGTGTGCCCAGTGTAAACACGAGGGCGCTTAAATGCTGAAGAGGAAGGCAAAAGACAAAGTCAGGGTCATGACCTGTGAGAAGGAATCGACCGCCGTAGCTGGCTTTGAAGAAGGAGGATGCGTCCTCCTCAGGCTGGAGAAGACAGATTCTCCCTCGGAGCCTTCAGGAAGGATCACAGCACGGCGACACCACGATTTTAGCCCTCTAAAATCGAGACCGAGACAGACTTCTGGCCTTCGGAACTGTAATGACACCACGATTTTAGCCCTCTGAGACCGAGACAGACTTCTGGCCTTCGGAACTGTAAGATAGTAAACTCGTGTTGTTTTTAGCCACCGCGTTGGTGGCAATTTGTTATAGCAACAACAGAAAACTCACACAGTTACACCAATAGTCTTAGAGATGGCTCGTTTGCCGGAAAGAGCCAATTCTTGTTTTTAAGCTATAAAGGGGATTCTAGTGAATAGTTTGAGAACCTCCTTCCCTTAAGGCCTTGAATCTAGAAGAAAACTCTTCTTTTTAAAGATGATTTAATTCAATACGGAAACACGAATGTTCTTGGGAGCTTTGAAGGTCTTTTCTAGGACTGGACTCTGTCTCTCCGCCCCTCACTCTTCATATTTTGGGACCTGTAATTAAAGGGTCACGCCTTGACCCCTGGGAGGAGGAAGGTGTCCCTGTTAGCTATTTCGATGGAATGCTGCACTTTGGGTGGTGTTTATGACTATCCTACACTGGGGTATAAGTTCCTTCAAGGCAAAGAGCACATTCATCTCATGTTTAAATATTTGACGAATGACTATTTCTGGCGTCATCGATTTGACATTCTAACAAGTAGACAGATCGTATTAGAAAGGAGGAGGGCTGGCTGAGAGGAATATAAATAATGTTTTTATTTTTTAAAGAACCAAAAATGATGCTTTATTTTTTAAAAGACTTGGATAAAGCACGTTTTAAATCTCCTGTACATTGCTGTGTTTCGTCTCTGCAGAAATGGACTTCTGCACCCAATTCGGTGAAAATGGTGTCAACAATTGAGGTGGCTTATTTTTAAATCCCACATACGTTAATAATTGCTCAAAATTAACTATAGCATTTGTTTAAAGTTGAATTAAATCTACGTTGAATTAAATTTATATGACGGAGTTTAAATTAGAGAATGGAAAGCATGTATAGATGGTTAGCATGGCCTACGGCATTCAGATAAATAAAGAGAAAGTAGCATTCAAGGGGAAGTGTGCATTCTGTCCATATTAAATGAGGCCTTTCAAATCCACGTGAATTCCAGGGTCCTGGGGCCTGGACGTGCTGGGTGCTGCCTGCCCTTCCCTAGCCCGCCCTGGGATGCTGGGGCCACAGGCCTCTTCCTAAGGGGGAGAGGGAGTTCCCGCCCGCAGGAGGGCGGGCTACTGAGATGGTGGGCGGCGGGGGGTGGAAGGGGCTCGCTTGGGTCAGCACCGCCCCGGCCTCACTGGTGGTGGTGGGTGTAGCGGCAGGAGAGCCACAGGGGAGGCCAGGTGAGCGCATGGAGGTTCAGGTGAGGGCAGCGGGTGCGGCGGACGGAGGGGCCCGGGCGGCGGGGCGTTGGGGGGCGGAATTGCCAGCCCCGGGTAGAGGGGGCGGGTGCTGGGGCTGCACTGCTGGCGGGCAGAGCCAGGGCCTGAGGGTCTCACACGCTAATTTTAAGGCGAGGACCGCAGGGCAAGGTCGGTTTGTGTTCACTGCACCAGCCCCAGTGGCCGGGGCAGTTGGGGGAATTCTTCCCGATTTCTGAGCTGCTGGCACCCCCGGTCCCAGCAGGCCCACTTCTGCTCCCTGACCGCCCCCCCAACCCCAACCCCATACACACCCAGGGTGCAAAAATCCACTTCCTTTGCCCAACTGTCTCTTTCGGGGTCTCCCTAGGCATCACTCTTTAGTCTTAAAAACTTCCTTTCACGCCACTGTAAATGCGCCTGTTTGGTGAAATGTCATATTGATGTCTTTTTTGGGCGTCGTGGAAACGCATGCGCAGTGCTTCCAGAATATAAAAACGTGACGGGGCCCGGCGGAATTGCCCTGGTGGAAATCGGGCGGCCGAGAGGCTGTTTAACCTGCGTTCTCGTCGTCGTGGGGTGAGCCGCCCGCCTGTCTGTCTGTGATCCCTGCCGAGAGCTGGCGCTGGAGACGCTGGTGGGCGGGTGTAGGGTCGGCAGGTCACCGCGGAGAAGCCGGAGGCACGTGCCCAGGGAAAGGGCAGGTGAGCAGGGAAGCGTGGGCTTGGGGACCCGCTCCGTGCCGAGCTCTGGGAGATGCTGCCAGGGCTGTGGGAGCACTCGGGGGTGACGTGGGAGCACCCAGGGGTGACGAGGCGGCACGTTCGGCTCCCCGCAGCAGCGGGGTCTTCCTGGAGCATCGCCCGAGAACACCCCTGTCTCTTCTGGTCTCCGTTCTCCCCTCTCTGCGTAGGGGAGCCTCGGATGTTCGTCTAAAGTGACACCCTCTTTGGGCTGCCTCAAGCACCCCTCAGGTAGACCAGTGGGCGAGGGAGCCCTGGGGTCCCCCGAGTGTCCTGGGGGCGGGAGGAGTAGCTGTCCTGGGATGTCCACTGGGCGAGATAGACCAACTGCCTCAACGTCCGTCCTCTGCAGGAGGCCGCCCTGTAATAGGTCCTGCGTCTCGCCCCCTCCCCAGGCCACTTCATTTGTCTTCACGGCACTTATCGCGCCCCATGCTGTGACGCAGACTTGTTTGTTTCTTCGGTGTCGCCCGTCCTCTCCCACTCGAGTGGGGGGACCGCAGGGCAAGGTCGGTTTGTGTTCACTGCACCAGCCCCAGCTCCTGCCACCCCCGCGGCATGCGGGGTCCCTGGCGGGAGGGAGGCGAGGCTGATGCAGGGGAGGTCGGCCGGCTCCTCCTGGAGTGACATCTGGAAGAGTCCGCTGTGCCGTGGTCTGGGGACCCATCGATGCTGAGATCGGACTCCGGGAGCCCCCTCCGCCGACGCCAGCCTTGGCTGTGGGCCTGGCCTGGCTCTGTGCCCCTGGGCGGTGCCCTGAGCAAGGTCCCCTCTGAACGGCAGGACTGAGAACAGTCTAGCTGAGGGCACCAGGGGCCTCCGGGGCTGCCTCCAGAGCAGGGACAGGGTGGGCAGAGCGGTGTCCTCTCAGGCTCAGTCCTTCTAAATTCTCCTGTACGTGCCGCCAGCGGCCCCGGGGGAAAGGCCCGAACATGCCACTGCGCCACCCGTGGCTCCCGGTCCTCGTCCTCACTGTTCCAGGCCCTTCTCTGCTAGGACCCTAAGCGGCTCCCTCACTGTCCCCCACCAGAGACAGTGGCTCTCTGGTCTGTACTGTTTGCTCAGCCACTTGGTCCTTCCCCCGGGCCGCGGACTCCCCTGGCCAGGCCCCCGCTCCCTGCACGTGGGATATGTGGTGGTTTTTTGTGGGTTGAGGTAGATCAAAGAAAAATGACCTGGCCTCCCCAAGGAACCTTCTAGATGCTTTCCCGCAGTGGCCTTTCTCGGCTCGGTGCTTACCTTCCTAAGGAACATCACGTCAGGCTGCATCTCATGCTCCACCCCCTCAAAACCAAGTGTCCAAACGACTTCTCCCTGAGAGGTTTTCTTCAGAACGAAGACGGCCTTTTCCCATTCCTGATTCCCTCCATCCCTGGAGAATCGGGTCTCCTTCTGCAGTCGGGC
>NW_006434828.1:401254-436263 GCF_000325575.1 Pteropus alecto
TTTCTGGGATGACGGCCATCTGGAACCAGGCGGCTTCCTCATTGTGTGCCTATTTCTGGATCAAGGAGGGGCGAGCTGGACAGAAGGAGGATGCTCCCCCACATCCTGCAGCTGCCCGGCCAGCAGACTCAGCCGCCAGCTCTCACAGGGCAGCCTCAGTGAGTCAGGCTCTCCGCCAGCCCCGAGGGGGCGTCCTGAATGGCCCCCCGCTGGCTCTCCCCTCGGTCTTGGACTGGATCCTCTCCTGGCCGCTCAGTGGCTGTCGTGTGTTCACGGCTCCCAGTTGTCCCCACACTGCCTGGAGCAGAAGAGTGCCTTCTGGAGCCCTCAGGGACCAGAAAGGAAGCTGGAACGCCAGTCCCAGGTGAGGCCACCATCTCCCGCGTCTCTGTGGCGCACACCGGCCTCCAGCCCCTTCCCGGGCAGCGGCTGCGGGAGTAGACAGGTGGCTCTGGAGACGGGGGACTGGAACTGGGTGCGTGGAGACCTTCACCCGGGTTCACTTGGGGAAGACTTTTACTTGCTACGGTCCTTTTTTTTTTTTTCTATGAATAGGTAATATCTTTAAAATAGAAGAGTGAAGTGAAGTTTAAAACAGCCCCACCAGAAACAGGAAGTTCAAAATTTAGATCTGACCAGGTATTTCCCCCAGGGCTGGTTCAGGGATGGAAGAAAAGTGAGTGGGGGAGGGGAGGGGCTGTCCCAGAAGACCCTGCACCTCCTCAGAGCGGAGTCGGGACGGGGACGCCCCAGCCCGGTGACAGCTGGTCCCGAGGCAAAGCTGTGGGGACAAAGCCCACCTCGAGAGTGGAGGTGGGAAATGCGAGCTCATCTGTCTCCCACGGAAAGCACAGCGCTCGGGAAGCCGAACCTTCCTCGCCGTAAATATCCCACAGACGGAAAACTTCAGTTCTGTTCAGTTCTGTTTCCCTATAATGCAATAAAATATTTTCACAGAAGGTACGCGTTTGGAGTGATTGAAAAGCATTAAATTCTGTTAAGTTTTTATAAGTTGTTTTTAGGAGTAATTGTAAAAAGGCGCTATGTTTTCGATCATTCAAGATCTAAATGTAAAGAAAATTCAATAAAATTAGGAAAATTTTAGGAGACCTTCATCATTCTTGATAGGAAATCAGTGGACAGCAATAGGCATACGTGCAATTACATATATTACCTTTATATACCATATTACATATTATGATGTATATATACACATATATACAAAAGTACCATATTATATGTTATGGTGTATTTAAAGGTGCGATATTAGAAACCATGGCGTACATATATCTATATATAATGTGCATATATATACAAATATGTAATGATATATGATAAGACACAGCCTGATACGTCATCAGTTAGTAAGATAAGCGCTGAGCAAAGAAATGCCACAAATACTACACATATATAACTATATAAAGATATCATAAACCTAATCAAAAGAAAAATGATAGACTGGAAAAATATTCGTGGCACGCCTCTCAGACAAGAAGTCAGTGCGACTATTACATAGTGAGATCCCACAAACGGACGAGATCGGGCGGTAATCCGTAGACGCCTGGTGGCGGGGATGCAGCTGGCCCTTCGCGTAATGTGCTGATCGCCCCTAAAGCCTCCTCGCCGGTCTGAAGAGGTCCGCTTCGTGGAACCACTCCGGCCCCTGGCCGGTGACGTGGGGGCGGCGTGGCCCGCTGCACTGCGGAGGCCCCGTGGGAATAGGGCGCCCCGAGAGTTGGGAAGACTCTTGGAAGCTGTCAGAGGTCGGGCTGAGGTCAGGTGGGCTGAGCTCCCTGCTCTGCTAGGAGCTGCAAAGTGAGAGGAAGGTTTATGGTGGTGAAGTCACACCGGGATCGGGGGCCACAGGCCGGACGTGGCTGAGCAGAAAGCACGTGTCCGTCCATTCCGGGGTGTAACGTAGAGGAGAGAGGAGTCTATGCCGCTGTCCCCCGTCTGCAATTGTGACTCTCTCTGCCCCCTGTTCTCCTTCCACAGCCCCAGACTCTGCAGCTCGGTGACGGCCACCGGCTCCCTCACCCGTACGCACCGGAACTGGCTTCGCCGGCCTTGAAGGGATGCATGTGGTCGTCCCCTTAAGCCAAAGAGTAAATGGCGCTGGGGGCTGAGTGGTACCCATGAGCCCGGCGTGGGTTTCCTATGCGATTAGATGGCCAGGGAGCTGTGACCACAGTCACCAGGAAGCCTCAGTGAGCGTGGGACACAGTAAGGACGGTAGGACAACCCGAGGTGGTGGATGGTACCCATCTTCACTGGCACTGCCGGGCAATGGTTGCTCAGGAGACCGGCCAGACAAACGTGGATGCCATTCAGCCTGCAAAAGCGCGTGACTTAATTCCCAGTGGAGGTGCTCGTGACAGTGCAGCCCATGGTCTCGTGATTTTGTCCCGTTCACTAACTCAGGCTATGGCTCTCTGCACAAGCAGACACAGAGCTCGCTCTGACACCACCCTCCCGCTCATGACTCACAGATAGGATGACCAGAATGGTTAGTGTTCAAACCAGGTTACTTCATGTAGCAAAAAAAGGGGACCGTTTATCATTATGCTAAAGCAAAAGGCATACCCCAGGACCATCCCAGCAAATCAAGACTTACGACCACCCAGCTCAGAGCCCACCACCTGGCTGTGAGGACTTTACCTTGTAAATATATCTCAGATATTTACCTTCCTCCACCACGGCCACCAGCCCGGCCAACACCGTGATCTCCTTCCTAGACTGAAGTCCACCCACACTCAAAACGGTCTCTAGCCAAGCATTCGTTCCAGAGGCAAATCTAGTAATGACAGTCCATTCTTCAGGATGCTCCTGAGAATCCTCTTTGCTCTTAGAGTAAAATCGGAAGAACCTGAGCTTTCTCAATGTCTGTTTCTTCCACAAGGATGTCTCCCAGTGAAGACAAGGATGCTGACTGCTTGCTCATCATTTTACCGTTGGCACCTGCTACATACTAGGTGCTCGTTAAATATCAGTCGAATGAATTAATGAGATTTCCTGGGCCCACAGTCCCTACGCTGATGAAAGAGGCTGCCTGATGAGGACACCTGTAACACTTTCTGATTAAAATTGCCCTTATCTGTAGCTCCAATTTGCTTTCCACCGAGAACACGCACTATCGCGTGCCTACAGCGTTTTAGTTTCCACTCAGCTGCCGTTTGAGTTTGGCTATTGGTTGGTATCCTTCCCCTCCCCGCTCTCAAATCTGCTGTTAGTCCCGCAGCTTTGGGGGCTGATTCAAATTCAAACGAACAAAAAAAATAAACAACTCTTATTTTTTTTTTTCGGGTTCATTCTTTGAAAAACAAATTCCGAATTCCACTGACAAAAATATATATCTCTTCCAGATAGCTTTCTAAGGGGAGAGCCAGCAGGAAGTAGAGGAATTGCAAATTATCAGCGCCGTTCCATTTTTATGGAAAAAACATTACACAGAAATAGTAGTGTTTTTACAGATAGAAACAAACGCTGCCGTTTCTTAACAAAGGTGAATAACAAAAGGCATTATTACTAGGTATCTGCAGCAGCACTAAAAGAAATGAAGACCGTTTATAACTCTGAAGCACACCTGTAGATAATGGCAGCGCTTT
This sequence comes from Pteropus alecto, assembly GCF_000325575.1. Taxonomy (NCBI): domain Eukaryota; kingdom Metazoa; phylum Chordata; class Mammalia; order Chiroptera; family Pteropodidae; genus Pteropus; species Pteropus alecto. Next base: position 404,860 of record NW_006434828.1, read on the forward strand.
ACAGAGCAGGTTGAACAGGTGCCCCCGTGGCTGACGTGCATGCATGCGTTCTTAAATGCTGAATACGTTCCCCGCATTTGTGTGGGGGGCGGACTTCGGCAGCAATGTGCGCTAAATAATGCACGGTTCTGGCTCCAAGGTCACATATGCCATTGTCAAAACCAGTGGAGAATGACAAGTGCTTTTTGACAAGGTTTTTGGGGGACTATTTCTTAACCTACTGCATTTAATGTCGCTGTAAAGAAAAACCACACATTCGCTGGGGTGTTTCCTCTTCACGAGCCCAGTAGCTTTTCTCATCAAAAGCATACGATTGGCTCTGTTCCTCTAGTGACAGCTTCAGTGAGGTGGGGACCCGGTAACAGCAACACAAAAAGCGAAGTCAAGCAGATGCCAATCACCCAGGTTCCCATAATGTCTCGTTATTTTTTCCGGTAAGGCCACTGATGTGTGTAGGTGGCTACATTCCCCGATGGCTACGACGAGCATTTTAAGCTTCATCGTGATAAAAATCACCATAGGTAGCCTGAAAAAAACAAACCTCATCGATGACAACTGGAGTAGGCTGAATAATGGCCCCTAGAGATATCAGGCCCTGATCTCGGTCACCTGTGAAGGTGACTTTATTTGGAAAAAGGGCCTTCTGACACATGGTTAACTTGAGGATCTTGAGATGGGCAGATTATCCTGGATGACCTGGGTAGAGATTTGACCCACAGACGAGGAGAAGGCCATGTGACCATGGAGGCAGAGACACAAGCCACACACCAGGCGATGCCGGCTGCCCCAGAAGCTGAGGCGGGTAAGGAATAGAGGCTCCCCCAGACCTTCCAGGCGAGCACAGCCCCGCAGACTTGAATTTGGCCCAGTGAAACTGATTTCGGACGTCAGGCCTCCACAACTGTGAAAGAATGAATTTCTGTTGTTTTAAGCCACTCAATATATGGGTAATTTGTCATAGCAGCCACAGGAAAAAAATATAACTTTCTCAGGCAGGAAAACTCCCTCTGGCTGACTCCACCAGGAAAGCGACTCATGGGGTGTCCGTTGGAGCTCCAAGAACTGGGACGTTTGGTGCGGCAAGTCTGGGTGTCTGGGCAGAGGTCCCATTGGGATGTTTGGTGGGGCGAGTCCGGGCGTCTGAGCAGAGGTCCTGTCCATGGGTTGTTAGGAGTCCAGCCTGGATGATAAAGCTCCAGCAATGATTTCTCTCCCAAAAGGGACCAAAGTCTTGCCTTTTGGGATATCGATTTTAAGCTGGTCATTAAGAAACAAGACTCAGAAGGAACTTTTGACCCCTCCTCTTATCTGCTAAGAGTTTCAGAGAGAAAGACCTGCTCTAGAAAAAAATCTCTCCTACTCTGGCAGAGTATGGTGGATGGGAGGGCCTCAGACAGGGGCCTGCTTACCAGGTCCCCGCTTCCTCCTGTCCCACTGTTTCCGAGGTGCCTAGCGAGAGTCTGCCCGCCAGGGGGTTCGCTCTTCCTCAGCTACCTGTAAATCAGCCATTCTCACTTCTGAAATCCAAAACCTGTTCCCACCCCGTTTCTCCTTTGTCCGAAATGACCCATATACACCCCACGTTGCTCATTGTGTTTGGAAGTTCTCAGGCTTATGCGAATTCCCTGTGTTCCTGTATCAAAATTGTGATTTTTCTCCTATTAATCTATCTCTCTTAATTTACCAGCCCAGCTAGAAGAACTTAGAAGGCGAGGGGGGAAAACGTTATTTATTTTACCTCCCGCACTGCTTATCAGACGCATCCCAAGTACCAGGCACCATGAGAAGACCTTCACATGCCTTTCGATCCTCCCCGAAGCCTGGGGCAGCCTGGCTAACGCACTCCACTAAGGTAAAGTATTTCATGGCTGCAGGACCTAAGACTCCGTTTCTCACTGTTCCCATCAAGTCGAGCTGCCTCCTTTTAGAAGTACACGTAAGATCTGTTTGATGCTGAACTTTGAGACACGGAGAAGAGTGAACCCAGACCTCGTGGAATTTCTTCAGGTCAGTTCTCCATGTTAAGATGCCCCCAAACCATGAAGGATGACCTTAAACCCAGGAGCTTGAGGCATTGCGTGAGTCATTCACTCACTACCTCGGGCACCCTTGAGACGTTTAGGGTTAATTTCTCTATGAATAGAGCTCGACCTGTAAGTCAATGCTTTACCCGCGTGTGCTTTCCTGTGTTACCATCTCTTCCTCCTGTCAACAAACGTAAAATATATCATTATAGAAAAGCGCACGTCTAAATGAAAGACTGATTTGGAGAGTTTATATCCTGACGTATCAGCCCCAGACTTATTTCATGACAATTAGCACTCACAGCGAACGTGCCCGCCCCTCCCCCGTGCAAGTCAGCAGCCCGGGGCGCATGAATCATTCCACCAGTGGTTTATGCCACGGCACCGCTGTAAACTAAACGAATTCTTTCCACGTTAGCCTGAGGGGTAAAAAAAGCAGCTGTGCTCCAAAGGAGAGAGATCATTTTGAAACGCGCACTAGAAAGACATTCAAGAGGAAGTGAGATCTCGGTCCACCATGCTCGATGGGCCTGACCGACTTCCTTCAAGACTGCCCGCGTGACAGCTTCCAAGCAGGGGCTTTCCAAGGACAGTGGGGGGTCTGGGCCGGGGGCGGTGGGGTGGAGCGGTGGGGGCAGGAGGCACAGAACTCGCTAGAATGTGGCCAAGAACAGGAATTCACTGTAACAAAGCCTTGTCCAAAAGCGAGCCCTAGGATCTGAACTAAAATGTCCCCCGAAGGAGATGGGGGGGCGGGGATGCTGGACCAAGCCCACCTCCCACCCCTTCCGTCTTGCATTTAAGTCGCCATTCACTGCGGCTTCCGGTGGGCTTCATGCAGCTGCAAAGCCACAGCGAGGTGCGCTGGTGGCCCGCAACGGCTACCATGTGACACCCTTCAGACCGAGGTTAAGAGGAAGTGACACGGGCCCCTCCCGGGGGAGGCGGAGGGCGGACTGTGGCGTGGAGTCTCTACCACTGTCTTGAGGGGTTCCTCTCTCCACCGAAACCCATGCACCCAATCGGCAAAACGGAAGTCCTGCAGAGTGGAAGCCATCGTTCTTGGAAGTCGGCACGGTTACTGTGGGCCTGTGCCCGTGGGGGTCTTCTGGCTGGTCGATGAGGGTCTGGTCCCTGAGAGATTTTCTGGTTGTCCCCGCCTCCTCGTATTCCCCAGGAGCTCTGAGCCCAGGCCACCTGGTCCCCCGCTGCCCCAGCTGGCTGTCCCTCCTCCCCGCCTCCTCCTTGCACAGGCACGGGGCAGAGGTCAGCTCTCTCTCCCCATCTGGTCCCCGGCTCTTACTCAGCGCTCAGTCCTGTGGACATGTCACATTCTCTCCCAGGTTCATCTCTGAGCCGCAGGCAACACCTTCCAAATGCAGCGCGGAGTGAATCCGAGCAGTTTGCTCGTCAAGGTGACAACTTTTGTGGTGATAAAAACAACAATTAGAAGTCTGGGGAAATTCCATCTTGGAGTAGAGGAATCAGGAGTACTGGGCTGAAGAGTCACCTTCCCCCCAAGCTCTGTCCCCCACCCTCACCCAGCAAAATCCCTGTCCCACAGGGACCTCAAATGTGCCTTATTTGGCAACAAGGTCTTTGCAGGTGTCATTCGTTGGGGTGAGGTCATCCTGGATTTAGGAAGACCGTGTGAGGACAGAGGCACACAAACAGAACACCGTGTGACACGGAACAGAGGTGGAAGTGAGGGTCACTGCAAGCCCCGGAAGCTGCGAGCGGCCTGGAGTAGATTCCTCCCCAGAGGCTCCGGAAGGGCCCAAGCCTGCTGACACCTCGCTTTTAGACTTCTGGCCTCCAGCAGTGTGAGCGACACCCAGTTTGTGGTCACCCGTCAGGGCAGCCCCGGGACACCCACGCGGGGCAGTCAGAGGCTTGGGCTACATCTCAGAGCACGGCGACTTTCTTCACCTCGCATCACGGCAGAGCGCAGACCACCGGGCTGCCCAGCGCCTTTGGGCCCGAGCATCGGAAAGCGGGGCCGGGGCAGCCGCCTCTGCCCAGACCGCTCGGCCCGAGACTCCTTCTGGTCTGAACGACGAACTGGCTCCCGGTTCCGTGACCGGACCACAGGGTAGCGAAGGGCCTTCGCCCTCATTCCAACCATCCCATCCGGTGGTCGAAAATTCCTTTGCAGCAGGAAATTTAGGTAGCAGCTTGACCGTTTCATTTCCCCAATGTCGGGGTGCCCCCCCCGCCCGAGTCTCCACCTGCTGAGCTGAAGGGCGGCAGCTAACAGTGGGATCGCTTTGCCAGGGGAGCCACCGCCCGCCCCCACCCCCGGTCACCTCTCAGCCAGTCTTTCGGTTGGCTGCAAGGAAAAGAACAGTGTGGGGCACAAGGCAACTTAACCTACACCCAGCGGTTAAGTCTTTTAGTCTGCTCCCCATCCCCCTGTGGCCCACCCCCCAATCTCCGGTCCTCCATATTCATCCCTTTGCAAATACAGCCCGGAGCAGACAGACCTACGTGTGCAGCTTTTCCTGTGGTGTGGACGAGCGGGTGGGGGTTCCGTGGGGTTGCAACGCTTCCTCCCCAAAACCAGACGAGCATCTCTGGGGTGCCCGCCTTCCAGAAGCTCCCCAGCCTGTTCACCTGTTCATCTTCCACTGAAAGCTGATCATGAGGTTTATTTCTTTAGATGGAGAAAAGGAGCCGTTCTTTTTTTTTTTTTTTGGCCCATTAAAACCTATCATTGTTTCTCACGCTGGTTTTCTCATTTCGCAAGAGGATTAACAATTGACTTTTATTTGTCCGGAAAGGGGGAGCTTCTCCCCTCGACAACCGACAACCGAGGGCGTCCTGAAGACCAGCCCGGACCCTCCTTCCCTTCTCTCTCGTGTTTGCTTTTCCTGCCGAAGTCTCCAGAGCAGACTGCACTGCCTGCTGGGAATCCAATGCATCATTTCACCAGCAAATGCAGTTGACAGACGGCTTCTCACCCGACCACCTCCCAGGGGCAGCGGGCCCAGGATGCTGAAGCCAGCTTTCCCCCTTCCCCCGCCCCCCCAAAAAGAAACCCTTCTCAAAATTCCTTTGAGGCAAGTTAAGGGTAAACATTTTTCTCCCTGAGCTCACTGGGGAAACAAGCGAGTTGAAGAGGATTAGTGGGGAAGGGGCCCTAGGGCAGGAAAGCCTCAGGAACCCTTTTTGCATTTCATTAAAAGGTCACCAAGCCCCCTCCCCCGCCCCCCACCAGCGTGTTCTCTCTACCTCCTACCGGGCTAAAGGGGCTTAACCTGAATGTGTTTTCATCAGAGCCGCCAGCTCCGCCTAGTCACTGGCAGCACGTGAAGCCTGAGCAACTGAAATGCGGCTGATGTGAATCCAGTTGTTCTATAAACGTAGAGTCGATACCAGGTTTGAAAGATTTAGTGCAACAAAAATGATAAACTAGCTCATTCATAATATTTTTGAATGAAACACCCCCTTACACGACATATCTGCCATGGCTTTTGAGGTTCTAATTTGCAGATGCCTTGAAGGAACGCAAGTCCCATGAGATGCCGCACGACCCCAAAAGGGCCAGGGTCAAGCTCCAGTGGGAGAGGCTGCCGCAGAGTTCCAGCTGGGCATCTGAAAAGAGGTGGGCAAGTGAAAGGCTCTGGATTTTTGCTGGCCTAACACAATGAACACCTGTAGCAACCAGGACTCAGCAGGGGCACCCGACAGAAAAAACCGGGAGAGAGCTTGAGATCAGAGTCCAAAGGCAAGAAGTTCGTTTAATCGATGCATAATAGAGCATGTTGGGAACTCATATCTGTGGGCTGCGATGGCCTTTTCATCTACAAATATGTGTCCCTGCCTAGAGACCCCAGCTGCAGAGACATACTCACTCTCTTTAAAGCAGCCGAAAATCAATAAGATAAGCATTTTAACGGTAAATAATGAAGAGAAAATTTGGGGTTTGCAAAATTTTGCTGGCTCGACATCTTAACAGCCCAGCCGGTAGGTTTGTAAGTAGAGATAAACATCTCAGTCTTTGAAGGAGTCTTCAGCCCAAACCTCTGCGGGCTTGAATGACAGGGCGTGAAGGATGGGGCCGTGTTAATCTCAAATGCAGAGCGGGGAGGGTTGAAGAGGATGAAGCTGGGAAGAATGGTTTCGAATGGATGAGCCGGCTCAAGCTCGGGTGAGGAGGAATGATTGATAAACCCAGGAAGGGTGCCTGCAGGCACTTCAAATACCCCCAGGGAGGGCCTGGTGGCCTAATCCTCTTCTCTTGAGTCCTGGTTAAGAAGGAGGTGGGCCAGGGGGAAAAGTCCATCCACTTTGGGGGGAGGAATGAAAAAGCGTTCTTTATATCCTGGTGTTTACTTATATTCTGAAAGCAAAAATTCGAAAATAAAAACAAAACAAAACTTGGTTTGATATTTGATGAGTGTAACTGTTGTAATAGACTGGGTAAAAATTGTATTTCACAGGATTTATACTTTTATCTTTCTAATGCATATATACATTTCTATTTCTAAATATTTCTAAAAATTTCCTCAGTTGACGTTTTACTTTCCCAAGATCTGGATGGAACTGCAAGAAAGATAAAAGACACGTTGATGTCTGATCATCATCCATCTTTTTCTCTGACAAACATGAAGGCATTTGACCTCATTGTGCCTTCCCATCTGATTTATTATGCTAATTGGCTTTCCGGTAATGTATCACAAATATGTCAGTAGAGAAGGTCCCCAGAGTGCTTCTCGGCCTCTTAATTATACAAACTCTCCTCTGGGGTGTGACTAACACCAAAGGCATTTTCTCCCTATGCGGTTGTCCTCAGGATCCTGGTGTTGGGTGGTGTGATGTCCAGCTCTGCCACAGCACTGCTGGCCGGCTCGGTGACCCTGTCTGCTAAAATGTGCTTGTGCCATCACGTTGTCCAGACCTGGGCACCTTATGGCCTTCCAACTTCTGCCTTCCTTTCCTCCACAAGCCTCCCCTAGTATCAGTCCCGTGGGTGACAGTCTCACGGAGCCTCAGGCTCCTGACGCTAGCTTTCTTCATGTCATACCTGCCACCCCTATCTGTGGCCAAACCATGGGGCTCGTGATGGGATGAACTGCATGAGCTCCAGTGACTTGTTCACTTCCCGTAGATAATACCAACCATGGGGGAAGCCAAATCTACTTAGCTCTGAGGAGGCAGCAATGGTACCATCAACAGCAAGATGGCGGAGGCCCGGTTGTCCCTGGATTGGGTTAACCTGCTGAGAACTCCCAGGGAAGGTGGCCGTTGAAATCCTTGAATGGTTCATGAAATGCACTGGCTTCTGGAAACCTCCTGGAGGGCAGGGTGCCTGTCTTGTGCTGGTCTCCTTCCTGCCTCATCGAGCACCTTGTGTGGGTTTGGGTGTCCCCGGTGATTAGTTCTTTACCAGGACTGAACTCTAAATCCTAGACCAGGAGCCCGGAAGAAAGGTTTTCGGCTCCCCCTTCCTGGGGCTCTGTTTCTGTTCCCAGGTATCCAGAAGCGAGAGCAGAGGCGGGTGGTGACTGAGGACGAAGACCATTAAGTGATGTACTCTGTCTTCGGCTGTCTGGAGACAGGTGTTCATTCCAAAGGAATAGATTGGGAAATGTAATTAGAGAGTTTAAAATCCAAACTCAGAACTTACGAATATAGAAGACTTAAGAAAACTAGCTCATCGAATCCAGATTCACGAGGAAATGATTTGTATCAGGTCGAGTTTGAATTTATTTATCGTGGTTGGTAGATGTCCTTCAGACACCGAGTTACAGATTAAAGCTCGTCAGGTGATTATAAGGTCAAGGCGAATGGACCTTCACATTCCAAAGGGACATTTTCATTCCCTGTGATGGCTCAATGGCGCTTATTCTCCTGGAGGGGTTTTCCTACACCAAAAATCACATCCGTTCTTGCGCCAGAATCCGAAGGTTCTCTCCCTTCGGCAAAGCTGGTTGCAAAGGCTTGCCATTACTTCCTTTTTCTTTAGACTCAAGTCCACTGTTGCTTATTTCGGTTTATAAGCCAGAAAATGTGTGTCTGTGTGTGCGTGCGTGCACACCTTTATTGATGTATAATTTACACATCATAAAATATTTGATATTTTACATATATACAAGTATACGATTCAATGGAATTTAGTAAATTTACAAACTTGCGCAGCTACCCTCACAATCCAGTCTTTGCTTTCTATCCCTATAGATTTGTGGGTTTTTTGGACATTTAATGTAAATGGAATCATATGATCTATGGTGATCATTTTGCAATATATACAAATATCAAATGATGATATTATACACCGGAAACGAATGTTATATGTCAATTACATCTCAACAAAAAATGAAAAGTACCTTGAAGGGAAAAATAACATTAAAAAGTAGTGTTTAAGGAAGATAAACTGGCAGAGTTATGGAAGATGAGTTAGAATGGGGGAAGCTTGAGGTCAGAGACGTTAGCTGGATGATTCGAGAACAGATTCTGATAAGAGACTGGGTAGGTTTGACAGCGGGATGGAGAGGGGCTGTCTGGCCTGGACTCCCTTCGCCCACTCTGCCCAGGCCCCTCCCACCCCCAGCACATGGTAGATAGGGGACCTGCACACAGGCCCCGTGACACACCAGACTGTCCATTCTCAAGTCTGCACGTGCTGCTGGAACTGCCTCCCACGGGCTCTTCACGGAGATGGCTCTTTCTCATCCCTCAGACAGGGCCCCTGAGGGACCTGGCCCAAAGCATCCACCCTGCCATTCACTACCTCGCCTCCCTGCTTGTTTCCTCCCAGAGCACTTATCACCTAGCACAAGCCATGATGATCTTGTTTACCTGCTTCTTTTCTACCTCGGGCCTCAGGGGTCTGCCTTCTTAAGTCTTCGTCTTACCCCATGCCCAGTATAGTGCCTGGCCTATCCCAAAAACTATTTATTGAATGCACCCAACTTGCATATGAGACGTCTCATAAGAAAAGTGGCCAGGGCTTGGAAAATGAAGAGCTCAGATGACTTAAGTTCTCACTGAGCATGGTGGTGTCAGGAAGACAGGGCAGTTGGGGATTGAGGGGGTTTATGCAGAAACGTGAGGAACTCTTTATGGCTCTGTGGCATCTCTGCCGGTGTAGTGGACAGTCAACAGAAACAACCCGGTAAAAAGGGGCAAGAAGAGAGAGAAGACAGGCAGGATGGAGAGAAGTGTTGGCTGAGCCATGAGAGCAGGTGCATTTAACAGGGCCAGAGGGTGAAAATCAATAGGAGTAACCAAGAGGGCAGGTGAACTCCAAGAGGTAAGGACCAAGGCCTGGGAGACATCATGTGTCTTCCCTGTTTCAAAAACAGAGACATGCCCCACCCTCCCGCCCCTCAGCACGTAAGCCCAGTAGAGCCTCTGCGTGGCCACAGAGCCACGAAGACTCCTAAACCGTGACAGATTACGCAAGCGCTAGAAGGAGCTCGTAAGGCGCCTGGTCCAATGCTCTTCGTAGGTGAAGACTTGTGACATACGAATGGTACCCACTTCGTGGCAGAGGTGAGTTTACAGTCTGACTCTGATAGACATGCCACCTGGTTCGTGGAAGAGGTGGGGCTACCTACAACCTGCCTCTGGTAGAGATGATCACCTGGTTAGAGGCAGAGGTGCCTCCACAACCGGACTCCCTCCCCATATTCTTAAACTTTGAGTTAAAACAGCCATCGTTTGAATATGCTCAACATCTGTCTAATGTCTGCTGGATTCATTCCTCTCTGATTTCCTAGCAATCTCTGGGGAGAGGAAATAATGAAAACAGAATGACATGCAATTATTTCGATATTGGAACCACGTTTTGAGAAATCCACTATGCTGAGCGAAGGACCTAAACCGGTTCGCAAACGATAATTAGATATCACACGTGCAAAACAGGACTTTTCTGCATGATTTACACTGAATCCAACTTCGACAGTGACATCCGGTGAGCTAATTACCTTGGTTTTAATAAACCCCAGAGACCGGGCTTTCAGTAGTGGCTACTTGGCAGAGTCCACCAATATAAAATGTCCCCCAGCTACAAATATCTAAAACTGTTAGATAAAATATGACCAAGTTTATTTAAATTACATAATTGATTTAACAAACGAGAAAGAGAGACCAGCAGATGCTGGCAAGAGAGGGAACCATCAGCGGGAGCGATATGGCGTGAATCGTAGTTGCATTTGGCCGGGGTGGGAGCAGGGAGTCACCTGACCCAGAAATATACCCGACAGCTAGAACCTTTCACGACACCACGTGAAGACGAGTGATGGGGTTTGGAACTGAGAGTTGGAACTGAGCCTCTGCAGAAAGCTGAGATTCTTAAAACTCAGCACCCCCAATGAAGAGGACGCAAAACAGTCCACCTACCAAAGTGCCTCTGTCCAGAGCTTTGCAAAGGAAAAGAGCAGCCTGAACTTATAGTATCGGTGTGGTGCAGCAACCTCCAAGTGAACCCTGTAATGTGTAAATGAGCCCTGCATCGATAATATGCCCCATCGCGACTCAAGATCTTGAGATACTAGAATTCTCTATAAAGACCAAAATATTCGTATATTCAAAATCATAGAAATACTTTTGAAAAAGGAACAGAAAATGTGAGGAAGAATAATTAATAATGAAAACGGGACAAGCAGGTTGATTAAAAACAAAAAAAAAAACCAAGGAGAAACATGAAGCATAGTTTAAACTAAGGGTAGGAATAAAGTAGATGCAGTGAAGCTCTCTATTTTTAATTTATGACTAAATGTGCCTTTGGTCTTTTAGTTTCATCAGAACTTTCACTTAAAAAATTATTCAAAGGCTCAACATTGTACTGGGTTGAATAATGTTCTCCCCTAATCTCTGTCTACCTGGAACCTAGAATGTGACCTTATTTAGAAATAGGCTTTTTTTTTTTGTTTCAGGTGTAATTAGCTAAGACAGGGTCATACAGATGACTGCAGGCCTTCGTCTAAGGACTGGTGTCCTCATGAGAAGGCCGTGTGAAGGCGCAGAGGCGTAGAAACACAGAGAGACAGGGGAGAAGGCCATGCGGTGACAGAGGCAGGCAGTGGTGAGCTGTGGCTACAGGAAAGGCACAGCGAGGGTCGCCAGCAGCCACCAGAAGCCAGAAGAGGCAGAAAGCGTTCTTCCCCAGAAGCTTCGGAGAGAGGATGGCCCCACTGCACCTTGCCTTCAGGCTCCTGGCCTCCGAAACTGTGACAGCATACATTTCTGTTGTTTTAAGCCACCCAGTTTTTGTTACGGTGGCTCTGGAAAACTAATACAAACATATATTTGATAAGAATTCAGAAGGAAGCAATAGAGAGATTGGAGGAAATGCAGTATTGGAAAAGCTTATGACTGAGAATTTTCCAGATTAGATCTCAAACGTTAGGTCGCTAAATTTAGCAAATAAAAATACAAGATTCCTAAAAAACAAATACAAGATTCCTAGTTAAATGTGACACTTAGATAAGCAAAAGGTATTTTTTTTTAGTAGAAGTATGTCTCGTGAAATATTTGGGTCATACTTACCTGAAATTAAAATTTAACTGAGCTTCCTGTATTTTATCTGGCAACTCTACTCAAATTGGAAATTCACAGAACATTCTGAATAGAATAAGTAAAAATCAATTTATGCCCAAATGAATCACAGCGAAACTGCCAAGCACCAGTAACAAAGAGAAAAATCTCAAAAACAGCCATATAGTCAAAACAATGAGACAACAGCAGGTTGCTTTTTAGCTACAATAGAAATCAAAAATGATGGAATTAGATATTCAGAGGGCCAAGGAAGAACTGTCGGCTTAAATAAATTTAGATAAATTATCATTCAAGAGTGAGCACAAAATAAATATGTTATGACAAATGGAGAGTATTTTCTGTTCACAGACCTTCGCCTGAAAGATTATTAACTGATGTACTAAGAAGTAACGGTCAGTGTTTGAGCGAGTGGTTACATTTCAATATAGAGATGGGCACCCCTTAGGACAACCCCCATAGATAGTGATCTCAGCTTGATATTCATGGTCATGTACAATCTCCTTTCTTTGAGTGTGGGCTGGACTTGGTGGCTTAGCTTCTAATAAATATAGTGAGCAGTAGTAATGAAATCTGACTGCCAAGGTTAGGTCATAAAAAGACTGTGGTGCCTGTCTTGGCTGCTTGCGCTCTCTTACGCGCGCTCTCTCTCTCTCTCTCTCTCTCTCTCTCTCTCTCTCTCTCTCTCGGATCACTCATGCTGGGGAAAGCTGCTAAGCTGCTGTGTTTGAGTAGTCTGACAAAGACACCCACGTGGTATGGGGAAAAAGCGAGCACTCACTCCAATAGCTCATGACAAGCGGAAGTCCGCCACCCCAGGACAGCAAGCTCAGAATCAGGTGCTTCAGCCCCAGTCGAGACTCCAGATGCAGCCCCTGAGCCAGAACCAGCCAGCTGAGCTGCTCCCAGCCCCTGACCTACACGTGAGACAATAAATAGCTGTTATTTTAAGCTACGACATTTTAGGGTGGTTTGTCATGCAGCAATAAATAACTAATACAATAGCCATAGTGGTGACTAATTATGGAGCAGCAGAAGTAAGATGTCACTAAAAAACTATGCGACACTAACATGAAAGACACTCGTAAGTGCCTAGAATTAATGTCCAAGATCCTCGTTTTATTCACGACGGCAGAGACACTCATTTATTCTGCAATTTGTTAAGCAAGAATGTGTATTTAAACTTCAAGCAAAACCAGTGAAGGAATAAAAGATATTAGTTCCAAACCAGCTGGGAAGAGGAAAAAGAAAATTTAAAAAGCCCATCACTTCAAGGGAAGGCGAAAAAGAGACAAACGTAGAAGCAAAGCAAAAGCCTGATAAACAAAAACGCACAAATAAGTCGTTAGAAACTCCTGCAAATATATCAGTAATCAGAAATAGATGTGAACAAAGGTATCTCCGTGGTTAAACGACATATTTGCTCAGATTGGATAAAATAAATTTGGGAGCTTGTTGCTTCCTCCTCACACCATTCGGAGGAACTTCTGAAATACGAGGTGTCCGTGAGCTGTGTTGTTTTGGGGAGCGAGCACGTAGTGTGCGAAAGCATCCGGATCCCACGCTTTCCAGCTTCGTAACCTTGGATGAGCATCTTAGTTTCTCGTTCCTAAAACTCAAGGGAATTCTTGCCTCAACCTCTTCACTTGGAATCTGTGAGACTCATAAAAGGACATACGTGGGGAAGCACACGGTAAAATTCTATACAGAAACCCCGGTTGTTCGTCGCGAGGAGCTAAAAATTAATCCACGAAATTTTCAGTCTCGGTTTTAGCCGTTGAATACTACCCTGGCCATGGCAGGCTCCCTTAGAACTGGTTTTAAGTCCAATGCCACTTTCATTCTGTGTCACTGGTCTACAGGGGTTTGCAGGACGAGCCTCCAGTTTGCTAATCTCGTGTCGTTGACTCATCATTTACTAATCCATCCAGGGAGCACGCTAAACCCTCGGCTGGGGACAGGTGGTGGGGGGAAGTGGGGAGATTCTTCCTCACAAACCCGTGTGCTCCTCTTCCTAAGTCTGCATCAAAGATGCTGGAAACCTGATTGGCTTGTTTATCCACAAGTGTGAGCCTCGGTACATCGTAAATTCCTCATACTTTTTTCTTCCCTTTAATCGGCTAAGTTCCTCTGAGAGTTCACCAGGACAAACCAGTTCTGCGGCTTCTCTCTGAGCACAGCCTGAAGCGACCTGCCTCTCCAGGTTTCATCATGAATAAATCAGTCCTGCCTTCTGAACCGCATCAGTGAGCACTGTCAGCCAGGGCCTGTCCCTGCAATAGGACACTTTTTATAGCTGGATTGGCCTTTCTAGAAGGAACTGAGGGTGGGTGGATCTTAAAGAGTTCAGATTTGGAGTCGCTCACAATTCAGATCCTACCTTACTCTGATGCAAATCTTTTCAATCTGCAATACTGGCGAGGCCTCTCCCAAAACCTTTTATAAAGAACAAATGGTCCAAGAACCCTTTAGTTATAAAATATGAGGGAAAAACACCTTAGCAACTTCAACTGCAGAAAAGCTCAGTCTTGTGAGACGGTGTTATGTTCCTGCAAAGTTTCAGTGAGTCATGTATAAGCACATTTTAAGTGCCAGTTGTTATTATGAACTTGCCACTTACAATTCCTTCCTAGAACCACTGTATATGTGAAACCACACACACTTGGGCTTTTTTTTTTTTTGAAACTTATTTAGAAACCCTAAATTCCTACCAAATTTTGAAGGAAATTCTACCTTTTAGAAAACTTATGATTTGAGCTATTTGTTTCTTTAAAAAAATAAATAGATTTTATATAGTCGGTTATGAGGCGTCATCTCTAATGGTGATTTTAAATTTATAATAACAGAAACAACACCTAACTCCTAGATGAGTGTATATGTTAGAGCTAATAGTCAAGGGTCGAATTTCCTTATAGGCTTTTCTAGAGCTTAGACAACGTTTTTTTCTATTTCGAGTTAAACTTTAAAATCAACACGGATGGATCAGTGGAGAAACATAGTCACCTTGAAGGCCAAACCAGTAAGGAATCACGGTCCTTTCCAGGAGAGATGAACGTTTCTGAGTAAGGCGTCCGCCGAGCACCTTGCCTAGACTGCTCACTCCGATCCACGCGACAGGTGTGGGTCATCTCAGAGACTTCTCTGGCATCGTGGATTATGGTTCTGATCAGTCCTGGGTCCCTGACGAAACAGAGTTCCTGAGCCTGTAGGTCCAAAAGTCTTGACTCCAGTTAAGGGGATGGTCCCCAAACATCTATGAGGCACCTCCCCAGGTGTGCCACTGGCCAGCCACCTGGTGATCCCGTTTCCTCTCTGAAGTTGATAATTAGAACACCTGTGCTGGCAGTCCGGACCGCTCTGGACTGTGCTGTAGACTGAACTGTGTTGCCAAATTCATATGTTGGAGCCCTGACCCCCAGTGCAATGGCATTAGGGGGCCGGGCCTTTGGCGGGTGATGAGGTTTACATAAGGTCACGAGTGCGGGGTGGGGCGCTCACGACGGGATCGGTGGCCTTGTAGGAATAGACCCCACAGAGCTCGTGGTCTCTGTCTCTCTACCATGCGAGGACACAGTGAGAAGGCAAGGAAGAAGCTCTCGGCAGCGCCGACCTCGCTGGCACCCTGATCTCAGGCTCCCGGCTTCCAGAACTGCGAGGAATACAATTCTGTTGTTTAAGCCCTCCAGTCTATGGCACTTCGTCGTGGCAGCCCGAGCTGACGAGGACAGACTGTGATATCCTCAGGCCCACGGTGGGCATGAACCTGGGCCTCACGGAGAGGCCCTCGCCCACAGTCCCCGGCCCAACAGTTCACGACGATTACGGAGCTTGCTTCCCCGGCTCTGGGCGGCGGCCAGACTTCCACCGCTGCCCCATCCTACCTCTGAGTAGTTGCCCTTTCTAACTGGTCCTTCTGCTATACCCTTGGGACCACCGCCTGATTCCACCCAACCTTCCACCCCGAGAATGCCGCACAGGCATCAGCCTGGATGCCCAAGGTAAGGTGTGAAACCTCTACTGGCAGGTGACCTGATGACCCAGACAGGGTGAATGGAGACGTATCT
This sequence comes from Pteropus alecto, assembly GCF_000325575.1. Taxonomy (NCBI): domain Eukaryota; kingdom Metazoa; phylum Chordata; class Mammalia; order Chiroptera; family Pteropodidae; genus Pteropus; species Pteropus alecto. The sequence continues at coordinate 420,449 of NW_006434828.1, forward strand.
CCCAGGGTGCAGTGAGAAATAGGCTTTAGGAAAGGGACGCCGTGAGTAATGCCACAGAGAGAACAGGTGCGCGACGGGAGATGGGGCTGCCGGCCGGCTCTGGCCATCGATCGGTGGTTTCCTCCGGCCAGCAGCTCCAGGAGCACCTCCTGCAGAGGGCTCCCCAGGGTGCCCAAATCTAGGCGTGTCACCCTCTGGGCTCCTCCCACATCCCTGTGCCGACGGGCGTCACTGTGCTGTTGACTCAGTCTGCTGCCTGTAGCCCCCTGTAGGCCATCGGGGCGGTGGGGCCTGCGCCTGGTGCCTCCTTCCATCTCAAACACCACGTATAATGTCTAGGATACAGTAGTCGCTCATTAAAATTCTGCTTAATTGAATGGAAGCTGTTGCTAAGCACGACATCCCGGGGAGAATCGCCCGTTTCTTCCTTTAGACTCTCCCACCCCATTCCCCATACGACACGTTCCCCAAACTGCCTCTGATTTTCCGTCCTCCTGGAAGGGGCTTGGGGACGGGCACTCGACTCTGCCCACTCTCCTCAGCGTCCCAAAACCGGCGAGCCCGAACGCGCCGCCCAGGTGTCCCCCTGAGACAGTGCCCTCGGCCTCAGCCCTCGGCCCTAACTTTACCTTTCTTAGGTTCCGGCATGTAGGTGAGGTGTTCTCCATTTGGACTGAATTTCTAAATTTTATTCCTCAAACGCATCACTTTCTGGGTCCCCAGATGGTTGGGCAACCATGTGCTCACCTTAGCCACTATCCTCTGGGAAAAAGTCTCCTAAAGGTTTATTAAAAATCTCTTTCTTGACGAGCAGCCACTGCCTTTTCCTTCCCTTTCTCATAATTGCTGCGGCGTTCGGAATGTTCGCGGAGGCACAGGTGGAGCCGCCTCTGGCCGGGGAGGTTTAGGATCTACGCAGGGCATCGGGGCAGCGATACTGCTGCGGTTTCTATGCGTGAGCAGAACGGGCAGAAGCGACCCCCCGAACTCATCAGACAGGGCCCCGGCATGTGCGACCCCCAGCTGAAGCATCCCGAGAGCCACACTGCCCCCTCGGGGTCTGGGCACAGGGGCCTTCGGCCTCTTATTACACTGATCAAAGACACTGGTCTGAGGAGGACTGATGGCCAATGGGGTGGTGAGCGATATGAACTGTGCTGGATGATGAGGCCAGAGCCCTCCAGGACCCCTTTCCGTCTGTGCCACCCGTGAGGGCCCAGCGCAGTCCTGGCGTCCCGACCACAGTCACCAGGGGACCGAGCGTGAGTGGGCCAGAGTGGCACCTGCCACAGATCCGGGCTGGGTCTCACAGGGACATGAACCCATGGGGAACAAACATCAAGACGACCCCTGCTCTCCGGCCCCAGCCCGGACCAGCTGCCCGGACCCATGAATCGGCATGTTTAAGAAGCTTCTGGAGAGCCCCGGTAAGCAGGACAGTCGGGGAGCACTGACCTGCAGCACCCCCATGCCAACATGGCGTGTCTTGGAAAATTTCTTGTAAAACTCCCCTGTACCCCACTCACAGCAGACCGGAGACCCCTAACGCCCCGGCTCCCGAGGTGCTACCTCTGCAGGAAACCACCACCCTCGACGTCTGCGCTCCCCAGGAACCGAGGGAACCCCAGCTCTGCCTGTGGCCCCACGGGTCCCCACCATCTGGCCATCCTGGTGGAGGGTTTGGTCCCGCTTCCTCTCACCGCCTCCTACCCCCCCTGTGGATTTGCTCCGCCACCAACACCACTGTTTGATGGCAAACACTGACCATAAAGGCATCTTCTGGGCTCTGAGCAAACCAAGAGGAACAGGTGCCACGCCCTGGCCCCCTGCAGCTCCAGGAGAGGCAGCCGCCAGCTGTGACTCCATGTGACGGTCTCCACTGTTAGCGGGGTGACACAGGGCCAGGTGCGCGTAGGAACCGTTGGCGCCGTTTGGACGGGACGACATCGGGAAGACCAGGAGGTCTGAAGCTGACGTCTCTGGGGGACGCCGTCACCGATGCTCCTCGGTGATTCTGAACTTCATCCGAAGGCAGCGAAACGGAGCGAGGCCGGCTCTTTGCAGAGGCGAGAGGCAGGCGTGGAGAAGGCAAAGACCGGAGAAGTTCCATCCATGAAGGTCACGGGCTGGAGGGCGAGAGAGGGGCACAGACCGAGAAGCCCGGGAGCCGCGGTCAGGGCCCCGATGGGCGCCGCAAGGGGGCCGCGCGGGGCGTCTGTCTTGGCTTCTCCCCTGGGAGGGCGGTCCTGCAGGACAGAACGCTGGTCATTCGTCACCCTCCCTCCCTCAGCACGGGGGCCAATCCCTGTGCCCAAAGTCGATGCTGAAGAAACTCCCATTAAATGTGGCACTTATCTGAGACAGCTAAAAATTAACCCTTGGGAGAGGATGTGCCTCTTTTAATGCATTTTTGATTCCTCGATTCTAAGTATGCTCAGACTTCTTGGAACATAAATTCTGCACGTTGTGCTCAAAACAAATTATCTTTAGATCTGAGCCTTCGAAGGTTGGCTGTAATAAAGCAATGATACAGAATAGTTAAAACAGGTTTGTCGGGTCATAAATATTTTCACTTGCTCGGCTCAGCAGGCTGCGGGTAGGCACTTGCCCTAAAAGTATTGATTACATTCTAGTCTGGAGTCAGGACACATAACTGGTGGTTTAAGGACTGAGGGATCCTGTGCTGCACACAAGGGTAGAAATTACTCGGGTCAGAGCGTTAGAGGGTTTGCTCATTTTGTTTCAAAACTCAAGGGTAAGCAGGGTTGCCGTGCAAGTCAGCATCAAAGGTCGTGAGCTCACAAATTCGCCGCACGGTGGGGAGTCTGACAAATGGGTCTCACAGCTGCACAGAAGCACAAAAGTGTAGGCTGGCAGGTTCCTTGGGCGAGTTGATCCAATCTGGCCTCGGCCAGATTGTGTCATTTCCTAACCCCCGGCAAAGGTCACCCACTCGAATACTTCCACCTGTACTGGATGACGGAAGGCAGAGTGTGAACACGCACTTCTCGGGATTAGACCTCTCGGTCTGGGGGGCCTCGCCATCCCCGTGACCCTCCTCCATCCCCATGTCCCTTCAGATAACAGTCTCACAAGTAAAGCACCGCCGTGCGCACCATGGTGATGCAGCCTGTGAAATGGCTCCGCATAGGACATTTATCCAGGAGACTTCAGGACTAACACTTAAGTCATGGGTCTAGAGCAGTGGTCCTCAACCTTTCTGGCACCAGGGACCGGTGCTCCTATGAGAATCTAACGCCTGATGACCTGAGGCGGAGCTGAGGCGGTGACGCTAGTCCAGGGGAGCAGCTGTAAATACAGATGAAACTTCGCTCGCTCCCTGCCGCTCGCCTCCTGCTGTGCGGCCTCGTCCTTAACAGGCCATGGACTGGTACCTGTCTGTGGCCCAGGGGTCGGGGATCCCTGGCCTAGAGGAAAATGTTCCATCTTCTAGGTCTCCCTCTTCACAAAAATCAAGCTTTGAAGAAGAAGCGGGTGCAGTGTCTACACCAAGATCATCCAGCTTCTCCCAGCTGCCGGGTGCGTGGGTCGGGAAGAATCTCTCTTGACGCAGCAGGTGCACTGACACACACAGGGCGTGAGACGCACCAAGCAAGGCTGCCCCAAGTTGGCCAGGCACGGCCTGCCTGTGGCCTCCTACGTCATCTGGGGCCTGCGTCTCAGCCAAGCGCTGATCACGCTCTCGCTCTCTTTCCATCAGTGGCATTGGGGGGTCCTTCTCTGCGGGAGCCTTAACCTTCGAGGGCACTGCAGCTTCACCTCAGTGACCACCTGTGACCAAGACAGGGAGAGGCAGAGAAACTGATTTGGTAGTGACATAGGCCACTGGTCACGGCGATTTCCTGGACAGAGCTCAGGAAAAGCCACCGTATTCAGGAACCAAGTTCAGATGAACAGCAGATCGGTCATTCTGAAAACTGGCTCTCACACAGAGAGTTTTTCCTGCTCTCACTTCTGAAAAGAAAGTGGGTCACGTTTACCTTTTACGTAACAAACGACGTCACTCCCAGTCCTGGGCATCGGCCTGGAGCGCAGCGCCAGGCACTCGGCTCTCCGGATGGAGGCCCCCAGCTGCACGGGACCCATTAGCAGGGCCCGCGCGCAACATTCAGATCTCAGAAGGAAGCGAATCCAGTCACGATCGCACGGCATCTTCACACACACACGTCCCTTCGTCAGCCCTTCATAACGCCTCCGTGCCACGACGTGACGTAAGCGGAACTTCGTTGAAGAAACTCACACAGGGATCTAATGAAGTCCATTCCGTTCTGATTTCCACAAGTAGGAACTGAGAGGGGGCTGGAGCTGGCACCCCAAAGCATGTGGGACTCTCTTGACTCCTGCTCTTGGGGATTTAGCTACTTTGGGCAAAAAAAGTCTTGACAAGAGTCTCAGGTGGGCCACGTTTGCCACCCCCAGAGGGTCAGGGCAGTCTGCCTTGTTTTTCTCCTTTTGGGGATATGTTCTCTGCCTTTCTTTCAAATATTGGTGCTCTGTATTGGCGATGGCAAGTGTCCTTAGAAGGGAAGAGAGAGGTGAAGGACAGAGAAGTCCAGGTGAAGAGCCAGGTTGAGATTGGGGTGATGTGTCTACAAGCCAAGGAACACCAGGATTGCCGGCAGCCATCGGAAGCCAGGAGAGGGGCCTGGGACAGAGTGTCCCACAGAACTCCAGGAGGAACCAAACTTTTCAACACCTGGATTTCAGACTCTGGCCTCTAGAACCGTGAGAGGATAAATTCTTGCTGTTTTAAGCCACGCTGTTTGTGGCCAGCTGTCACGGCAGCCACAGGAAGCTCATACCCCTCCTGAGACGAGCTTTACTGCCCACTGGCATCCAACACCCTCTTTAATCTTGGTCTCGTTTTGCTGCTGGGGTATAATTATGTACACCTGCCAGCGACACGTAAGATTTCAACAAACTCGATGTTCACTTGATGCTGACCTTTGAGACGCATTGCCCTCAATGCCAAAAGATGAGGGACCTGGGCGCCAGCGGGCACCTGCGCTCTGGTTTAAAGAGCAAGAAATAAAAGGTGGTTGGACAAGACTCTTGAGAACAAATGTGTGGGCTCACTGTCATTGACATTCCCAACGCTCGTCATGTGTTTTGAGAGGTACGTGGCAGTAACACCCAGCTTCGCTACGTCAGTAACTAAACTCTGAAGTCCCAGCGCGTGACGCGACAGAGATTTCTGTCCGGCTCACGTTGCCGCCGGAGCCGGCTGAGCAGCTCAGTTCTCCTGGTCGCGGTGACTCAGGTGTCCCGGCGGCTCCCCTCGGCTCCTCAGTCATCTTGGAGTCATTGCCTTCAGTCCCACAGAGGGGAGCGAGAGCCGGGGAAGGGACGTCCTCTCAGATCAACTCCATTTTCGCTCAGGTTACACTGGGGACTGTTGGTGGCATGGCCCCGGGTCCATCCGTGCACGCGAGTGTGAGGGTGCATCGGGAAAGGCTCGGTGGGAATGGGAGGAACCAGGACGGGGTGTACAGTAGGGAGCAGGCACGGCTGTCGCCCACCCTTGAGAGGTTGCATCACTCACTGCCTTGTGGCCAACAGCTGTCGCAAGACCAGCCACGTGTCTTAAGGCTCTGTAAATTATACGGATCCTCCTAGACCCCAGGAAGGTCATGGCTACTGAGGGATGTCCTAGAAATGTGACGGATTGATTTTCAGGCCCCACGTTAAGTCTCCTAGACACCTGGGTCCACACCAGCAAGCAGCTAGTACCACTGTGCCCTGCCTGGCACCACGTGCTGGCAGAGGCCATGGCGGCAGCATTCATTCACTTCATCTTCATGGCTCTGTGCATTTTCTGGTCCTCACCTGGCACGAGCATGCATTTCCCTCTGCAGCGTGCATTACATTCCATCTCTGACAATGCTGAAACCGTGCGCCTCTCCTCGACGCTCGAAGCATGGTCCCCAGACCAGTGGCTTCGGCATCACCAGGTAGCTGTTTGCAGCGCAGACGTCTGGGCCCTACCTGGACCTAATGAGTGAGATTTCGCATTTTGGCAAGTCACCGGGCGAGTCCATACACGTTATGGTTCGAGAAGCAGTGATCTATAGAGCTTGTTGATTCCAGAGTACATTGATAAAATTAGATTAATGTCTGATTTGAATGATCTCGATCGTAATCTTAATGAAATGTCAGGCAGATACGATTCACTACGACCTTAGGACGGTCGACGTACGAACGCTCTGTGCATGCGAGGAAGAGCAGCTTGCAAACTCAAGGGTCAGGATCCCTTGACAGCCTCTCGAGTGGGTCCCTTACAGGAGCATGAGAGTGACGAGGTACTTACATGTGGATATTCAAACACCTTCATCTGAGCAAAAGCCCGAAATTGGGGTGAGGGCGCCGCGTTTGCTGTCAGGCTGGGGGCCAGGCCACAGATGGTGACGCCGAAACGCTGCACTGCAGTCAGTACGTGTTCCCGAGAGTGTGACCAGCTGAGATCTGAACTTCAAGGAAAGAAAGATGATTGGAAACCACGGTCAGCAGCATCGAGCTGGCTCTCTCCTCCCAGACCCGTTCGACCCTCGAGTTTTACCAAAGCAAACCTCGAACGTGATTTAGTACTTGAGAGCCCAGCTGTGGCAGTTAAAGCGGATAACAGCAGTTCAAACATCGCCGTCACTAATAACTTAATTAAACATGCTTGGGGGACCGTTTTCCTGGACTGTTCAAATTTAGTGGAATAAGGATAGCACTCTGCTGGGTCCGAAAAAGTAAACTGCTACAACTTATTATTTTATCAGCTGAATCGAAATCAGTGCTTTAATAAGGGTCCTTGGGGATGGCTCCATCTGCCTCTTAATTGTGTTTACTTTTTTGCCATTTTAAAATTGAGATATGTCATCTAATGTAAAATTCATGGTTTTAAAGCGGACAGCTCCGTGGTTTTCAGTATATTCACAGTGTTATGTGACAATGACCATTATCTAACTTCAAAACATTTCTATCGCCTAAAAAAGTAACCCCATACCCGCTGGCGGTCACTCCCCTTCCGCGCCCCGCCCCCCAAACACTAATCTACTTCCTGCCTTTATGGACAGGCTCACTCTGGATGTGACATATGAAAAGAACCTTACGATATATGTCCTTTTGCATCTGGCTCCAGCAGACTGTTTCCAGGGTTCCGCTATGCCGCAGCATGCGTCAGGACCACAGCCAGCGTCTTCCTGGGGGACTCCTGTCTGCCTTCTTGGCTGGCCTGGCCCCCAGTTGAGAGCCACTGTCCCAGAGGGATCAGAGTGATGTTGCTCGGACACGAGGCGTTCTGGGGACACGGCGCGATGCAAAGCCAGTGTCTGGCAGCTCCGCAGGACTGAGCGCCGTCGACGCTCGTGTTCAGGGAGAGGCAGCATGGCATCACCGGGAACTTACTAGAAAAGCAAGCTCTCGGGACGCCCCCAGCCCCACCAAATCAGGCCCACAGGTAAGTGATGCACACTTTAGATTTGAGAGAGGCTGGTCTGGGGAGCTGCAGTGGTGGGGGACACTGCACCCATTATGAACTCACAATCTAGACCACCTACGACATGACAGACCCCAGCTCCGGGCTGTGCAGGGCACAGGTCCTACAGTCAAACTGCCTAAACTTAAATCCTCACTCTGCTTAGCTGCTCTGTGACCCTGGCAAGACACCCAGCATTTCCAAGCCTGTTTTTGCATCTGTGAAATTCGAGTAATGATAAAAAAAAAAAGAGTCCCATAATGTTTATTACGAGGTGTAAATAGGATATCGACCTAACGTATTTAGTTCAGTGCTTGGCTCTCCGTAAGCGGTCACCAACTGCTGTTATGATTATCTAGCTACCTGTTTACCTGTCTGTCTGTTGACGGTGCGGGCAGGAAGAACATACCTACCTCGTAGCCTTTCAGAGAGGATTAAATGAAATGACTCTGTTTAATTCATTGTCTTGCATAAAACAAACACTCCATGAATAGCAGCAATTAATATTATCTTCCTTCATTACTTCTTTTGAGAAAGTGCCCGTAACGGGCTGAACATTTAATGACATTCTCGGCTGTTATCTCCGAGTCACACTCAAGGTGTGCCACACACTCGTGTCCAGAATGTCCTTGGCTCCCTAGAGGTACTTGTTAAGCCAGGAGCCAAGCGGTCAGCCCTTGCTGGCCAGGGCCGGTCAGGCAGGTTTCTTCTGCCTGTGATCTCTTGGCATAGAGGAGATGGGATGGTCTCTCTCACATGGCAGCTCCCGTGGGGGAGCCCTAAGTGTCCTGTACCATCAAGCGCTGGTTACGGTGTCTAAGGGACCTCATCGGTTGAGGATTTCTAGCAGGAAGTAGCTGAAATCCCAAGTAAAGAATGATTTATTTTCTCACCGTGAACACAGGTTCTGAGGCTGGGCAGCCCTAGAGTTAATTATTACAGCAGTTCAATGACATCATCCAAGACCCAGTTTGCTCGTGTATTTCCCTCTGCCGTCTTCAGGGTGTGAGCTGGCTCTCCTCATGCTGTCAATATGGCTGCGGCCACTCCAGGCATCGCATCTTTATTCTCTGACATTCAGAGACGCACAGGAGAGCGTTATGGTCCCGTGTCTAATTTTAAAACATAAGGAAAAGTTTCCGAAGTCCATCCACTTACTTCTCTCCAACAAGCTTTCCCTTCTAGTCTCATGGGTCAGAATCATGTCACATGACCCTTCCTAGGCGAATCGCTGGCAGGAAGAATGGATTAATTTCATGGCTCAGACCCATCTCCCCTTAAGCTGGGTATAGGGTCACTTTCCCTCAGCACATAGCCGTGAGGCAGGGGGCACCCCTCAAGCAAAAGTGGGGTTCTGCCAGCGAGAAAGATGACAGGCATGGATTTGTGTGGATTATCCACAGTGTCTGCTTCGGAAGCCTTTAGCCTGAAGCAAACTCTTCCAACCCTGATCCCGTCATCCCAATTACCTACTCAAGCAGAGACAGGAGAGCAGAATTATAGCACAGAGGGAATTTCGGGAGGCGGTGGTGAGTTTTAATGCTTCTGCAGGAAATTCCTGACTCTGTGGGAGCAAGCTGATCGCGTACCCCCTTTATGTTCGCGGGAGTCTACACTAGGATTCATATTCATCTCAGGATTTCTAACCAGCTGAGATGTCTCCTGGGAAGAACCTTATGAAGGGGACTTAGGGGCTGAGACACCCAAAGAAAGGCTCAAAAAGAAAGTGTCGGATACAAAGGAGATTCTGAGAGGGCACAGGGTCAGACGCTCAGGTAGTCCCTAGCCTTTCGGACGTCCAGGTCCCTTACACGTGGGAGGAGATGCCATTGAGAATGGGGGCGACACCAGGGGGACCGACAGTGTTGGTCGCCATGCTGATCCTAGCTTCCAGAAGGACTTCAAAACAGACGCCTCCAAAAGGGGTCGTGGCAGGAAAAGGAGAAAGTAGGTGAGGCAGTGGACATTAGCCCAGTGAACGCTTCAAGGAAACCCCCAAAAAAGGGCCGAAGATGGCCATCGAGGGAGGGCTAGAGGTCTCCAAATTGGACGCACCAGGACACAGAGTAATACGGTTTTACTCCTGGTTTTACCTCAAGTCTAGCATGTTATGGAAAAGACGAAGTGAGTCGAATTAATGCCTTTCCCCTGGGTGACACTGAGGGATGTTTCACAGCAGTGTCAAGCGCATCACCTGATGCTTTAGCCCTGACTCGGCAGCTGGAACATCGGCCCGCCGAAGACCAGAACCGTGTCGCACATCTGCCTGGCACTTGTGCGAAGCAGAGTATGCCCAGGATAATGGGCGTCGCAACTGTTGGTGGGTAATGTTTTTAACAGCTTTTTTTGCATGATGACCATGGCACCCGAGCACACCTCACATTGCCTAGCAATGCAAAACATCATCCATGTCATCACAGATCCAAACACGTATTTGTGGAATAAGCTGTTGCGGTCGTCATGCCTCACGGTGACGACTCGTACATCATCACACATGGAAACGGTGCCCGTTTGTACGAGACGCGGGCAGTCGAAGTTAATCGCCCAGGGCCTTAGAGTTTGAGGACTTGAAAGCGTGAGTTCACCATTAGAAGAATGAGCCTTCTGCAAACGACAGAAACGAGAAGCCTCATTTCTCCCAACAGTGGCTAAAGAGAAATGCCCGCTGACAGCCTAGGTCCCCCCCAGACTGGCACAGGAGAGGGGTTTCCTTCTGCAAAGTCTCCTTTTGTTTACTCTTTGTGACGTGCAGGTGTTCTCGGTGAAAATGACGGGGCTCGTCCCCGTCACGTGGGGCTCGTCCGTGACAAGAGGGGAAGCAGATCGTCCCCACCAGTGAAAGCTGGCATCGCAGAGCGCAGGGGCCACAGCCCAAGCGCAGTCTGCCACCTGCACGCCGTGTCTAGGGACCTGACTGGCTGGTTGCATGGAGGTGTCCCATCCGTTACCTCATTTTATCTTTAAAGTCAGGGTAGGGGGTGGGCAGGGCAGGGGTTCTCGGCTCCTCTGTGGAGTTCGGGGGTCTAGGCTGCGCGAGGTAAGATGGCTCTGTCGAGATTGCACCCCAAGGCAGGCCCGCTGACACCTCGCAGTGCCTGCTGCAGGCTGTATATGCCCTGTCCGAATTGGAAAGGCATTGATTGCCCCACCCCATACGGGCCTTGAAAAGGACATTGACGATAGAGCTTCAAGGAGGAAGTCGGTGCTGAGGGACTGTGTTTCCCCAGACTCCAATGTGTCTGTCCTCTAAGCAGTCAAGGTAGGGCCCGGGGCTCGGGGTCAGGCGTGTGGGTGGTGGTGAGCGTGAGTTCTTGGGGTGAGAGACGGTGGCTCTCCGTGGCCGGAGGGTGGCGCTGCCCAGCGGCAACACGAGGCCCCATACTCTTCTCCGTGGGTTCCCAGTCCCGGCTTCCTTCATCAACACGGGCAGCGGGCTGGGGGCCCCTCCCGGAGCTCAGCCTCTGAGTCTCAGGGACCGGGGGCGGGGGGTGGGGTGCGTTTCACTGGGCTCCTCCTCAAAAAAGGACTGGCCTCGAGGAGGTGACCTGATGTCTCTTCACCTCAGTTTCCTCTTCCGCAAGTGCGGACACGTCAACTGATTAATTTATTTGATTAACGAAGTGATCTCTTGGGGCTCTTGGCGGGAAGAGATCAAGCAGACGAACCACGTAGCATGGCGCCCAGCACACACTAAGTGCTCGACGAAGATGAGCAGCGACTTCGATTGTAATTACACAACACGAAGTCGGGATAGAAATACGTAGAGCCGTCCTTAGCATCACTGCGTCCCGTGATTTTAATTAGTACGTGAAGAAGGGAGGCTCGCCCACTCAAATCCATGCTATGAAAACAACTTTGAAAACTGCTCTGCTTATTCCTTTCACTCCAGGCTGTCACACTCTCAGAATGTACTCACTGGGAGACTTTCACGAGGAGACGTTAAGGCCCGGAGTGGCACGTAAGGCCACACCATTCAAAGAAAGCCATCGCACGTTCTGGAAACTCAGGCGGGGCTCACCCACATCTTCCTTCGTTCTCACTTCTAACCTCGCTGAAGACACGACATGCCACCTTCTCAGAAAGCCCCGTTCGCAATTTCCTCTCAGGAACTGATGCAGCCCCATTCTCGATCAGACCTTGTGCAAAACCAATGTGTAAAGTGCTCCAAGGTCGTGTGAATTCTATTTGAAACAGGCTTTGGCCGAGCCGGGAAGAGCAGAAGCAGAGGCCGGGCTAAGGATAAGTCTAGGTTTGCGGACAGTGCACCAAGGCCTGCACAGCAGCTGAGGTGGAGAATTCGGGTCCTGGCAGGCGAATGCCAAACTGTGGGCATCGGATGCACGAGGGAGCAGAGGAGGGGAGGGGAGGGGAAGGCGAGCGGGGCAGGCGACAGCTGTGACATCGCGGAGCATCCAGGTCCTGTCTGGGCTCCCCTCACCCCCTCCATCATCTCGGGCCCTTTATCCTCTGCTCTGTGCACGGAACTTGTCCTTCCTTGGTGCCACCTGAACGTGACACCGAACAGTCTGTGATGTTGGTACGAGACCGGTTTCTAGAGCCCTGAAGACAAATGCGAAGGCGCCGAATGTTAAGGCAAGATGCCCTCCCTGAGTCATGCGACAGAAACTTACAAACGAGGAACTGAAACCTCGGGATGGGGGGAGGGGGAGTTCAGATTGGGGAAAGCACAGCAGTGGCTTAGGATTAAAATGAGCCTCCTCAGGGGTGAGAGGTCACAGTGATGGGGTCATTCCTGGTCACTTTACTGGAAAACGTAGAACGAACACTCTCCAAGTGTCACCTGGCTCCTCTAGGATTCAATTGTTAAACCAAGTTAAATGAAAGTTGTACCAAAAAAAACAAGCTTCAATTTTTGTTTCTTTTTAGTATTTTTACTTGTATGGAGGAAGGACAATGGTTTCTCTAAGTGAGGTTTCAGTTTTCAGTGCTGAAAGCGTTTTTCAGTTTCCAGGGCTTAGAAATGGCATGTGAGCACGTTTAATGGCACCTGACTCTGAAACGTCGGCTTCTGGAGCAGCGTGACTTACACAGTCAAGCTCTGCTCGTTTCTTAAAGAAAAATCACTAAGCTCATAAATGTTTCACTCGTGTGTAAAAGTTTCACGGTCCTTCTATGAATGGCTCATCTCACAATGATGGTCTTGAAAAATGTTACTTTGTGTATGTCCATCTTCGTGAAAAGATTTAATGGGAAGTAAGCATTTATTTTATATAACGTCCCTTTGAAAGTTTACAACCCCAACCAGCCAACGTGAATTAAGACGTCCGACCGGCATATACTGAGCACGTGCTGTGTGCTCCGTGTTACGCTGGGCGTTCGCTGTGGTTCTGCAGGCGTGCAGCCCAGCGAGGCCGGCCGAATGGGCAGCGAGGATTCGAGAGTCTGGAGACCCGTCTTGCTCCTAATTCGGCCTCTCACAGCTCTGGATGAGAAGCACCCCTGAGATGGTCAGATTCTATAGCTGTTTGTTTGACTCCATTCCGGCCTGGGTCTGAAGTCAGCAGCCTGCTTTGACACGATGACACCAAACTAGCAGGAACAAAAAAGGGAGAGTCAGCGACCTAATCTAAAGGCCCGTAGTAAGGTTAACTGATTACGCTTTCCGCATGTTGCCAGCAGCCCCGCCACAACCGAAGCGAAAAGCTCTGGAGCCCTTGCTGGGTGCCGGGCGATGAGCACCTCACATTCATTCGTGTGTTTCGCCCTCCCGACAACCACCACGATTCCATTTTACGTGTGGGGCAACTGAAGCTCGAGGCTTCAGCAAAATCGCGGGGCCCTGCCCATTCGACTCAGATCTGAAGCTGGCTTTTTTCGGCTCCAGAGTTAATGGCTCCCCACCATTATTTAATCGTGTTGCTTAATATCCGCCCCCCATGAGCGACGTGTTGAACCTGTCGGAGGTTCTACTGCTTCTGGCCCCATTGCTTTTTCTTTAGAAAGTGGAACTTGTCCCAAGGGCACGTGTAGGTCATGATGGTCTAACCACATGTACTATCTAAGAGGACTCCTTCGGATGGGGCCAGGTGAGAGGCAGCCAAGACCCTGAGCAGCTCCGCAATCACTACCGGTGTTATGTGAGCACACGGGAACTCCCGATTTTGCGTAATCAGATAATATCTTTGAAGTGGCTAACCGTCATAGTTTTAATAACTGAGAGACTGGGGCCGGGCCGGGCATTGAGGTCGCCCTCCTACAGGATTTGTGAAGACCGCTGACAGGCACGGGAAGGGGGGCAGGTACCTCTCCATCCGCCACTGAGGGCGGAGCAGACACTTAAACCAAAAAAGCAGAGACGATTCATCCAGGTCGAGAGATCACCGTGTGACCCGTCCCTCCACTCGGCAAAGGAGGCCTAGAGAAGGAACAGGAGCAGAAACCGTCCGCAGACAATGTCCCCAAACGTTTGATTGTATAAATAATTTATTTCTGTTCACAGCATCGTATATGCATATAAAAGGGAGCGGGAACAGACGAGGAGGATGGTCAGGACAGAGAATTACAGCAGTAGAAATGAAAACTGAAACCAGGAGACATAGTCCCAACACCATGACAGAGAACTTGTGAAGAACATTGTTCTGAAACAGGGCTGGCCTCCCTGTGCCTATGAGAAAAACATTTCAGAAGCTCACGTGGGAAGGCCCACTTCCTCTGTGTGACACCCATTCATTCTCCGAGGGCAGGAGGCATCATACATCACCGACTGCCATGCTGGAGGGGACACCCCCACCGATCACTCCAAGGCGATTGTGACCTGTGCTTCCTGTTTGGTCAGAGACAAAATGGGCTTTTACTAGTCGAACGTTACAGAAATCAACTGAGACTCTTAGCTATGAGCCGAGACACACAGGGTTTTACTTTACTGCACAATTACTAACAGCTGACTGCACCCTTTACGTATCGATAACGCAAAAAACCAAACTCGTTTCGCATCCGTTGTGAAGCATGGCAGGATCTGAACAGTGATCTTGAACCTAAGAATCGTTAGCACGAGAAGGTTACAGTGTTTGGCATCTGCAATGTCACAAAATAAATATATTATTCTCTCAAGAGTGAGGAACTACCAAAATGTCAAAGTGCTTAAGAAATTGTCTCATGTGAAGAAAATAAAGAAGATGGATTTTTTTTTTTTTAATAATTCTATACAGAATCTTCAGATGATGGGACCAGCCCATTTAGAAATCAGTGAATAATATGCTGTCGATATGTAAACCAAAATCTTGCAGGCTTTTCAACACTGCTCAGCTATATTTTCTCTACTGAGTTTCTACAAAAAGACCAGCATTGGAGGGTACCAAATACACCGACAAAAGAGAAAAGGAAGATGGGCTGCTAGGTTCCTTCTTTAAAATATCTCATCGAAGAATTGGGTTTCAAGCAGGAAGCCAGGAATTCTACCTCTGGTTCTTAAATTAACTTTGTGAGTGCAGTGGACAATAGGCATATATTCGTAATTGACTAACTCACTTGCTCACGCATGACCATGTCCAATTTCTATAGGCCTCCATCGTAAATTAATTGATAACGGTGGGGGAAAAAAAAACATAATTCTACCTGTAAACATGGATTCAAAGAGGAAATAGAAATCAAAGAGTAAGTTTCCCATCTGATACTATGTTTCAGGGCAAATGACAGCTTCTGCAAACCAACACTCGGTCCTGATTATAAAGAAATTTTTAAAATTACATTATTAAAAATATGTATTTATTCTTCTTTCACTTTATGTTCCAAAGCCTCTTTCAAGTACACCGTGAAGTGCCCGAGCGCAGGTGACCGTGACGTCACACGCTTGCTTGTATCTCAAGCGCTCACTGTGGTTTGCATTTGCCACGCAGGCCAGTTCCCACAGGGACGAATGAAGAAGGAGCCCATCCTGCTGCTTTCCCTTCCCTTTTAAATCCATTCAACGAGGTCAGCTTTCGCGACAAGGTGGGGTTTTATTTTTTATTTTTTATTTTTTTGGTGCATGACACCAAATACTCGAACGAAGAATTTTTTAATGGACTACTAAAACCAGAAAGGCCACGATGAACCCAATTAGAAGTGTGAGCATGTCGCCACTTGCAGCTAAAAGGATAAAGAAGGGCAAAGTCTTTTTTCCTGCGGTGAATATTTCTAAGGTGAGTATTCATTCGTAGAACTTTTTTTTTTTTTTAACATGTCTGAAAACCAAAACCCATCATTAAGCGGTTAGTATTATGAGACATCCCTTGCAAAAACCATCTTGCAATTCAGCACACATCTGCAGCTGGTGTGCTCACACAAACCAATGAGCAGGCTAAGAGAATTTGAGATTCCACGCATATGGGTC
>NW_006434828.1:436836-437906 GCF_000325575.1 Pteropus alecto
AGGTGGCATACCTCAGGTAACTCACAGGTGAGGGCGGGGCAGCCTGAACTTCTGGCCCTGCTGGAGTAGGAAGAAATCGCTTTTGTGTCTGTCGTCTGAGCCTTCCACCTGGGCCAGGAGGGCAGCGGCGGCTTCTGCACTTCCACTCTCCCGGGTGGCCTCCCACCCCATTAGGGCGCTCTGGCCTTCAGACAAAAGGTCCCCGGGGCTGGGGGTGGGGGCGGGTCGCGGGCGGGCTGGCAAGTCGGCCTACGCACCCGGGTTAAGTCACTAGTCCTGCTTTGGGGCGCTGAGATTCCGTTGTAAAAATCGGAAGCATCGCTTTGGTTCGCTGTCTTTGTTCGCGGGGGGCGAGGCCTCGCACACCCACCCCCCAGTCATCCACTCATTCATTCCTGACTCACTCGCCCGCTCCCCCCTCGCTCCGGAACGCAAGCCGGGCGCATTACCGCTTCTTTTTCTGCTTGAGGGACTTTCTGCGTTTCAGGATCATCTCATAGAGCTTGTCCATGCCCTCGGTGAGGCCCTCCCCGATGATGGCGCACGCGGGCTGGACGTGGTAGGTGGTGGCCGGGATGAGCTCGTGCAGCGCCAGCTGCTTCTCGATCTCGGCCACCGGCAGCGATTTGGGCAGGTCCTGCTTGTTGGCGATGACCAGCAGCGGCGTGCCCTGGTTCTCGGCGAACTTGGTCACCTTGTGCAGCTCCGTCTTGGCCTCCTCCAGCCGGTCCACGTCCACCGAGTCCACCACGTAGATGATGCCGTCCGTGCAGCGGCTATAGGACTTCCACAGCGGCCGCAGCTTCTCCTGGCCGCCCACGTCCCAGAAGTGGCAGCTGATGCCCTTGGCCGTGCCGTTGCTCAGCTTGATCTTCTCCGTGTTGAAGCCGATGGTGGGCACCGTGTTCACGAACTCGTTGAACTTGAGCCGGTAGAGCACCGTGGTCTTGCCGGCCGAGTCCAAGCCCAGCATGACGATGTGCAGGGACTGGAAGGCCGAGATGTTGGAGGAGATGTTGCCCATGGCTCCTCGCTGCGGCGCCGGCCACTGCGGCTGCGGCTGCAGGGCG
>NW_006434828.1:438697-448608 GCF_000325575.1 Pteropus alecto
CTGGAGGAGCGGTTCGGGGGTCCCCGCTCCGCTCCGCGGGCGGTGGCGCGGCCCGGAGTCCTGAGTGAGGCGGGCAGGGGCAGCGTTTGCCCAGGGCGGGGCGAGGTGAGAGTGCCCTATTTGGGAATGAGGGCGGTGGGGTCATGTCACTGGACCCCCCCAAGAAGGAAAAGGGGAGTGCTGACTTCGGTGAACCGCCAGCCCCGGTGCGTGCCCACCCAGGCACCCTTTGCCTTGCCTGGGCCCAGGCCCTCCGGAATACCCTGGCTCGCGTTCCTCCCCGAGCTCCTGGGGACTCCGCGGACCACCACACTGGGTGCCCGGGTTTGTGCCCAGGGTGCCCCAGAGCCCCAGCTGTTCCCGCCTGATGGCTGCCCACGAGTGCTGGGTCCGGCATTTGCATCTTAGGCTGCAATCTGGGGGATAAAGACACCTCATCCGCAGATAGCTCAGACGCCTCACCATTCCCAGACAACCCCTTCGGCTCCCTTGTTTCGTTCCCACCAGCTATGCTGACATCCCAGGTGAAACGCTAGCATCCCAGGAGAGCACCTCTGCCACCCACTCTGAGAACCGAGAACCACCTGCCCACCGGTGAACTACTCTAAGAGCACCTGGGGCTTCAGAGGCACTTGGGGGCTGAAACAAAACGTGTCCATAGCTTGAAGTTGGTGGCACCAGAGGGAACAAACACCAGTGCGAGTCCCTGGTTTCCAGCTCCCCCCACCCCACCCAGTGGTTTTATTCCGGGGTTTGCGGACACGTAGCAAGCGCGCATCTTCTCTGGGTGCGGAGGAAACAGTGCATTGTGGGAAACGCACAGAGCCGCTCGAGAGGAGAGACAGCCAGCAGGGAATGAATGCACCGTCACGTCAGTCGTTCGACTCCCGCTTAGGAGCAGAAAAGACGGAAGTGGTGTCGAGGGGGACGGAAATGAAAATGATAAGCATTTGGGGATAAAAATCACAAGTTTCTAACAATGCTTTCCTTCCCACCTTCCTGTCGCGAGCTATGATATGTGGTTCTGTTGGTACCGAAACATGTGAGAAGACCATGAGAATCTTTTGAATTCCCATGGCGGTAACAGCCATCACAGTCATCTGCCCTCCACAGTGGGTCCAGAGACTGGAAATGGCCTTGCAGATGATTCTGTCCACCTGCCAGATGGCACCACCGCCCAGATGCTTGCAATTTTGTCAAGGTGGAACCTAGGTGCAGGCAGCCTGTCCCAAGCCCTGTGATATCCGTGCCTGGGGCGGAAGGCCCGTCTCCTCCCTCTCACTCCACTCACACACTGTTGTAATTGAATGGGGCACGAAGTTGAAAGCAGCCTGAAGTCAGTTGCGAAAGACGGAAATTCATCTTGAGTTGAGTTGGACAAAAATGAAAATATATTCACTGGCGTAATTGACAAGTTCATAATTAAGACCCAGGTATGTCTTCATTTCTTCTGTTTCCTTCTGTATGGATTCGTTTTCCTACTGGCAGCCTCGGGCTTACATCCTTGGTTTAGATCCTAGAGGAAAAAAGATGTATCTTTTCCCCAATAACTGGGACAAAAGCATGGAGGACACATCCCTTTGGCCTGTCTGGCCCACCCCTGAATCAAGCTTCACTGTCCAGAAGGATGGAACACACTGATGGATGAGGCCCAGGGACTAAAACTGGCCCAGCGGTTCCCAAAGAAGAATAGACTTCTTTTCCCAAAAGGGCAAATGGTAGCGAGCAAGCAAGAAGGAGAGATACAGGCATAAATTATACTGAGGTCATGTCAGTTATCGGGAACCCTGGGCAGACAGGGCTTTGTATTTGGGGAGTGATTTTCTTCCCTCTCTTCAAGATCTGCCTCATAAGTAGCCATTGTCTCATGAGACTGTTTCTTCTCTCTCGTTCCTTTCTGCCAGGGGCCGGGCCTAAGCTGGGTGCCAGCCTGAAATGAGACTTTGATTGGCAGCTCGGGACCTAAGCGTTGGGAAGGGACAGACTAGACCGGAACCCTCTCGATGGCTCCCACGATGATCTTAATATGTAACCCTCTCTCTCATTTGCGTCTACCCGCAGTCGGGTCTAGCTTTTATTTTAAGGATAGTAAGATGGAAATATTGTAGTAAAACATCCAATGTGTTTTCTTGGTGCTGTACTAATTACTGCCAAGAGTGGTTTTGTCTGCAGCCCCCGCATTTTGTACCCCCACAGTAGGGCTGAGCAATAAAGGGCTGTCTGCTGTCCAGCAGAAAAAACAGATTAATAGACGTTAATAGAGCCTTCCAGAACAGAGCCATTAACCAGCGACTCGCCATAATTGAATAGCAACTGCGCTACATTCTAATTTCACTCACCAGGTGATAAGTTGATTTTACAGTTGATAATTTAACTTCTATCACATAAAAATGTCATTTGGCTGAGTCAACTTTCTTTCAAATATGAATTTCCATTGAAAAACACACTAATGATGAAAGGAAAGGAATGTTTATCACTGTGTCAGAAACGCAAGGCCGACTTAGGGCCACTTCTACCTGGACGTGGCGTCCTGGCTGACGGCCCAGGCTACCTCGCCAGACGGGGAGGGGGCTGTTCGTTTCCCACCACGTCCCAGCCACGTGGCAACACCAGCTCACCGTGCCTCAAGCCTCCCAGCTTTAAAATGCATCTAACACACGCAGGGAAGAATAAGCGACGTAATCCACGTAAAGTGGCGCCATGCCCGGCACGTAGTAGGTGCTTCCTAAACGTTAGCTTTGGTAACTGTAAAGAAACCAGTTTTATAATGCGGTACATAGTCATCTGAGCGGTGACGCCCCCTCACTCGGCTCGTGTTCCACTGAATGGAAAACACTCGCTCCCATTGTGCTACTTTGTTCATCTTAGTCAATCAGAAGACACGTGCACTCGTGTCTGGCTCGAGATGAATTTCACTCCAGCGGCCACAGCGTTTCAGCTCCTTACTCCATCTCTTCTGCATTGAGATGACTTTACACCCAGAAAAGAGCTCAATCAGTTCAAGTTAAACAGAGTGCAATAACTTGGTAGTAATTCTGAAATTGGATGCTAAAATATTACCTCTTCATTTCCTTAAGGGCTTAGAAATAAAGCGGACCACCGATTAAGATGGCTTTTGAGTCGATCCAGTGAATAGAGCAATGTATTCTAGTCCATTGCTGCTACCTTTGCTTTAGCAAGTTAATGACACAAAATGCAGAGGTGAGCATTCCAGCCGCAGTGTGCATAGGGATAAAGACAGGAACGTGGGTGTGCCCACCCACGAGTGCGCATATGATGTGATCATTTGCGTTTTCTGATTGGTTTGCTGGGTTCGGGTTCACTGCCCCCTAGGATTAGCTTATAATACAGGAGTGCCCTCTACTGAGCTTCTCGTATAATAAAGGGAGGCCTCTACAGAGGCAGATTTGCCTAGTGCCTAGTAAATGTTCACTCCGTATTTACCGAATGAATGAATGAATGAATGAATGAACGAACGAACAAACGAGTGACTCCCTAACCTGGTTCTCTGTCTAGGGCTGCGGGACTAGATTTCTTCGGGAATAAAGGAGGCCAGCTGGGCAGAGGAAGCAATGAGGCCTGACGCAGCCGGAGCCAGGTGATCCAGGATCGAGGTTTTGTCAGGTGAGAATGTTTCTGGAACGAAGTTGCCGCCCACACTCCCGGAAGTCATGAGGAGTCCCAGGCAGAGAATGTCTTTGTCACTGGAGAGACGCTTTCTTAACTCAAGGGGAAGTGCCAGCCTCAGACTGCACGAGGAAGGGACTGAACGGCACTGGTTCCAAAGGGGGGTTTTATGGATGGGGCAGTAGGTTTCAGTGGAGGCAAATAGGCACCTGTGATGCTTGTCATGGCCTTGCGCTTCATTCGAGTCGCCCACAGCCTGGACATAAAAAGGACCCACTCTTCTATTATCCGTTCAAGTTCATGGTTTTAACGAAACAAAACAGTTCAGAGCACCTTATTTTTCTATTTTGTGAAGCAACAGCGTTGAGACGATGTAGGTCCTCGTGTTCCCAACTGTCGTTACTAAGATCATTTTGTAGTTGTTGCTATTTTTGGTTTAAAAAAAAAAATAGCTAAAAGATTTTTTCCCCCATCCAAGTCTTCATTATCAATTGTCAATCTTGATTATGTGCCCGAAATAGGAATGATAATTTAGAAGTCATTATCTTTCCTATTGCTGTTATTTTTGGATAAGAGTCTTGTGTAAGATGGTTTTAAACCTCTCCATACAACTTAAATTTCATCTCTTGAGTGAACTTTTATCAAAGACGTTAAGATTCGACACTTTG
The DNA here is from genome assembly GCF_000325575.1 of Pteropus alecto. Classification (NCBI taxonomy): domain Eukaryota; kingdom Metazoa; phylum Chordata; class Mammalia; order Chiroptera; family Pteropodidae; genus Pteropus; species Pteropus alecto. Next base: position 442,993 of record NW_006434828.1, read on the forward strand.
GAACTCTGAACTCGGGTCTACTAAAATGACAAAACTATCAATGCTAGCGCCTTTTCAGCTGAAAGAGAAGAAGAAGGTTGGTATGCAAAAGTTCTTCCTGATTCCTTTAATAATTCAATCACTGTAATTAAATTTCTACTCTAAAAGCTCTAGCAAAGAAAGAGAGAGAGAAGAAAAAAAGATGCATAATACATACTGGTGACTGGAGCCCTGAACTGAAAAATATTTGATGGAGACAGATTACTTTCAACTCTCCTCCCTCCTCCCCAGGTGGACTGCAACGCCTATTATTTTCATTTAATTAAAACCTGGACCCAAGAGAGAGGAAAACAATTGCGCTTTTGTGCTTCCGCGGAGCCCTGTCGGTCCTCCTTACTGGGTGGAGGAGGACAGATCGTGTTTGCCAGCTCTCCCTTTGTCCACTGTGTGGTCACTGAGGATGACGCTTCCCTTTTAAGACAGCAGTTGGCTTCTCGTGGAACTGTCCCCTACGTGGATATGGTCCAAGCCTCTGAAGAGAGCTCTCGGCTGCTGCTCTCGTTCGAGATACAGCCGCTTAAGATTGTTATATTCTCTCATGAGTTATACGGCGCTTATGGAGTCAAATACCCTGCTTCATCAATCATAGAAAAATCCCTTTTACTTCCTGGCTCCCATCCCCTCCGATCTCCTCAATCTGCTTTCCTAAGGCCATGGATGACCGAAGGAAAAACTCAGAGGCCTCCTGGCTCCCTTCTTGCCTGGACTTTCAATTAACCACGTTGATCGCTCCAGCCTTTTAAAAATTTTTCCCCTAGGAAAAGTGACTGGCCGGGCTAACTGGCAGTACCTTCTCTTACCTTTGCTGCTCCATGTGCTGCCCCTACGATGCAGGCGAGCATCATGCCGACGACCATCGGGAATAGTCAGAGGTTCAGGGATACATCACTGCCCACGACCCCCAAACGCACAGCTATAAAATCATGCTCTCCTCCCTGTCTCTGATCACGGCCACTAGACTGTCTCCTTGGTCATCAGTCCACAGCATGTCGGTGGCCCCTCGTGATGGGGCGTGGACCTTCTCCTCCTCTCGGCTCTCAGTAGTCGATCCCACGTGCTTCTCACGATTTCTCACTCACTGTCACTGCCATGAGCCAGAGAGCTCGCCACAGAGGACTGATCTCTCTAGATGCGTCTCCTCCAGGATTACTGACAAGGGCATCAAACCAGCGCCAGACAGTAGACAAACGCGCTCCTCACACCCAGTCAAACAGAGCCCAGAGCATCCTATTTCAGAAATGGTTCTAGGAATTAATACGACGAGCCCTTTAAAATCACACGTATTGGTTTTTCTTCTATATAAGATGGTTGCCTTTATTTACGTCTTTGATGAATGTGGTATTTCCTTTTTTTTTGCACGCAGAAGGAGCCAGCTTTACCCAGGCACAGGACACTGTCCACTCTGCTTACTTCCCAGGGGAAGATGGTGGCTAATCTGACAGGCTCAAGCCTAGTCCATCATTGGTCACATTTCATTGTGATCAGTGAAGGGACATGCATCCAAGAGTGGCTTCAGTGTCTATGCCCTTCCAAGGACAGGTAAGCTCTGTGGGACCGGCCTTCTTACATTCATGGGTAGACAAGGGCAAGTCGACTTAGATCCTTGGCCTCGGCTGCTTTCTTCAATCTAGCTTCTGCCTCAATGTTCTAGAAATAGGTGGGACGTCGGATACTAGCGTTTGCCCAGCGGCATAAAGCGACACCGCCTGGTCTATACAAAGGAGATGACAAGTGAAGGGATTTAGGCCCCAATCCCAAGTCTCCACCTCTCACATGACCCGGAAGAACATTCCAGTAAAGTGACACCTAAAATGGAAGGTAAGGAGACGTGACCTCTACCCAACAATAGAGAAAATTCTAAGGGGAAAAGAGACCAAGATAAAATGAAGGGACACGTGGACGAAAAAATGAAGGCGCAGGAAGGTGAGTCTAGTTCCTCCTTCTTCTCTCCCTCTCCTTTTTCTTATGTTTGATATTTTCATCCCAAAGACATCGCAAGCTTAACGGAGGGTCCAGCCCATAATTTGCTCACAGTAGAACGAGTTTTTCTCTCTTGAGAAACTGACGTTCAAGAGAATTAAGATAGACTTGATTAAATCGATCATTTTAAAGTGGTTTTTGATTAGGTACAGTACACAGTGTAACGTTCAGAGGGTAGCCAAGTGTCCTCGGTAGAAAGGAAGTCCCTTTTCCTGTCTCCCCCACCCCCTCTATCCACAGCTGCCCTCCTTGGAGGTGACACAGGCATCAAGGGCTTGTGTCTCCTTCCAGATACTGAATGACTCTTTTTCAAAGCTAAACCTTAGAGAAAGTGTATTTATGCTTCTCTCAAAAAATGCTAAGCACAGGAAGCAAATTAGAAAACAGTATCACAAATTAATCGGGTAGCAGGTAGTCCGGAAGAGCTAAAATATGGCCATGAAACATCAGGGCAAAGAACTCTGGAGAGAAAGTGTGAACTTTTAGGAGACGGGACTAAACTATCAGCCCCATTCTGCAGCAGTTACTGAAGATCACCAGCCCCACCCCGCCCACGCCCTGAGCCCAGAGGGACCTCTATCCCCAAGAGCTGCTGAGCGCTGAGTTCACTTGGTGGCACTCCTAGGGCATCCTATGGTGTCAATGGATGCCCACTGCCCAGAATACTGGGCTGCAGGCTTCCCATGGTGCCCATGGACGCCCAGGGTCCAGAATTCTGGGCCTCTGTGCCCTCCTCATCTGCTGCTGTCCCAACAACCGGCTGGCCTTCTAGAAGCTCCTCTCCCTGTCTCCTGCGTCTGGACCTTTGGCTGCTGGTCGAGTCTTGTCTGGCCTGGATGCAGCCCCGGTTCTTCTGATCTGTGATGGACTGGTGTAGACGGGAAAAGCAAGGCTGACAGAAACCATAACTCCTCCGGCTTTCCAGCCTGTTACGACCCAGAATGAAAAGATAAAGAAAAACAAAAGCAAAGAAATGAGAGTAAATTTAATTTCTGTGGTCGAAGAAGCTCACTAGCTCTTATTGAATCCTAGCTTATTTATCTAGTGTTTCTTAACTTAATTTCCAGCCTGCTGCTCATGGGCCATGTCTTTGTTATGATTTTATCTGGTGCTAAGTGGGCAAAATAACTAAATAAAAACAACTCGAGGTTTTTCTTTGACAAAGAAGTCATGAAATCGAATATAAAAATTAAGCCTAGACTTTGGGGCAGAATGATGATTTGAGAAACCAGGGTTCAAATCACATGCAGCCAAAAGGCCAGAGTTGGCTGCAGACAGGCATGGTCCATGAGAGGCTGTTTGCACTGGCCAGAAACTGTGACAAAAGTATTAAATAATCTAAGATACTCCCGTGCAATGAAAGACTTCAGAGCTTCAAAAGGAATGGGATGAATCTGTGTGTGTTGTCATGGTTACGATCACTCAGATATTGATAAATCAGAAAAGTGCAATACACAAATACTTCCTTCTTGATGAAAAATTGTGTGTATCTATGTACACACACACATATATGTACACATATGTTTGAATGTGCGTGTATCCTAGTAGATGGATATGTAGCTATATGGTACACATGGGAATTTTCCAAAAAGAAATGCAGGAAGACAAGAAATGACTAGTAGACGTTATCTCTGGACAATGGAACTGAGTATGTGGATGGAAAAGAGACGTGGTTTACCATATACCTCCCGCATTGTTTGAATTTGCTTTTCACGTGCATGAAAATATTTTCATAATAACAAAGAACGCATGCACAAAAAAGAAAAAAAATGCCTGCATGCATGTTCAAATTTCAAAAGCTCTAAATTCTGCCCTGCATTCAAGAAAGAATTAAATATAACACACATCCAGAGACTGAATTACCGCAGCAACCGACGTCAAATATCCATAAATAAGTGATTCATGTCCAGCTGCATAGAACCGTGAAAGTGACCTTCGGGTATGACCTAGACGGGGCCTGAGAAGCATTTCCCCGGGCGAACTGATGGACAGCACCCTTCACCTTGAGAGCTGCTATTCTGCTACCTCAAGGTCAGGCCACAAGGGTAAACGTAACATTAACATTTAGAAGTGCTTTCCCCTGGGGGCGGAAGTGGGGAAGAGGGTTAACCCTTCCAAAACCCTTAACCTTTGGGGAAGGTGTCATCCTGCCAACATCCCAAGCTCTTTGCAGGTTTTCAAAAGATCCTCTCCAGGGCTGACCTTGAATAGAAAACAGTGGGCTGAACTATGCCCATGGAGACATTGTGAGCCGTTACTTAAAAATTAAGACTTCTCCCTTCTGCTGTGCGTGCATGCAAATGCTCTTTCATTATGTCGCTTAATCTGCATATAGTTACCACCTTATCACAGGAAAGCAGAGGAGAAGTAGCCTCCAGCAGTTCGGGTAGGTATTGGAGAACTGACTTTGCACACTTCCCCTCCACCACGCACACCCATATGCGCACACCCATATGCACCTGTGTGCTGCCTGGAATGGGCCAGGCAGAGCAGAGCCCGGCGATGCTCGGCGAAGAGCGAGCCGAGAGGAAGAGGTGGCTCGTGGACATGTAGGCGGAGCTTCCTGCGGGAACAGAGGACGCCTTTCCTTTTTAAAGGACGTGTGTTATTTACGTATGGGTCCTGGCCGCCCACGAGGTAGATAGACATTCTCCATATTGCTAATGTGCGCCGTGCCGATGGTCTCCCCTTCATGCGTCAACGCTTCTTGTGGAAGTAACGTTTTTCTGAAAAAAAAACAAAAACAAAAACCATCCTTCCAGACCATTTTTACTTTTGACTTCTTAATGCAGTTGTATGAGGAACGGAAACGTTTAGAATGAAACATCACCACTCAGGGAGCAACCGAGTCTGACCAGGGTCATCGACCGTGTCATCATGCCCGGTATTGATCACGTCTGCTCGTGTCGATCTGGCTTTTGCCCTCTCTACAGTAATTTTTGTAAACTCCCTGCTTTTTATTTCTTTTCAGGCTACCGGAAAGACCCAAGCTACCTGAGCCTCGTGCCTTCTTAAGTCAAATGGCTGAAATCACCATTTCTTCTGACTTTTTTTTCTGTTTTCTTTTGTCGAAGTCACTCTCCTGATAAACGCTCTCTGCAACGAAGCATTAATTTTTTAAAAATCCTGTGTTCGGATGGCTTGAGGTGGGTTTTTTATAGTCCCTGAGCAGTCAGCATTGGAAGCGGGTACCTAGCAGGAAACAATATACCAATATAAGTAGCCAAAGATTATCACCTCCATGGTTAATCCTGTTTCTCCCAATGCTCTGGATCTTTATTTTGCTACTCCTCAGATTACGTCTGCTGAAGAAAGCTCCCTAAGTTGTTAAGTGAATTGCCGAGCATACGATATTTTCTTTATATTAGGTGCGCGTGGAGGTGGTTACACAAGTCACTCCGTAACATTTATTAAGATTTGAGTGTGCCCACACCATTGGAGCATTTGAGTATGGGTGACCATGAGGGGAATCTGTTTACGTCCGAGGCGTGACGCCTCTACTCAGGAAATGTGTTATCTGGTTGGCGAGTTAAGTAATTACACGTTCGGAAAACACATCTCCTTCATTTCTCTTCAGATTGTTTTTCTTTCTTCTAA
>NW_006434828.1:448678-475752 GCF_000325575.1 Pteropus alecto
TCCTCTTTTCAGATTTCCAATTTCCTGTCTTTCCTTCCTTCCTTGTCTCTTGCAAGGCTGTCTGCCTACCGTCTCGTCCAGCCGTGGCCCCCCGTAGCCAGCCTGGGCCATGGGACGTGGCGACACTGGTCATCGCAACTCCTTTTCCCACTCAACAAAGAGAAGGAGGAACACTCTCAGACAGGCGAGTGGAAAGAGTACCCAGCGACTGCCCAGGGTCACATGTGGCAGCCCGCCCTCATTGCCGTGTTCACGGACATGCAGGAGACACGTATGTGCGAGTCACGAGTCACAGTCCATGTCTGCACCAGAGCAAAGAGCCCAAGTGACATACGGGAAACGAACCAACCATCGTTTCAAAAACGATACATTCTTTGGGGGAAATAATTCAATATTCATTCAAGACACAGTGTGTGAACTTGTATTTTGTGTCCAGTGATGGAACGCTAAGGCACAGTGCTGATCCTCAAGGAGTTGACAGACCAGTGACAAATGCGGAGGGGGCCGCAGGCGAGAGCAGCCGTGCGTACGTTCTGAGCGAGAGGCGGCCCAGAGTGTGACGCGTGGGGCTGGGGGTGGAAAGGAGGGAGGAGAACCGTCGGGTGACATCTCAACAAGAAACGCAACTGACAGACGTTCCGTCAGCTCTCCGGTGTGCGCAGTTCTGTCCCCATGTCCTCCCGAATGCACAGTGGCCCCTGATGGCCTTGGGGTGGCTCGATCATGGGCCAATGTGGGAAGACAAAGAAGTTTGCTTGAGAAGGGACAACGCAGCATCTCGGGGACAGGCCACCGGGGAATGGCACAAGAGTCAAGCACAAGACCCCTGACAAGTCCGGGTGACGACTGTACTGGGAGTTTCCTCTTGGAGCCCCAGAGGCCTCTGCGCCCCGACTTCGGGTGCATCATAAAAAGTCACACTCATAGTCTTGAAGTCACACCTGCCATTTAGTAGGCCAGCCCCGAGGGCCGCTGTGTCGGAGGGTGACGGTGATCACGACAGCAACGGAAAAGGCTTCCAGGCCTTCGGTGACTCTTACGCGCTAGCTGATCGATCACGCCTTTCAGCGAGTGTGTCGTAACCTCGAAGATTTAGCACTTCATAGTTCAAAGATTTATTTCGATAATACAATTTTAATGTTAAGTGGATTCGTATTGAAAAGGAAGTCAGGAAAATGATGAGGAGATTCGCTCCGGTCTCGTCGATCATAGGAGAAGCCGCGTGTGACACGGAAGGCTGACGTGGCCCCTTGGTACACACTGCAGGCCCCGCCGGGCCCACAGGAGGTAACGCCTTACCTTGCCCCCCGCCGCCACCCGCATGCTAATCCGCATGTCCCTTACCTTCCGTTCAGCACGTGCTGGTTTCCGCTGTGGGCTGGGGACTCTCTTGGCCACAAGGACACACAGATTTACAAATCCTCTTAAAGCGCCACCCGCAGTCTAGCCTCCCCTACCGCACAACCGCCCTGTCCGCCCTCTGTGTCCCTTCTGCCCTCTCTGCCTCTGCCTCTGACTCCTCTATGTCCTACCTCCCTGGTCTCGTCCTCTGTCCCTCTCCTGCCCTCCCTGTCTTCTCCCCGCTCCGTCCCCCTCTCCACTGTCCTCCTCCTCCCTCCCCTCCCACACGCCCTTAGCTAATGTCCCACGGTCCCACCCCTTCCCTCCCACAGGCGCCTTCTGCCCCCACCCTGGGTCTGCAGACATCCGCTGTGCGTGGTCCCCTTCCCAGAGCCTGACTGCCGCGCACACCCGATCTCCTTCGGCCCTCATCTCCCTTGTCCTGGTGGCATCCGGCACTGCCGACCATGTTCTTTGTTGCCGGAGCTCTCTGCGTGCTGGCGGCGTGGTACCTTGGCGCAGCCCGGCCCCCTCCTTTCCGCCTTCCAGGGGCCCTGACGCAGGCCTTTTCCTGCATCTGCCCCAGAACTGCGCGTGTTTCCCGGGTCCTCTGCTCGGCGCTCTTCCCACACCACACTCCCTTCCAAGGACAGTCTCACGGCTCCGGCGACGTCTTCCGCCCAGTGTCCATGTCCCACATCTCATCACGGCCAGGTGTCCACCTCTAGGGCGCGCCCTCCGACACTCAACCTCCGGCTCGGGGTTTCCCTGGGGTGTCCCATGGACACCCCTACACGGTCCCCTGCGACATTACCATAGCTCTCCTCTTGGACCACAGTCGGCCTGTCTCACAGCTAGAACCCAGCAGAGAGCAGGACGCTGGCGGAGCTGCCGCCCGCCGTTGAATGTGCCACCTGAGCACAAGCCCGGCCTCTCTCCCGCTTAGCTGGGAGCGAGCTCGATGGCATCGTCCCTGCCCCCAGGTGGTCAGAGCCCGCTGCCTCTTGGCGGAGGAGACCACTCTGTAACTGCCTTCTCCACGAGGCAGCCTGGAGGGTGACAGGCCGAGGCGAAGGTGGGGAGCCAGGTGTGCTGGTCACCGTCAGACCCTGGACTTTAAGCTGGGCGTGAGGGCAGGGGCCAGATACGGTGGGATGCAAAGATCTGCCCCCCTGCCCCACATTCCAGTCTAGCCTTACAATTACCATCGATCGCAGTTGTCTCAGAAAAAATGTGTCCCTCTGTACACGAATGTCTCATTCTCGAAGCAGCAACATGGAGAAGACAGAAAAGAGATTCTGGCTGATGACGGATGAGCTGCAAAGCTGCCCCGGGCCACTAAAGCCTCAGCGAATTCATTTCTCCAACATTTGAATATATAAGATTTTATTATTTTTTAATATAAAAAAACCCTAAAAGTTCTTACAATGATAATTTATTACCTCTATAATTCAAACACAAAAATGTGGAAATTCGAAGCAATCACTTAAAAAGTCAGACTTCAAGTTAAAGCTTGTACCGTTTTGAAATAATATAGAGCCTCTACCCGCTGCCCGAGAACTACCATCCACTCGTAAAATCAGCCTGCACATTGGAGAAGAGACAGATGCCGGCTTTCTTTCTCCTTCTGACTGGATTAAACCTTGCAGGTGAGCAGTGCAGATGGATGGCTAAATCCAGAGAACTTCAGTCCTTCACTCAGCCAGCAGGAACGAAGCCCCGATGTGTCCTCAGACACACGTGTTCCATGTCAGCACGTGTGCGCATGCACGTGCGCACACACACACGCACGCACACACACACACACGCACACACACGTCGATCCCGGGCCACAGTGGTCGAGAGCGTGGGCTCTAGAGACAGACACACCCGAGTTGGCATCCTGGCTTTTCTTCCACTGGACCCTGATCATAGAGAACATTTCTAACTATTCTCAGCCTCATTCTCATCTGTAAAAAGGGCACCGTCATTTCCACATCCCGTAGGTGCTCTGAGGAGTCAATGAATGAAGTATTCAGGGGGCACTACAGCCACAGGAGAGGGACAGGTGGCTCAGTGGCCCTGCAGGGTGCCAGGAAGGGCTTTACAGGTAGACCGTGGCTTCACATCGGTAGTGAGGGGGCTCTCTCAGCCATGGATGGCACTGAGTTACTTAGCTTCTCCGTGACTCAGTTTCCTCAGCTATAACATTGGCGTAACCATACTGTCTACCTCACATGGCCCCTGGAGACCTGCATGAATTAATCCATGTGGAGACTTAGAAGGACGCCTGGCCCTGCTCAGAGCTCAATAAACACTCCACCATCATTAGTAGTATCCAAAAATATCTCAGAGCTCTGCTTCTCTCCATCTCGCTCTCCACGCTCCTCGCATCCAATCTGTTTCCTTCGTACCAAACAGATTGCAAATTAAAAAAAAATAAAATAAAATAAAAATGAATGAAGAGAGTGTAGCAGTCTAGAGATGCCGAGAGAGACAGTGTTTGGATGGCGGTGTGACGAACCGTCCGGAAGATGTTCGCCGCAAGACCGAGGAGAGGAAATTATTCTGTGATTATAAACACACAGGTGATGTTCTGAAAGCACCTTGTGTTGATGGTCAAAGTGGGCTCGCCTACCAGATAGTACATCACCTTCGTCTAGAGTCCCTCCCCCCAGAGACTTGGCTGAGGGATGCGTGCTGAACGAGCAACTGCAAATTGCTTCCCCCGTATCAAAAAGGACCCATAGAGGAATAGTATCAACAGATTTCCTTCATATCAACCAGCAGGGTCCAAGGCAGAAGGACTCAGGAATTCATCAGGCAATTTCCAGTTGCACTAGAAACATCCCTCGTGAACAGGTCACTAGCCAATCTGCATCGAGCATCAACAGTGCCCTGGTGTATAAAAGATGTCAGTCTTGGTAGAAATTTATCGCATCCCTGAAGCGTGTAGCTTACATAGAGTATAACATCAGAGAACGATATTAACGGAGTTCACAACTGAGTCACTCACTGGATCATAAGTGAGAGAACAGAGACGATGGCCGTCCATGCTGTGGACGAAGCAAAGTGGACCGAGAACCGAAGCTCCCCTGAGCGATGCCCTTGTTAACGACACACTCCAGAATTCCTTAAGACGAAACTCCTGAATCATGTTGAGTTTGAGGACGAACGCAAGACAGCACTCAGATGGTTTGAAAGGAAATCGGTGATTCGTTTATTCATTTTGTTATCCGCCAGCAAGTATTTCCCGAGCACCAACGACGTGTCTGGCTCTGTTCTCGGAGCTGGGGCTGCCACGGAGAGTGAAGTTGGCCACGTCCCACCTGCCTTGTTCCATGGCCTGAGAGCATGGTGAGAGGTGGCTGCTGGTATTGGCTTGTGTTCCGACCAGAATTTGGGCGGAAGTCAATATAATGGTGAACACATAAGGAGGAGGAGCATAGAGAAATTGTACTTTTAAATGTACACAGATCTAATGAACTTGGGCAGATTTCTTAAACTGGAATGTGGGAAGTGTGCCTACAAGCGTGTAAAGTCAGAATAAATACAGAGTGTCTTCATGGAGCGTCGACTTTCCCTTGAAAATCTGGGGGTGGGGGGGGCGGATCCAAAGACTTCTGAATACAGATAAATTATCGGAACGCAAAATTTTCAATAATTTTCCTGGAGAAACACAAAAATGGAAAGACGTTCTCCACTTGTAACAACACCTTCAGATCCTAGCCTTCAACCTTGCTTGTGTTTTTTCTCCTCAGCTACTGAGAAGACTTCTCAGGTTTTTCGATGGAAAAAATCTGAGAAAGCCTCTTTCGGTGTGTTTTCTCTTTTCCAAAATATTCTGGTTAAATTTTTTTTTAAAGTAATCCTCGAGTACTCCTTTTTGCAATAGAATGAGTATGGTCCAGCAGGTAAGAGCTTTCGGCGTTCACGAAGATGAAGACCCGGTCGCTCCACACTCAGAGGGGACCTTGACTGTCATTTTTTACTGTTGTAGCTTGAACATCAAAGGCTGCTCCAAGGAAAGCTGCCCACATGGCATGCTGCTTTGCAAAAGCGAAAACCTCCTAAATAAGAGCTGACATTAGAATACACAGACCTCATCGATTTAGCGAATAATGAAGACAGGATGTTGGATGATTCTAGTTCTCTATCTACAGCTATGGTCCAGCGAAAAATGACTATATTGACCAACAAGACATGGTATTGGCCTGCAGAGATGAGTTGAGAGTAATTTTGAGTAGTTTGGGGAATAACAAGATTAGCTCAGGGGCCAGGGGTAAATGGACTCCTAGCCATGCTTCTCAAAGTCATTGTGAATAGAGACTGTCCAGGTGCTTATGAAACACGTGGACTTCTGGCCTCCATCCCAAAGATGCTGATGCCATCAGGCCTTCAGGTGGTTTGGGGAACATGCCTCTTTTCACGAGCACCTCAGGGTACTCGTAATGATACAGGTTATCATCCGACTCTACCTGGCCCCAGGCAGCCCATGGACAGACCTCATGGTAACTCCACAAGACCCTGAGATGGAGTGTGTTCACATTCCTGACAGAGGACCCACGTCTTTCTTCATATTCTCAAAGGGCTTCTGACACAATAACATTTCTGAGATGTAGGGAGGAGATCCCGAAGTTGGACTCTGCAGTTAGCAAGACAAAGGAAGGAGGTAGGGGAAAAAAAAAAAAAAAACCAAAGAAATTAGCATGGCTGTTTAGCTCATGGATATAAAGAAATAAGTCTCGACCTTCGAATCAATTAAAACATTAGATTTAAAAGAGGAGAGAAGATGTTTTATGGATGTCGCAGGGTATAGGCAAGCTGTATCTTCAGGACCTTTGATCTATCTCCTTGTCGACAGATGTTCCGTTGTTATGACAGCGAAGGAGGCATGTGTGGCCGTTGCTGGAACTGTTACGAGCGAGTGAAACGTGTCCCCAGACTTACACATTATTTTTAACCTCCCTGGAAGTCTGGCCAAGAGGTCCAGAACGCTGGAGTGATCCTAATGAAGGGAAGAGCGATCAGGTGTGAGTTCCAGGTTTTTCTCAAGTGCTATCCAAATAGATGTCAAAGAAAGGTTAAAGGAGGGGCAGAGACGAAATTTAATCAGAACAACAACAACAAGAAGAATCAAGAAATGGAAAGAGGACGAAAGGGAGGGGAAAGTGCTCACATTCCTGCAAAATGGATTTCTCATACCAAGAAATGGTTTATCGACCCGATCGGACACTGCGAGTCGAGCTGCCTATCAGTGCTGCTATGAGGTTGCTAGGCACAGACAAGCATCCTGGGGAAGGGCGGCGGGATGAGGAGTAAAGAGACGCACTCCCATCCCTGCAAGGAGCGTGACTGTTGCATTGGAGGGGCATCCTCCACTCCCGAGCCCTCGTCCCAAGCCCTTCACTATCTCTGCGTTCCTTCCTTGTGGGTTTGACGTTCCAGAGCAAGGCCAGCTTGAGGTGTGAATTTCTGTCCCCATGGTTCCTCACCCGCAGGAAGGGGCCACAGTGTTCACCTGACCCCCAGCCCTGGAGTAAGAGCCCCGGACCTCCACTGACTTGAGATGTTGATGGGAAGGCTTTGACTTCCCCTTGGTCCCCTGCCTGTGCTCCACAGAGCGGGGGGTACGATGTTCCAGGGCTAGAGATGCACAGCTGGGGGACAAGCTCCTGACGCTCTCCTTCTCTAGGGCCGGGCTTCCCACTGCTCATGCTGCGGGTTCGAGTCCACCAGGGCCCCGAAAGGGAGGTGGAGGCAGCGGGTGAGCCTTCTGAGGGCCAGCACCTCTGCACGTGGTCTGTGGGTGAAGGGACTATCCACACAAACGTGAGCAGGCTGAAGGCAATGGGGGAACACAGGGACCCCAGGATGACGTGAAGCTAAGGAAGGGGTCTGGTAGGGTGTGTGGCCTTGGGGCACGAGCTCCCAAGCTCCCAAGGTCCAGACACACACCACCCTCTCTCTGCTGCCCTCCGGGACCTCAGCCAGTGGCTCGGAACTGCCTGTCTTCTGATTTGCGGCTTCGATCTGAAAGTGTTGTCTGAATTCTTCATGGTTTCTTGACAACACAGCAGATTTCTCTGACCCACAGTCTTATTTTTACCTTCTTTCCAGTGACTCTGGAGAGAATAACTGCCTGTTTTCTTGAGGTGCCCCCAGGTAATCTAGAATAAGTCATGCATACGCCCCACAACAAGATGTTCTAATGCATCCTCCAAGTTTAGTGAGAAAAATGAAGGCTGTTTTCCCATGATGCAGTGCAGAAAGGCTACGGTTAACTTTTTTCATGTAAATTTCCTATGATAAAATTCCCATGATAAATCCTATTTGGTTCACATATACTATTATTTTAATATACCGCTTAATTCTTTTTGCCAGGATTTTATTCAGGACTTTTGCTTCTGTATTTGTGAATGTGATGAGTGTAGAGTTTCCTTTTTTACATTGTCTTAGTAGGCATTTGGTATTGGGATTATGCTAGCATTGTAAAATGCATTGACTTACATGAAGAAAACTATAAGGCTTTACTGAGCGATATAAAGAAAAGTTTTGTTTTTTTTTTTGAACAAATATTCTATACTGGATGGGAAGAAAAAAATTTTTTAATGTTAAGTCTTTCAAAATTAATTTTTAGAATTCATGCAGTCTTATCATCCCATTGGAATTACCTTTTCGAATTTGTTTAAATAGCTATAAAGTTCATCGGGAAGGAAGAAATACAGAAAAAAATAATTTAGCTGTGCAGCATTCTCAGTGAATTTTCTAAATAATGCAGCGTATAGATATAATTTTTTTTTTTTACTGGTTGATCTTTTCTGTTTAATCATTGTTGCTGATCTCACCTTATACGAGGAAATTGTCACTGTGGTAAGGGATGTGACCTATGAGATTTCTGTTTCTGGGAATTCAATGACACTCTCTCTGTAGCTAGCACCTAGCCGTGTTTTTTACACAGGCTCCTTTGTAGATACTTTGCCGGTGAAGAGTTTGAGATGTAGCTACACAGATAGCTTATTTATTATTTAAAATTTTTAATCTACTGCATTCTCATGGATGTTTTTTTCTGCTTGTCCTAACGCAAAGTGACAGTTGTGTGTGAAAAGCTTTCACTACAGATCTGACTTGCTTCAAATATTCTTTATGGTGTTAAAATCTTTGCTGTATGAAGTATGTATGACTTATTCAGATGTCAAGATTCACGGTCAACAAACACAGCAGAGATTCCAGACGTGGAGCAAAAACTCACACGGGAGTTTAGGACGAGAGAAACACGGATCCGCCCATCAGCGAGGAAAAGCCGGGGAGACGGCTTATCCGTGTTCGGGAGGAAACGGTGTCTTTCCTTAATCTTCATCCCACAAGGAATGCTAGACGCACCAAAGACCGAAGCGCGAAATGTGAACGCCTAGAACGATTAGAAGAAAGCAAAGAGTCTGTCTTCGAAATCTTGCCATGAAGCCTTTCTCAGCATCACGCAACCCTAAAGGACTTCGGAGAATAGTCTCACTCGGACTTCCTTTCTAAAACTCTAGCAAAATGTTTTAAAGTCGAAAGTTGAATGACGTGCCGAAAGGAGAGTTGCCACGTAGAGATGGGAGACAAACAAGGAATTGTCCGCGAGACACAAGAAGACAAAAAAAAAAACCAATAAAAAAAAACAAAATAAAACAAACAAAAAAAAAAACGGAAAAGCAAAAAAGGAAAGAGCCGTGACATGAGCCCCGTTTATGCTGAAACTTTTACTAATATATAATTATAACTTTTGAACTAATTAACATTTTTCCCCGAATCCCCTGCTTTTGCCTCTTTTTGAACATTTCTATTCCTGCTTCCTTTTCACTCACGTTTGCTAAATATTTCTTTGCCTTATTTTTAACCTTTCCAAGCCATTTTGTTTTTAGGTGTGTCTTATAAGCGGGATAGGTTTAGATTAAAAAAAGAAATTAATTCTCCTTTCGAGGAGAATTTAATCCACGGACACTTACCGTAATATGGAATAAACCTGATCTGCATATATCATCTTTATCTTTCTACCCTTGAAGAAGTTTTGCTGGGTGTTCGTTTTTATTTTCTTTTGCAATATAAATGATGTTTTGCATACTTTAATATTCTACGGTAGTTTAAAGCTTGGCATCCGCTTTTACATTCTATTACTCATAATTTAACCATTTACCCAAACGGTGTTAAAGACCCATTCAACTGATTACTAACGGCAGTACATAACTCTCTTATTTTATTTTATTTTATTTTTTTGGTCGTTGCTGTTTTCTACTTATTTTTTCTCTCTCTTGTTTTTCCCTCCGCTTTCTTATGTTTGCCACCTGAGCCCGCGGCGGGTGAATCCCCCAGTCAGGCTCCACTTGAGGGGAGCCTGGCAGGAATGAGGCAAATTCTGATGAGACCGGGAAGCCACAGTGTTTTAATTGCTGCAGGCAGAGCACACTTTTGCCTTTTCCCACTTGGGGTCAAAGTGCAGCAAACTGCTGCCTCCTCACTCCCGTTGGAGGGTCACACCTCAGGAAAACCCCTATTGACTCTGGACAGACACCCCCCCAAAACCACGCTGCAGAGGAAGCTCGGAGGAAAGTCCTTAGGCTAAGCCGCTAGAGAGACCGCCGGAGACTGCCCGGCCTTCGCACGCCACGAGGAGCTGACATTTGCCCGGTGCTGGGGACGTGCCGGGCCCAGAGGACCCGAAAGAGGTCTCCCCAGCACATTCGGACACAGCGTTTGCTGCATTCCCGGGGGGCGTCCCCTGGGAGGTGTGGGGTCAGGCAAGGCCCAGACGGAGTGAGATGAAGCTGAACCCTGAAAGGTGCGAAGGCGACAGCCATGCTCAGGCTCAAGGAGGGAAGACAGTGCAGCTGGCAGAGGGATGAGCGAGCGCGGAGGCCTCGGGCAGGAGATGACCAGCAGTTCGGGGTTCTGAGTGCTGGGGTTCCGGCCGGGGTTCTTGGATGCAAACGACAGACAGTGACCGTGGCTGCCTCAGGTAGAAGAGGAGCAGACTGGAAGGTTG
Organism: Pteropus alecto; assembly: GCF_000325575.1. Classification (NCBI taxonomy): domain Eukaryota; kingdom Metazoa; phylum Chordata; class Mammalia; order Chiroptera; family Pteropodidae; genus Pteropus; species Pteropus alecto. The sequence goes on from NW_006434828.1 coordinate 459,024, forward strand.
CTGGGAGGGCTCGGAGAACCGAAGATGGCTGGACGCCAGGCCGGGTGAAGTTCAGACAAGGTTCAGGGGACCTGCAGGCTCTGACCAGAGCTTAGGGGACCCCCAACTGCACCGGGCCTGCTGCAGAACCCCCAGACAAGGGAGGAGAGTTCATCTCTGGGCACTGGGAAACCGGCCGATGTCTGCAGCAGCGTGGGGACAGTGAGGGCGGTGGGGAGGGCTGCAGGCGAGGGGCGGAGCCGGGTCAGACGGAGCCAGGTCACTGAGTGATGCGCAGGGCACCAGAACCACCGCGGGGTGGGGCGCTTGCCAGCTGGACGAAGACATGGTGTCCCTAGCAGTTCTCTGCTCGCCTCGCATGTGGCCCGACGGGACTAATGGCTCGGGGCAGGGAGTGCTGCCCGTGAACTGTCACAGGCTCTTCCGCCAGACTTCCTACAGCGACTCACCCTGGCTCTGTCAGAGAGCTGACCCGCTGTGGCCCCTGGGGCCCGGGAGGGAGCAGCGACCTGGAGCTGACAGCTGCAGTGCCGGACGGCCGCCCCAGGCTGTGTGTCTGTGGATGGGGTGGCCGTGTGGAGTGGGGTTTGAAGGAAGCGCTCACTTCTATGCTTCACAGGGCATTGAACTTGAATTTACGAAGTCTGTTCCTTCTGTGCATTTCTACACAGGGGGAAGGCACACGAGGCAGTCCCCAGGGGTTCAGCCAGCCACAGCCAGAATGCACTAGTACGAGGGACGCCCCTGACAGGCTGCCTCCTCTCCAGAGCCTTACGTGCTGGCTGTGAGTAGGGACCGTTCTGGGGGTGCGGGCAGGCAGCAGAGCCACCAGCCCCCTCACAGGCACGCAGGGCTTCACCGTCAGACACTTGTCCTTTCTGCCAGATGTACATGCAGTCGTGGAGGGGGTGACCTCAAGCCGTGTGCAGCCCGTCACTTGGTCATGCAATTGCATGGACTGTTTCATATTTTTAAGTAAATCCTGTATTTACTATGTAAATGATTTCATTGCATTTGGGGGTATTAAAAGCGTTAATTTGTTCAATGTAAATTTTTAAAAATACACCGCAAGCGTGGTCCCTGTTTTGGCACTTTGCAACATTCTTCAGTATTCCAGGTCCAAGGCCCGTCTGGACTCTGCGGGGCCCGGGCTTGGCTGGGGCGGGCAGGTGGACGAGCACACTTAGCCTTCCCGTGGCTGGCCGAGTCACCTTGTCTCTGACACTTGGGGGCACTTAGGCCCCCTGGGAATTCTGGGTGTAGGGGGCAAGTCCCAGACTCCGCTGAAGAGAAGCGACAAAGGCACTTTTTCAATTATCTGGCGTTTTCTGGTACTCCTTCCCCAGAGGGCCGCCGACCGGAGAGCTGACGTGTGGGAAAGACACACACCGTGGAAACGTGCAGGCCATCGGAAGTGTCCCCAGGGCCTCCCTGCTCAGAACGCAGGCCCTCCCCCCACCTAGTGCGTCCTCACGCTCGGCCCCCCGTGCCTTTCTGGGAGAGGTGGGCTCGCACGGTCCCTACGTCTCCCGGCTTGGCGCCTGTCAACAGGACGTGTTTCCAGCCCCACCGGCCTTGACTCAAACTCCTAAGGCTGTGTTGGATCTGGGGCACACCAGGGTGGGTGGCGACAACAGAGGCTAGAGGAATTTGCTGAGCAGTAAACAGCCCGGGGTTCGTGTTCAGCTGCCAGCTCTAATGTGTTAGGACTTGTGGTTTCAGCGCTATTAAAGAAAATAATCAGTCCTAAAGACGCCTGGTGGCCATAATCCTGCAGACACCTCCAGGAGCATTAAAACGCGAAGGCTGCCGTGCTCGGAGGGCTGTGGATGACAAGCTGGTCTTTTCCTTCTTTCATAAAAAGAGAGGAGGGGCGATAGAGAGAGAGAGAGACAGAGAGAAAGACAGAAAGAGAGAGAGACAGAGAGAAAAGCAGGGAGGGAAGAAAGAAGGAAGAAAAACACTAAGGCAGAAGACAAAGGCAGATGCAAAATCAACCCCCAGCGGCGGAAGCAGCACAATTTCTCACGCAGCCTCTGAGCCTCCCGCCCCCGCCCCGGGGCGGGGCTGTCCGTGTTGTGTTTGGACGTTCAGGAGAGGGAGGTGGGAGCATCCCTGTGGCCTGTGCACCTGACCTCCAGGGTGTTTTCATGGAGACCACGCGCTCAGATTCCCAGCCTGCAGTTACCATGGCAACAGAGCAGGCCGATTTGGAGGGTGAGGAGGGAAAGATGGCCACTGATTCCACGGGATGCTCCGGCGAGGTTTGTCGCAGGGTCAGGCACACGCTGGCCAGGAGCGAGCGCGAGTGGGCTGAGTGCGTCCGCGGCTCGCTCCACGTCTGCGGGTGACCGGGCAGAAGGGAAAAATTCTCACCGGACCCTTTTTCTACGGAGACCTAGCTCCCGGGAGCTGCTGTCTCGCTAGGTCAGACTGTCACGTTTTTCTTTCGTAGGCAGCTCAGTGACAAATGTTTTTTCAAGGAAATGTCTGTGAAATCGAAGCCATGCACTAATGCACACTAGCCATGGGAAAGAATGGAGAAACACATCGGCTGCAAACACATCGGCCGCAAACGTAAAAGCTGCTTTTGCTGCCCCCGGCGCCAGCATCCCTGGACTGCAGCTGCCTCTCTCCGGTCCCTTTCCCGTCACAGATGACACGTGTGCCGGTGCTCCAGCTCTGGACCCCCGCTCCACGTCCAGCTCTACAGAGCTCAGCTCCGAGCTCTGCAGACCCCAGGGCTGCCGTCACTCCATGTTTTCTGTGGCTGGTGGCGTCACCTCCACCTGAGATGGCTTTGCAACCAGATCCAGAGTCCCCGGCCCTCGGGGGACCGTGTCCCAGCCCCGGGAGGCCTCCTCTGAGCACTGGGTCCTATCGGCAGCCCGGTGCCTCTCGCTGGGAGGCCCGGGTCCCACTGCAAGGTGCGGGCTGCTGCTCTAAGCCCCTGGGTCCTGCTAACCCCACGTTTGCCCTTAGCTTCTGCAGCCTGAGGCGTCGTAGCTGCCTCCTCTGTCACCACAGTTTCCCCTGTGCCTTCTTAGTCCTCCGATAACTCTTTAGTTCCCCGTGTAGGATTCTCTCTGTTCAGTGCCCAGCATGGCTTGTTTTCCTAATGACACGCGGGATTCCATGATTCATTGCATCCGCTGACCATACCAAGGACACTGTTCCGCGTTCATACGTGTACCCTTTCCCCCTTCACATTTATGTTCGCCTTCTCTCCGCGATACGGAATATGGCTCTCGTCCACTGACAGGCATAGGAGATGTCGCAGGCTTTCACCGCCACCAGCAGCCCTGCTGTGGGCGGGCGTAATAAACGAGCTCGTCGCTTCCCCGTACGGGAAGAACGGATTTCCAGCAGTTGCTCGTCTTTTCTCTGGTTCCATCGTCATTCGCCAGAGACCACGTCCACCTGCTCGATCAGCACGTAATCTCAGAATCAAAGCTCGTTTTCCCTTCCTGCATCTTCGAGTGGGTTCGAAGGTCTCTATCAACTAACGCTGTTTAAAAACATTGTATACAAAATCCTGCCGCCGACGAGGGACCGTGAAGTTGGTTTCCTACAGTCCTTTGCTGTTTTAACATGTCATCGCCTCGCTTACTCTTCCGTAGCGTAAAAACAAAAATTTGTCAAATCCATGTTATTAACTATGAATGCCGCATCACACTTAAATTATTAAAGATTCAGCTGGTTTTCTGTTTTCTACTGACAAATAAGCTCATTCTAAATTCCTTAGTGCAGTTGAAATTTGCCTCAGGTTAAGATGTTGTGATAACATTTTTTTTTAACCCGAGAGAACAATTCCGATCAATGTCTATTGATCCTACACGTGAAATAAATACAAATCTTTTATTTTCTTTACTCGGGGAATTTAAAACAGAGACAGGCAGTTTGTAGGTAAACGTGTGTGGAAATGAGAACAGAAGCAGAGGCCATTCTCAGTCTGCCACCTGCCCCTCCGGATCCGGGAGGTCGGACCGGCTGGGACAGGTTGAATTCCAAAATTTTGAATATGGGAGAATTTCGTATAATGCAGATCCCACTACATGCTGTTTATTGAGCAATTCCTCTATGCCCAGAGCTAGGGGCACGTTTACCCGTTAGTCCTGCCCACAGTCGTGTGGCCACTTCCCAGGTGAAGAAGCGCGTATTTAGTCATTTTAAGCCACTTGCCCAAGGCACACAGCCCCTGAGTGGCAGCGCCGGCAATGGGACCAACTCTGCCTCATTCCTAAGTCTGTGAACCTACCACAGATCCCACTGGGTTTCACCTGCTCGCACGGAGGAAGCAGCTCCGTTGCCCTCCAGCCCCGCACCACAGGCACACGCCGACCTGTCAGGATGCCGGAGCTCCCTGTGCTGAAGTCCCAAGGGTCGCCTCTCCCTGGGTCGGCTCCGCTCTGCCTCCGCCAGACGGTTTTAGCTCTCGCAAATGAGAAACCCGTTTTCAGGGCATGCTGTTCCATGGGATGCCCACCGCGCCCCTTCCTCCTCCCTCACGCTCCCACCCCTCATTTCTTAGCTTAGATGATGACCCCCCCACACACACACACACACGCCCATGGCACTTTCTGTGTGCTCCTCATTGTTTACTTATTTACCATTATTTGTTTCCCAAATAGCTCCCCCTCTAGGATGTGTGTTCAGTGGGGACAGAGACTGTGGCCATTTAACCACCTTTACGTGTCCAGGGCCCAGGGCGATGCTTGGCTGAAGTGGGTGCAGCCGATGCCTGGAACGTGGGCTGCAGAGGCTGTCGGGGCCGGGACCAGGGATCCTGGAGGCATCGGGCACAAACAGAACGTGGTGAATCAGCCTGTAAACCTGTCACCTGAGGTTGCTCAGTTCTTCGACTTCCAGATGGTGACCATAGAGTGGCAATGAAGGCAGCCCCACATTTGTCCCTCGTTTGTCTGTTTGGGACGCCTCTCTTCCCTTTTCTCCTCTGCTTACCCCCCTCTGCAGCGCCATCCCCGTGGAGGATCTGGGGTGTCAGGACGAAGATGCCTGGGGTCTGTGCTGGGTTGACCAGTGTCCCACCGAAACCTGTGGCTGTGACCTTACCTAGAAGTAGGGTCTTTGAAGGCATCATTGATTTAAAATGAGGTCACACTGGATTAGTCTATTTATTATGAGTCATCCGATGACTGGTGTCCTTATAGGAAGAGAAAAATATAAACACAGAGAGGGAGGATGGCCACGCGAACATGGAGCCAGAAGTTGGAGCGACGCCTCCCAAGCCGAGGACACCAAGGGTTGCTGGTGATCCCCGGAAGGTGGGAGGAGGACCCGTCTCAGAGAGAACATGGCCTGGGAGACACCGCGCTTTCAGACTTCCAGCCTCCGGAATTGTGAGGGGGTAACATTCTACTGTTTTAAGCCACAGAGTTTGCGATCATTCGTTCTGGCCACTCTAGCAAACTAATACATGGACCGAAGGTGAGGGGAGCCCCAGCCCAGACCAGCGGCCCCGCAGTCGTGCTGGGAGGTATGACGGAGTTGGAAAAGGTATTAAACTGTAACTCCCTACAGTCCTTTCCTGCCCCTTCTTCCCCGTTACCCCACGGAAATCATCTTGCCCTCTAGATTTCTCCCACTACCCCTCCCCCACCTCCCCCTCTGCCCCACCTTTATATCACCCGACTCCTAGGTGAGACTCGGACTTGCCCAGCCATCTACCTGGGCTTCGTCCCTCCGATGGATCATCAGGACACTCAGTGGGATGGATGCGCAAGAGGGAAAATTCGACTCGCAAGGAAGGACGTAGCAGGGAACGGGCACACGGGGGGAGAGAGGCAGGCCTTGGCAATCAAGGGCGTTATGGGGCAGGAATTCTGATGCGAGGTCAGGAGTGAGCGGGGAGGGGGAGGCGTCCGGGCAGCTGCAGGGGTGACGAGGAGCTGAGAGCGGCAGAAACGAAGAGAGAGAACTTTCTGAAGAACTGCTGTGTTTTACAAATTGGAAATTGTTCAGGAAACGCCGCTTGCTTTGAGTTCCGTCCGGCGGCTGGCCCGTGCGTCCTTGCCTGCGGTACCGCATGCTCACGGACAGGCTGACATGGGACGTTGCTTATGTGCGGGTCACAGAAGGAACGAATGTTTTCTTCCGTTTGAAGCAGCGTCAGGATCACTCCAGCGCCGGAGTCAGGAGCTTCCTGAAATGAAGAGGCTGTGGTCCTCGACCGTCCCCTCCATGTTAACTCGGCTGACGCTCTGCGGGTGACAAAGTCCAGGACGGAGACAGGCACAGGGAGAACAGACAGACACAGGAAGTGATAGGATTAGAGCTCCGGCCGGAACCAGAGGAACCAAACACCTCTTTGTTCAGAGTCTGGGCCCTTGGAAATACAAATGACATTTATAAATACAGATTTCCTACGTTTCGATAAGAAAGTAACTAAAAAAATAAGTGTTCATTCTTTGACTTGTGCTATTTTCTTTGTGCTCTCCTTAAAAAGATCTCGTTCACGCCCTTGGCTTTAATTAGGATGCACATGCTGATGGCCACCGGATAGGTCTTGAGCTCAGATTTCTTCCTCGTATGCCTAACTTCTTATTCAGCATCCCCCGCGATGTCCGCGAGTATCTTTAATTCAGCCCACGCCAGATGAAACTCAGCACGTTTGCCTAGAGCCCTCGCCCTCCCCGGCCTCCGTGAGGTACCACCCTTCACCGGTTTGATGCCTAAACCAGAAACCGAAAAGCACCCACGGGTCCCCGCTTGGCTGTGTATTCCATGTCCAACCAACTCCTCGTCTCTGCTGAATCTGCCTCTAAACATTTCTGTACTTGGTCCATTTTTCTCTACTTCCGTTGCCACCCTCTCGTCCATGTCACCGCTGCTTCTTTTGGGGACTCCTGCTACAGCCTCCTAACTGGCCTCCTGACCCTGTCTTGACCCGCTATGACCCCTGACCCAGTCTTCATACTGCCCCAAGACGCTTTGCCAGAGCCTGGGTCTGGCTCCAACACAGCCTCTCACAAGCCCTTCGCAGATGGGGCTGAGCCCGTTTCTTCGTGGGGGTTGGGCGAACCCGCATCTTCTCTTGCCCAGGACGGGCCCCCTGGCATCCCGGGCAACGTGCACAGCTTGCCTGCTCGCAGTCTACTCAGCGGCCACCGCCCGCTTCCCTCCCACAGGGACTTGTCACGAGAGCAGAGTGGGAGCTGGGTCTCTTGCAGTCATTCTCTGGGCCGATCAGGAACAGAGGGACTTTGGTTGGCTGTTAATGTCAGGTCCCTTCTGAGGCCACTTATGCATTTTCCTCGCACTATGGCAATGAGAGGGACCACCAGCAAGGCTGGGACTACCAAGGCGTGCTGTCACAGGTATTCCCTAGGGCCCTCCGGGCCCCTCTCCCTGTGGGCAAGTCCATGCTGATGCCTATATTACCTTTGGCTGTGCTCCCCAAAAGCCTTCTAAATTTCCCTTACTTAAGTAAACCAGAAGGCCCGTGGTTTGTCATGACTTCATTATGCCGCCGGGGTGGCTGTCTTGCCTAGTGACTACCATTAATAACTTTATCTGAATGAGTGATTAACATTCATATCATGCATTACAATTCAGACATAGGATTTAATTGTACTCTTAGAACACCTTTACAAAGTATGCCGACTGGGCTTTTTTGGGGCAGCGATTCAAAGCCGGTAAAAATGACTCTCTTGAGGCCATGCTGCCGGTAAGAAGTAGCAGGCATTGAATCCAGTTCACGCAACCTGAGACACCAAGGTGCTCCAACCACATCGCGACGCTGGGTCTCAGACCTGTGGCAGGTGAACAGAAAACCACAGTTAGAATCTCACCTTTATGGGACTCAATGTCTGACGGCCGCACCTTTCTGGAAGGCACCTAAAACCAGGAAGTAGAAGACGGCCCATCAAAGGTGCCAGCCCGGAGGCCGACCGAGTCAGGCTTCACTGATGGCCAATTTGTCTGGGTTGAGCTTCGGTTCCCGGGGGGCTGGGGGGTGGGGCGGGGGGAAGTGGAGATAGAAGTTGAGGGGGAGACGTGCTGGAAGCAGAGGCCGGGAGGTGACCCCAGACTTGCAGCTCAGTGAAACCAAGTCCACGGTGTTCAGTGGGGACCAAGGGCAGGAAGCGAGGGAGGAGGCCTATCGCAGGTCGGAGCCGGGACGGGGTGCCCCCAGGTGGCTGTGCGTGTCCGAGGGCCTCTGCTTTGCATGGGCCCGGAGCACATGCGTGCGGTAGGTTAGGCCAGCGACAGGGCCGGGAGAGCTGAGAGGACAGACAGAAAGGCTAGTGAGGCGTCCGGGCCTCGGCTTGGGGCCGAGAAGCAGAGAACGGGGTAGGAACAGAGGCAGAAACTCTATTCGGGGATGTTAACCACACAGTGGGGGTGTGAGCAAACCCTCTCATGTCCAGGGGCCTCTGGGCTTCGGGTAGCAACGAGAGAGGCTATGACCAAGACTATTTAGTCCGAAGGCCCTGAATCCGCTGGCCAGCAGCCTGCCGTGGCCAGGGAGCTCGCACCCAGCAGCACCTGCAGCTGAGGAAGACTCTGGAAAGCATCATCACATCGCCCACGCCCTCCGCCTCTCCCCGCCCCCGCCTCTCAGGCCTCGCTCCCGGCAGCCACCCTCCTCTGCCCTGCAGAACCACGGGCCTCGCTTTCGTGTCCCAATCATAAACTTCTTCGTCCAAGAACAAGCCCGTCCATGCTTCCTCTCGGCTCTGCTCCCGCGGACAGACTAACTGGATAATAACACGGAGCTCTGGCCTCCAGCCGGCCCGGGGTAATTCCATGGAGGTGGATACCACACTGGCCCGCAGAACTAAGGGGATTTCACTGGCCAGTGATACCTGCAGGTCTGTGTGACCTTGCTCTAAAGGCAGGCATTCTGGGGACCCCTACGACAGATCCCTCCCCCCTCGGAAATATTCACAGACTCTTCTGGTTTCGGCCGCCTGCCCTCAGCCAGGCGACAGAGGCGCCATCAGAGAGGAGTCAGGCTGGGACTTGACCTGCCTGCAGCTGGGGAGCGTGTGCCTTGCATTCTCTTAGCGTTTAGAACCCCCGAGCCCAGCGGCACTGCAAGTTTACCAGATGTCCGGGCGCTGGCCGTATCCTCGGGGCCTGCCCACACCTAGTATGGATAGAAGCAGCAAACACGCAGATCACAGGGGTTCTACTTGACAACTGCGGGGAGGTGCAGGCTCCACGTCCTCAGACAAGGAGGATTCAGCCCAGCATCGCGTGGTTCTGCAGAGCAGATAAGAAAATAGAAGCTGACAAGGCCTGTAACTCACATAGCACGGTACGGCAGACAACTGGGACATCGCTGAATCCAGAGAGAGCTCTGACTTGAGAGGCTGCCCAGAGGGCCATTTCCCGTTGGATGGTTGCCAACTGCAAAAAAAACGTCTTATCAATTTTGCTTTACACCCAAGAAGCCTCCGTGACCTTCGGATTAGAGTAACTAAGATATCCATCGATCACTTCCATCCCCCAGACCGCGTCAGGCCCCCCTAGCATGGGAAGAGCCAGGAATATTTACCACAGCTGGAATATTTTCGGGGCCGTGAGTTAGGTCTGCAGATAATTGACAAGAAATGCAAATTAGGCGCCAATTCATAACGTTTAGAAAATTTCCATTTAAATTGCTAATCAAGCCGAATCCGCTTGCAAATATAGAAATCAACGTGTACATAAATTATTTGGAAAACTGCAAAGCTCTGTAAAAGACATGGCATCTCCTCGTCAGTGTAAATAGAACAGAGAACAAGCAATGTCTTAATGCAGATAAACTCCTCCCAAATTATCCAAGCATGCTATTGTTGAGCTTTCTGAAAAGACTCTGGGCCAGGGCTTTTAAATGCGTTTCTCTGAATGAAAATGTTTCAAGAAATAGTTGTTAATAAGTGCTACACACACACACACACACACACACACACACACACAGAGTGAAATGAATTTCAGAGCAATAGCATCCCATATCCCCTCTAGGAAAATCAAAATGCATGTTGGTGCATTCTGGATTCTGAGAGGTCCTGGGAACAGAAACAGGCCCACCTGGGTCGATTTAATGCAGCGTTCCCAGGAGGCGACAGGTCTGGGAAGGCTTATTCCCGGCGGAACGCCTTCTTGCATTTTGGGGCGCGTGCATTCAGAAGCGCGGCTCCAGCCAACCGCGAGTTTGCCTCTCCACTTGAATTGCTTACTCTTTCCTGGGGAGGCCACCCCCACGCCCACAGGAAGGAAAACAAGCCGCAGCTGCTCCTCTCTAAGCCGATGCCCCCTCCAAAGAAGCAACTGCCCGGCTCGCTTCCCATTCATTTTGTCTACGTCTAAGCGAAACCCCCACCATTAGATCGAAAAATGGATGATCGCCATTAAATTCATCCGATCATTGCACTGAGTTGCTCCAAGATCTACTATGGCTCCCATTACCTCACAAATTACCTCGTTGTTCTGGATCTCGAAGCCTCCTCTCCCCGCGGCCCACCGTGCCTGCTCCGCCCTTCCTCCTGTCCCAACTCGGCCCCTGTCTGAGCTTCAGTCTGACTGCAATTCTCCACGTCCACTCGGTACCATTTCCGTCTTCCCTGCCCCGAGAGCGTGCTCCTCCGTCTCTCGCACCTAGAGCGAGGGGCAGCAGACTTTTCCCAAAAAGGCCAGACAGCAAATATTTGAAAGCTATACAGTCTCTGTCACGACTCAACTCTGCCATCGTGGCACGAAAACAGCCAGTGACCACGTGTAAATGAATGAACTTGGCTGAGTTTCAATAAAACTTTATTTACAAAACCAGGCAGTTGGCCGGATTGGGCCCATGGGCTGTAGTTGGTCAACACTGGTCTCTACGAGTGTCCGTTTTTTAAGGACAATTTCGAGTTTCACTCTGCGACTCTTTCAACCTTTCATCCGTCGCTTCCGCAGACATCCTTCATTTGGGTTCCTCATTGTTCGTCAGAAAAGGGTGGAGACTTAACACAGCACCTGCTCGTGTTCTGGGTTCTACATGCGACATTTCGTTGAATTCGACAATTCACCAGTTATCATTCCTGTCTCAGAGACGAGCAGCCCAGGCTCGGAGTGTGGTGCTATGGGGCCATTGCCCACGGGGCAGACTTGAGTTTAATCGTGGTTGTGGAATTTCACACCGCAGAGGGTTCATGTCACCCATCCTTGCTGCTCTGCCCCGGGCTGGGCCTCCCTCAAGTAAATTCATGAACACCGTCTTGTATGACACTTACAACACCCCAGGGGTGTACAAACTGCCTCTGTCCCTGTTTGCAGATGTGCAAACGGAAGTTTGAGATAACCAGTGGTTATGTGCTCCAGGTCACACGGCTGCCCACGAGGCCGACAACCGACTCACATCTTCAGTCTCTAAAGTCTATTTCACTACGTCGTGTGTGTGTGTTTTAGTAGATGACGTCCCTCCGTGAGAAGCACGGACATCAGCAGAAGCTTGCTATGACATTTTGGACAAGTCGATTTATGGCTTGTCTCGGAGGTGAGGGGAGGTTAGGGCCACTCGGCCACGAAGAGAATTTTTGAAACAATTAAATCTGGGCTTTCGTTCTTCAGGGGGCTGTTGAAAGATGTGAATTAATCGACAATCTTTTTTCAGTTTTTCCCCAGTTTCAAAACTGATTGAGAACGGACGCAAGGAACCAGAATATTGAGTTGTTCCTTCTGATAAGGCTAAGTCAGAGGAATCAGATATCGCTTGTTCAGTCTAGAACTGGACATCTCATCACCCAGACCAGTGGCTCAAAAACAGGCTGAAAAACTGGAATAGAGAGCAGAGGTCTGATGGAGCCGGGCAGAGGCAGGCGCTGTCTGGTCGGTTTACTGTGTAGAAACTAAAGCCTGTGATGCCTTTGGTTTTATGGAGTAGTTCTGTCCCATGACCAACACTCCTGAGGGCTTTCCCTGGACTCATCATCCAGGCAGGTCATGAGATCTTCCTGAAGAAGACATGAATGTGTGTGTGTGTGTGTGTGTGTGTGTGTGTGTGTGTGTGTGTGTGTGTGAGATAGAGGGTGTGCGTGCTCCCTTCGACCCAGTAGAGGGGCGTTTCCTCATAGAAACAGGAAGCTAGAGAAATGCGTTTCCTTTGTATTAGTTAGCTATCACTAGGTGATGCTGTGTAACAAACAACCCCTTTCACTGTAGAACTTATATCTTATTTCTCATTAAGTTACATGTTGGTTGGCTGCACATTCCACATGTCTTTCTCCTCCTGAGATGCCTAAGGAAGCAGCCTCAAGTTGATTTCTTGGCAGAAGGAAAAATAAAAATCAAGAGCTCTGGCAAAAAGCATGCGTATGTTCCATCTACCATTGATCAAAGCGAGTCACGTGGCAAACAAAGCTCAACCCCTCGGGGTGGAGCTGTCGTCTCACAGGAAGACAGACACCTGGGAACTTAGAGCCGTCTGCCCTGCTCCCTCACAGGGGCAAAGCCACGTCAGGGCAGAGCAGAGCATGCCCTTCCTCTACAGAAAGGCAGATCGAGTTGTCCACCCTCCCTTGCCCAAGCCAGTGGGTCAGTGACCAACGGATGACACATGCTGTGTATATTATAAATTTAAGGTGATTTCTGAAATGCTCTTAAATCTTCCAATTTCCATTTATTTTAATGTACCCATCTTGGTCCGTGTCACCAGAACCTCTCCCTGCTCTTTTTATTTTAGGCTGGTCCCTCTAAGCCACTCTCGATGCTGCAGCCAGAATGAGTATTTTAGGGAACAACGTAGTCTGGGCATTCTGTGTAAAACACTTTTGTACCTGCAGTGTGGAGCGAAAAAGTGTAGCTATTACTTTTTGCTCACTTACTCTGCTCCAGACATGTTCCTGAGATAATACGCGCATTAGTTTTTCTCACAGAAACACCATTAAATACCACTATTAGTACGAGAGCTTAGTAGATGAGGGCCAGAAATCCAGACTTAGTAACCTCCCTCTGTTGAGACCAGGTTTTAGATCCCAGGATAGTGGCTCTGGCAGCCAGCCTCCAGGATGGCGCCTAGTAATAATCACATCATCGCGTAGTCCCCTCCCACACTGTGAGGGGCTGGTCTGTGCAGCTGACAGAGTATGGCAGAGGTGACAGTATGTGGCTTCCAGGGATAGGTCATAAAAGACATTGTGGCTTCTGCCTTGGTCTGTCTCCGGGGTCACTGTCTCTGGAGGTGGGCGGCTGCCACGTTGTGAGGATGCTCAAGCAGGTCTGCAGAGAAATGGCGGTCCCCTGCCCACGGCCAACGGGGAGCTGAGGCCCTCCACGCCGTGTGAGTGAGCTGTCCTGGAATCAGGTCTTCAAGCCTTGAGATGACCTCAGCCCTGGCCAACCCCTTGACCGAAGTCCAGAACCATCTAGCTTCCTACAAAGTCTTGAGCTACAGAAACTGTGGGATAATAAATGTATGTTGTTGGAAGCCATAAAGTTTGGGGGTGATTTGTTATACCACAATAGATAACTATTACACTCTGCAACCCTCATACGAAACCCAGCCCTCAAGAGCCTCGGGCTTGGTATCCCACTGGGACGGAGAAAATCGAGTTCAGAGAGGGTGATAAAACATGCGACAAGAGTTTAAATAGAATGATCAAGAAAAGACTCACAGAGAAACGACAGTTGACGAGAGACCTGGAGGTGGTGGGCAGGTGAGACCTCTGGCTCTCTGGCGGGGAGAGCATTTCAGGAACAGAAACAGCAGTGAGTGCAAAGGCCCTGCGGTGCGGTGCCCTTGGCATGTTCAAGTACACTCAGCAGGGCATGTGGCTGGAGAGCAGGGACGTGCAGTAGAAGACCCGAGAGGGCCGAGAGGGACCAGACCCAGCAGCGGCCTCGAGGCGGCCTCCAGTCTGAGAAGGAAAGCCATCGCAGACCTCGATCAGAGAGTGACATCCTCTAACGATAACTGATCGAAATGAAATATTAATTAATGATGGCCGTGTGCCCGGCATTACCTAACGCACTTTCCCGAATTAAAGGTATTCACAGGACATCCATGAATGTCCCCATGCTGCGGGTGGGGAACCTGAGTCTCGGGGAGGTAGTGTGGCCCAAATGCGGTCACCCAGCCGTGGGCACCGCAGCTGGGGTCTGAACCCGGAAGGCTGGGCTTCCTGAGCAAGCAGCTGTCGTGAATATGACTCGAGTCGAACACGGGCTGACGACCCATGAAACTGAAGTTTCCTTTTCAAAATAGCACTTGGTTTGGCCCCACCCGTATTTGCCATGAATTCTAGACCCGTCTCGCCATTGATTGTCCATGCGCCGTTGCAGGAGGGGTCACAAGGGCCAGAGGAGGGTGCCGCCTGGAGGTCAGAGGGACCCACGCGTGATGTGAGCTTCGGCGTCCCCTCTCAGGCGAAACTCCGCCCTCAGTTTCTGTGACCGTTGGGCTCGTCACATGAGTCACGTAGCACGTGATAGATCCTAAATTAAAACCAACAGCTACGATCTTATTCTAGCCATTATTTGGCACGGGAAGAATCTGGACCTACACTTATTGCTTTTTAGATGAGTTATTCCAGTAATCCATAAGGCAAAATCTATCTGAAGTGTTCTGCACATCCGAGTGAAAAAAATCAGGTTTTTGTTTCTGTTCTAATGTCCTGTCAACCATGGTCGGTTTTTACCCCAGTCACGTGACTGCTCTAAGTGGCGATGAACATCAAAGGAGCTCTTTATTAAAACAGATTCTTTCTGTCAGAGCCATTAGCATTTAATTTACTTTCCTGTCAGAGGCCAGAGGGAGATATGATCATGGAGATTTAAAAAAATGATTTTGTCACAGAGCGGAGCAGTGACATTCACTCTGCCCCAGAATCTCGCCACTTAATGGCGTCTTTCGGTTCCGCCGACAGGGCTGTTTTTTTTTTCAATGGACTGATTTGGTCACACGTGAGTGTCAGTGACTAACGCAATCGATCGGGGCCCGATCCGGCTCCCTAGGATTGCGAGGGGCCGCCGAGCATCGTGCACCTCTATTTTCAAATCCGACATCAATCTCCCAGATCACCCTACAGAGCTTCCATGTAAGGGTGTTTGGGAGCCAAGATGTCGCACTTGAAAACGTTCAAGGGATCCCGGGCGAAACACACGACGGCAGGAAACAGATGCCAAGAGGCATTTAAAACCCCGTCACAGCGTCGCGTTTTGCAGACTTTTTCTTAGAAAGAATGGAGGAGGTCTCTTTGCCACGTCTTAGTGGAAAACAGTTTCTCAGAGGAACCTGAGTGGAGTCTTTGAGAGTCGACCTTTTAAAATAAATTTTAAGAAAGATCGTTTGGGCTTTTCGGACAGACGTGCACAATCTTGGCCCCTGTAGCTCTGTCTGTGGGAACAAAGGGCAGCTAGAACAGGAGTTCACTTCTCCGGTCGAGGCCTCTCGATTCTTCTCGACCTTGGGCACTTTTCCCAGGGGCCTCAAGGTGATGCTCTGACAGAGGAGAGTAGAGCGGAGCGGGGACAGTGTGGTCGAGCTGACGGAAGTCAGAGAAAAGCCCGGGGCCAAGCGCTGTGAGTGGCTGACCACGTGGCCTCTGAAAAATCACGCCAAGGAGCAAGTAGCAGACAGGCATGGTAAACGAGATGGCAACAGGGTCGGTTGACAGGGATTGGGAAGTAGGGCCAGAGAGCTCTGGAACCCAGGGTCCCCATACTGCGTGAGGAGGGTGCTATGTGTGGAGCTCCTGGAAAAGTCGGTGTGGCCTGTGGAGCGTGTCTCGCCGGATGCAGCACCACCGGGCTCTCTGTCCCCCCGTTGCCTCCGTCCCCACCTGTTCTGGCCGGTCGTCCACGCCACACCTTCGTACTTTCCAGCGGCTCCACACCTCTCGGCCTTCACTTATTCGGCCGTCTTCAGGCGCGCACACCAGTCTTAGTCGACAGGCGTTAATTGAGCACTCCCATGTGCCAGGGAGTGTCCTCAAGGCTGGAGACTCATTGATGAGTGGCCGTCCCTGGGCGGTTCCCCTCTTGGGAAGGTGACGTGATGAACAAGGAGACCCTCCGATAGCTGTATCCTCGCAAACTGTATTATGTATTAACGATGTGATGACCAGAGTGAGAGGCATAGAGGAGAATGAGGAGGACAGGGCCTGTTTTGTGACGAGGGGACACAGCAGGTCTGGGCAGCGAGGACAGTGGCAGCAAGGCAGCAGGTCAGAGAGCGCCCTGGAAAGCGTGTGGGCGGGACAGGATGCGGCTGTCTGTGGACGGGGGATGATCTGGGGGTGGACGAGGGGGCGTCTGGTAGGCCAGGGAGGTGTGCAACTTGTTTCCAATGCAACTTGTTTCCTCTGCCAGCTGATCCTAGTCCTCCTGGGAGAAGCTAAGTCACTTTTCGAAGCGTCACCGAGGCCAGTCCTCTCCTTGCGGTCCCCATATCAGGCATGCTGAGCAGGTGGCTCCTGGATTGAGGAAGGCACACTATCCATTGTCGTGCATTGTGTTTTGTATGGCAGGTGGCAATGGATGTCACTCACACATCTGAGGAAAGAGCAATCGAATGAATGAATAGATGAATGAACGAATGCATGACAATACCCAGGCCTCCCAACTATTTGGCAGAATTTGGGTCCTGGATGTGGCATTTTGGGCTGTAATGCTGCACTGGTAGCCAAAACAATCATCATCATCATCATCATTACCATCACCGTCACCATCACTATCATCATCACCATCATCATCATCACCATCACCATCACCGTCATCATCATAATCATTGTCATCACCATCA
>NW_006434828.1:479873-490910 GCF_000325575.1 Pteropus alecto
GAGGAGGGGTCAACGAGGTGAGAGCCGGGCAGTGCGCAGAGAGTGAAAACTCAGAGCAGTTGAAGAAGTGGTGACTTTGGCCTGAAATGTAGGTGGACGGGACACCGATTCTGGGTCTTTCCACGTCACATAAATAGAGTCGAGGACTGCAAGCGAGAAGGGGGAGCGTTTGGGGACGGACGTCAGCAGGGACAGTGGTTTACTGAGAACGTGCAGCAGGCAGGTGCTGTGCGTGCGTCTTCGCGGTGACCTCCCGCAGCTGGGCTGCGAGGCGGGCTCGGTTATCAGTCCCGTTTTGTAGAGGGCGTATCACTGAGGCCAGTTCACGAGCCGCTGAGTGGTGGAGCTGGGGTCTGAACCCAGGGCACCTGGCTGCTTGCTCACGCCCACCCACTGCCCTGGCCACAGAGGCCTCCCCACTCCTTAGCAATAATAGCATTAGAATTGAGAAAAACCACCTACAAGTGAATGACCATCCATTAAGGGACACGGTGTCCCAGGAGCTGAACGGGCAGGGTTTAGGAGGGGTCTGTGCCATAGCAAGAATGACAACACCGAGAAAATGACTTACAGGAAGGAGTATGTGGGCCTCCAGGCACCGCGGTTTCTCGGGACCGTGGGCCTGAGCCTCTCCCTGCAGTAAAGTCTGAGATGGTCACAGGAGAATTCGAGTGGTTTTGCTCCACGTTGTCACCTATTCCAACCAGCGTATGTTCTGGGGGAGTGAGGTGGGAGGGAAGGGCTGGGGGAGATGGCTGCTTGCTCTCCTGGGCCCCAGGAGGGGTGGCCTGGGATACTAACGATGCAAACAGCAGGCTGCTTCGCTGGCTTCTCTGCCTGTCCCCTGGGGGACCCCAACGTGGAAATGGGACAGGAAGTCATAGGCCTCCTTGCCGACAAGTCAGATAGTTTGGTTTCATTTCTTGCAAGCCTAACTGATTTGGTCGAAGTTTACCTTCCGGCTGCCAGGGACAGATCAAAAGCATCTCTTTTTTAGAAGGTGAATCTTGGCATCTTTGTTCTGAGATTCTATTATTTTCTAGTATAATTCAATGTAATGTACTTTTTTGTTGTTTTTCCAAAATGCAGGTGTGAAACGTCTTTAAAGACATAGTCCTAATCATTTTGTTCCTCACAAACAGGTCTGAGACAGAAAAACACAGGGCTTTTTAAGGTAAGTTTCTGCAACTTCGCACCACAGGCGGGACCGCCGTCCTGGGCGTGGGAGGCGTGGACCGAAGACACACTCGCACACTGTCTCTTTGCCACTCTGTTTCTGTCTTTCGGAAGCAGAATCCTCACCTGATTCTCGCCTCAGCTTCGGGTGGCAAGTTCCAGCTGACGTCTTCAAATTTTATACAGTGGTACAAAGAAATTATTCTCATTTTCTTGGGTTTAAAGTGCAGTAACCGAATCAGGGACATTCTAATGGAGGCTCAATTTGTACATGTTTGAACAGATGATACAAATCATGGTTGTTTGTAACAAGATTAGAAGATTAACCAAATCACTCGAGAGTGCGAGATATCCAAGTTCAAAGGCAAGTGTAGTATCCTTGCAAACGTCTGGATAATTAGTGTGGAACACGGCAATGAAAAACTAACGGAGTTTTAAGGTCAAAGACACCTGCAGAAATGTATAATCCGCAAATCCTTTCTTGTCAGACTCTGTTCTAACAAATCCTTTGATCTCGACATTCTCCAAGGTGGTTCCACCTTCCGAGTCTCCGAGAGTGAAGGGTGCAGACAACGTCCCAGGTAGGGCAGGAGGACGGATAGGCAGGAGGAGCCCACGTGGTGACAAGACTCAGCCTGAGCAGGACACTCCCTGCTCTCTCCGGGGAAGGGTGCAGTCACACCACTAGAGGGAGCACGCGGTCCGCAGCAGAATCTCAGGGCCGGACGGGAGGGGACAGACAGACAGAAACACGCAGCTGCAGAGACAGAAACAGAGACAGAGACAGACAGACAGACAGACAGACAAAAACAGGCAGAGACAGAGAGAGAGAGACAGAGAGAGACAGATAACAGAGAAGCACAGAGAGACAGTGTCAGAGAGACAGAAACAGACTGTGTGAAATAGAGTGACAAAGAGACAGAAATAGACAGTGACAGAGACACCATGACAGAAAGAGACACAGAGGGACCGAAAGATAGAGACGCTCAGAGAAAAAGACAGAGAGAGACCGAGAGAGACCGACACACACACAGACACACACGCAGAGAGAAATTCACAAACGCCCCGACGAAGCTAACGGAAGACCCCAGGCCCGAGCGAGTCTGCAGCGCTGTTGAAGGGACCGGGCCGAAGCACCGGGATTACCGTGAACCCCGTTGCCAATCTGAACGTAAGGGTGCGAAACGTGGTTTGCAAGCGATTACTATGACAAGTAAGCGACCCTGGCATTATAATGCTCCCCTGGCTTTGTAACCTCAGAGCGTGGTAACGAAGATCGAGGCATGAAAGTCGGGGTGGCTGTTCTTCCCATGGCTACGTCGTAGTCAGAAGTTATCGTTAGTTGTTTTTATGCTGACGATTAAAGAAAGGGGTATCAACACGCGCTTACAAGCCTAAAGTAAAGGCTAATTGAGTGAAGAACAAGATGTCCCCTCTTTCAAATACAAGAGAAAGGAAAACATACAGAGATATACAAACATATAAATATAGGTATATGTATGTATATACATAATACTTAGGTATCTATAACTATATGTAAATATATAAATCTCTGTCTATATACATGTATATATACACAGATATGGAATAAAGTGCGAAACCACATGGCAAAAATGAATGAAAGAGAATTGTTTGAATCTCCTAATTTGAAAAATACGACAAATCAGATTTTGGAAAAAAAAAAAAAAAGGAGCAATTTCCTGTTTATAAGAGACGCACTTAAACCGAAAGGTGGGTGAAAGGTTACACAAGACAGAATGAAGGGCTGGGCAAAGACACATCAGGTAAGAAGGCCCAACAGTGAGCACGGTTAGGAGAATGACATTAAGCACAGAGGCTTCTGGATCCTCACGGCTGGGCTGATTCATCTACTCGCAGGGGTTCAGATATCCACAGACCAGTGTTGTGCGTGTGGCACCCACCTGGACCTGTACGTCGAACTGCCTCCTTGACATCTGCACACAGGTAAAGCTTTAGAATGTTATTTCAACGCAATAGGAAAATATTGGATATTTTAAGCCAGCAAGTGACATGATCTGGTTTAGGGGTTTAAAAGATCACTCAGCGTGAGGAGGATGTGGTCGCAGGGGTAAGCGACAAAGCAGGAGACAGTTAGGAGGTAGGAAGTGGTGGAGGCTCAGCCTTGGGTGGAGGCCAAGACAGACAGCCAGGGGTACGAAAATCGAACTGGAAATCAGAAACCTGGAAAGCACCCGTGACACCCACTTCTCGGCACCTCTGCCGTCCAATCCACCAACAAAACGGTTCGAACCTGTCTGATTCGGGTCAAACGCTACAGCTGCAGCTCCTCTGGCCCGGCCGGCCGCTTGCCAAGGCCCCACGTGGCCTTTAACCCATTCCCCGCCGTGTGCCGTCTGAGGATGGACGTGGGGCCATTTTAGTCCCCACTGCTGAAAGCCCCTCGTTGCTCCCAGGGTGACCTCTAGCTCTCCAACCTGGAATCTTCTTCCAAACGCATCCTGCGCCACCTGCTCCCACAGCCCCAGGCTCCAGTCTCCCAATCCCCTCGTAACCGCCGTGACATCAGGCCCGGCTTGCTCCTCTCCCGGGTCCTTCACACAGGCCCCTCCTCTGCTTGCACGGCCTCCCCCCAGAACTGAGGCACATGTGCACGCTCTCGCACACTCACGCCCACACACGCATACACGTGCACGCACACACCCACACAGCTCACGCTCACACATACACCCGCCTACTTCTTAGTCTTCCTTACCATTCAGCTTAAATATCTCTGATTTAGGAAAACCTCTCTGGCCACCCCTTCCCAACCATTTAAATCAGACCCCCTATCCTAGACTGTCCCTCCACAGGAGCTATTGTAGTTTATGACTCCGTGCGTGTGCCTGCCCAGTGTCTGTCCCCCGCTAAGGCGTCAGCCCTGGGAGATGGAGCATGCACGTGCTTTGCTTACCACTGAATCACCGGTGCTGAGCGAGGTGCCAGGAGCGGAGCTGGCATGCGATGTTTGTGAAATAAACAAATGAAACGAACAGCCCAAACAGTTACCACCATCCAAGTGCCCTACAAAGAGGAAGGGGGGTAAATCGCAGCACAGCCAGGAAATGGAGTAAAAACAGCACTATTTAAATATTTCTCATGAAATGGTTTTACTGACATGGGAAAATGCTGATAATAAAATGTTAAGCGAAAGTAAAATCCAATTCAAACTCGGGGCGATGACGACCTGGTTTACCCAGGAACTCATTGGTTTCCCCGGGAACTCGATCTTGACTGAGAAAGTATTAGAGGATGAATGACATATTTTCCATCAAACTATACAGACTACACAAACAGATAGCGACACAATTTTATATAAAATAAATCATGACTGAATAAATAGGATCTTGATATTATCTTCTAACCCACCCTTTTCGTCTGAGCTATAGGCATCAGCCCACTTATTTGACGTTAAAAATTCTTGCCAACCAATTCTAACCCTTCTTGCTGCAGGCTGTAGGCAAAGAAGAAATGGCAGAGAGAGGCAGATCAGACTCATCTGGTGGCCAGCTCTGAGAGAACCTTTGCTTTGCCTCAACAGTGATGAGTCATCACGTCAGCAGGAGGGAAGGTGGCCTCAACCACCCAGATCTCCAGCTTGGCCAGATACCAAGTAGGCATCCTTCATCCCAAATGCCACCTCCTTACCAACCTAAATTTACACATAGAGAAGGTGGCCGGGGATGACTCAGAGCTGTTCTGGGCGTGTGTGCGTGTGTGCGTGTGTGCGTGTGTGCGCTGACACATGCATTAATAGAATTACCGCGAAAGCATTTGGAGAAAATAACAACACAGTGGCTTGGCTGCACATTTTTTGCATCAGCTGGTGCTAAGCTGGCCTTAGGCAGCAAAGCAAGTGGCTGGAGATGTCTGGGATCGATCACAGAGCTGAGTCAGAATGTATACCCTGCCTCTCAGGTTGGAGGCCACAGAAGTCACTGTGAGTGAGGCGCTGGCACCACTGGATGTAAGGAACATGGAAGGGACGAGCCCGTGGCAAGCTCAGTGAGCAGAGGACGTGTGGGCTGGGGCAGGAGATGGATTTCTACCCACAGCCTGCTGAGGCTTTCGTGGGGACCCCTGGCCCCTGCCTCCTTTTGCTAAGACTTTCTCCCTCAGAGCACTGATGAGCTTCCTAGAGCAGACGGGAATTCTCTCTGTGGGGTCCCCCACCTGGAGCACGGTCGGCCTGAAGGGAAGACTTCCGGGAGCCTCTAAACCAGGCTGAACATCCTGCTGACCATCTCTGAGTGCGACACGACTCTGTCCAGCTCTGCGGAAGATCCCGTTCGCCAGAATGAATTCATTCATTCTACCAGGAATGCTCGACCCACTCTTTTCAGAGGACACGCCCTAACATCTGAGCATCCACGAGCCCCCAACCCTGGGGATCCCCTTTGCAGAGGCAGCACCAGGATTACAAGAGGGTCGCCTGGGAACTCTGGGTTCAGCCAGCTGTTCCTCCTTGGGCCACTCACCATCATCGCCAACGTTTAAAGGTTTCCCTCCTTTAACATTAGAACCAGAGTTCTTACTTCATAGGGTTGTTTTAAAGATTAAGGAAATAAATGGTTAGGACAGCTCCTAACACCTGGTAAATGCCCCCTGTGTGTTTGTCAAGAACTTTCATCTGCACAGGGCTCTTCCAGAACACGAGTGTGAACTCGATGCCACGCCCCGGCCCGACTCGCACAGTGGAGGCTGGGCCCTCGGCCTCTTACGCTGAGCCTGTTCCTCAAGAAACGGCGCTGAGCCTGACGGTACCTCTGGAGGCCAAGTCACACGGGGAGCCACACTGAGCCCTCAGAGGCCCTCGGGAAGCATCAGTGAGAGATGAAGAAGGAAGAACAGCACGTCCCAATCAACGCGGGGAGTTGAGGGTAAAATGGCACCTGTACACTATAAATGGGTGGGGCCGAGACATGAGCAGGGCGGGAGCAGTGGACCCAAAGCACTGGGAGGGAGGGATGGAGATGCCACGACGGCCGTGCTGAGGGGAAGGGGAGCCGATGACCCCACGTGAGGCCGGAAACCAGGACTGGGCATCTTCTATGAAGTCAGGGGCTCTGATTATATCTCCTCACCCATGAAAGAAAGCTCAGGTGTCCTGCCTACCTGGACTGCAGCCCGAGGGTAGCGAGCTGTCCATAGTGGAGGAGGAGAGACACCCCAGCCACCAGGATCTGGACATTTTTGCTGTTCACCTGTTCCAGGTTCTGAGGTGCAGTGCACTCCTGGGGTGAAAACCCTCAAGTTCCTCTGGAAGACCCGCCTGAGAGTACCCCAAAACTGAAAGACAGAGAAAGGTGATTCCGTTCTCTGGAATAAAGTAAGAGACTAGAACCTCTATGCTCAATGAGCGGACAAACAAATATTACAGAGCACATACAGAAATCGAGTGCAGAAGAAGAAAGCCAGAAAGTTAACCAATTGACGAATACATACCTGAAAAAAAAACTAGAAAAATAGAGAAAATTGAAAAATGCTACTTGGGAATCAAAATCAATATGATAAAGGACTAATCTTGAATTTGGGGAAAAAAAATTGCAGTGACTAAAATAAAAGCCTAATTAAATGAGACAAACAGAAAGCTGGAGACAAATTTGACGAGGGAATTAAAGATTTGTAAGATAGGATTGAGAAAATCAATCAGAATGTAGCACAGAGAGACGAAGAGAGAGCACTGTGAGAGACATGAAAAGAAAATATTAAAAAGCTCCATACACAGCAAATGGAATGGGGAAGAGGCCGAGTTCAAGAAAACCCTGGCTAATTATTTCCAGAAGGGAGAGAAATCGTGAGCTCCTCAGAAGGACCAGATTGGAGGAGCACACAAAAAAGAATATTTCGATGCATCGCAGGGAAACCACAGATCAGAGTTGACAACACTGGCCAACTACCAGGAGGAAAAGGCATGTCATGGTATGGAATGGCCACCAGGTAGACAGCTAACTCGACGGAGATGCCAGAACACAACGGAGCGAAGCATCGAGAGGAAGGTACAGGTAACACAGGAGCTTTCCGTGTCCAACCGAAACGTCTTTGAAGAGCTACGCCACATAGAAATGCCTCTAGATATCCGAATGCGACAGTTCTGATGATCTAGCCAAGATGGCGGAGGAGCAGCTCTCAAACGATAGACACACGACAAATGAGGGAGGGAAATTCCAAGGAAAGCAGCGGAGTTCTTGGAATTGGTCTGTCTGGGTGGTAAATTCAGCATTATTCACATTTACGTAGATAATTATTTATGTATGTCATGGTTCCCAAGAAGGAATGTTTATTTATTTATTTTTTTAAAACCAGTTTCCTTATCCCGTTCGGGAGAGCTTGATTAAATTTAGATTTTGGCGTTAGGAACTATATGGCGTTTGGGGCGTCTATTTCCTGATGTGACTCTTCAAAGGATGGGAACCCCACAATGGCAAAACAAGGCAGCTTCTCTCCGTGTCGTCTTTCCTTCTTGAAGGGCAAGAATCGGATGTGCATTTCCCCCCCTTTGGCAAGGCCAAGATCTACCCTGGAAACGCTTTCATTTTGCTCATGGCGATAAACATTCAATTAGCGTTCGCAGCTCACAAGATCAGGATCCACCAGCTGCCAAAGCTGACATAATTGCCCACCCCAGAAAGCTGGTTTAGAAGAACAGCAAATGACAGTTGTTACATTATCCACAGGAGGGCTCTCCTGGTGTTCCAAACGCAGAAGGAGAAGCTCCGTTAGAAGTATGAGGACATCATTTGGGGGAAAAAAAACGAACCGAACCTTCTCAGTTTAAACAACATTTCAATAAATGATAAGATTCACTCAAGTGCCACATCTGATACCAATGAAGCCTCAGCCTTGCGGCGCCGTACACATTGATAACGACCCACGAAGGGCGCATCAGTACAAAAGAACCAGGGTTTTTCAATAAACCAACAGTCTAAAAGCAAACAGAATCATTGCAGCACAGAGACCAGGACGAACGACCCGGTCTTCCGAACAGTGCACCGTCCAGTCCTGCTCTGACGTCAGCAGTCTGATACGGGAAGGAGCACCAGGAGGGGGAGACTTGGTCAAGAGCTTATGATTTCTCTCTCTCTCTCGCCCGCCTACTCATTCGCTAACAGGGCTATTCATATCAAAAACGGCTGCTGAGTTCCGAGGGGTCTGGCAAGCACAGCCTCCTCTATCTTGAGTCCTGAAGCTACAGAAAAACAAGCACCAGAAAGGGAAAGATTGAGCACGGATTCTCATTTATTACAGGGAAGCTGGGTTGCAGGATGCAGTCTGGACTCAACATAAGATCCGGGTACTTTATCCTTCAACCCCGAACTGGACCTCCAGCTCAGTCAAAGGCTGAGCGACTGGGCTCTGCAGACTTCCCGCCCACGTTTGTGGTGAAGGACCGTGGGCTTCGTTCATAGTCACCCTCACGTGAGATGCCAGCAGGTGCCCAGGGCGGCAAGAGAGCTCTCCTCACCCCCGTTCCACCATCTGGGGCGAGTCCCCCCAGGACCTGGAGGGAGGGGACGAAGCCACCGCTCCAATACCTCCTCGGCTGAGAAGTGTTGTTGCAAGTTCCAATTTTAAGGGTCGAGGAAGAGATAAGAGTGTCCTGTCTTTGTCGTCTCGAGGTGGGCAGACTAGCTCATCTACACCATCGTGATGCTTTTGGGTGTGGGAAATGATCTTCGCTTTTGACCAAATTATTTTTCTTAGTCCTAATTTTTTTGACCACTGCTCTATAATCGAACACAACCAACAACAGTATATATATCTTCCCCTTCCAGAACGACCTAGCATAGCAAACTGGTATATTATTTTTCCTCTCCATTTTTTAAATGTCCTCACATTTCAATTCCATTCTAGAGTCAAGGGAAGTTTCGACAAGTAGCACAGAGAGGTACAGTGGGCCAGGCACCCAGTTTTCCCAATGCTCACTGTGTACTTAACGATAGCACAATTTCAAAAACAAAAAACAAAAAAAACAACAGCAAATAAAACAAAAACAAGAACAGAACAAACCTGACATGGCACAATCCACAGACCTTGTTCAGATGTTGCCCGTTTTATACACACCGCGCGTGCGTCTAGTTCACCGTTTTATTCCACGCGTATATTTTTGTATCCTCTGCCCCTGACTGTGGCCGCCTCCCGCTCCTCCGTGCCAGGGTCAGGCCTGCTGCTCGGCCACTGTCGGCCCCAGCTTCCCTCCCTTTGAGCAACTCCATCCGCTTCCCTTCACTCGGGGCGGCCCGACCTTACAAGCAGGGCTGGGGCTGGAGCAACCTGAGTCAGTGTTTTCCAAGACGTAGACCACATGGGGTTCATAGTTGTTCTCCTAGACTGGAAATTCCAAGAGGGCGGGCTCTGTCCATCTTGTTCTCCATTTGATGAGATAACGTGGTCGCTGCTATCAAATCTATTTGAGAAATATTGCATTAAACGGGCTTCCTAGAACAGGACTTCTAAGGAGTTTTGATGCACGAACACGTGGAGTGAGTCTCTGAGGGGAATGCAGGAGGCGACGTCCCCCGGACTAACTCAACACAGACCCCTGGTCACCCAGTGCTCATAGGCGTATTGCTATGCACTGGGTTGTCATGTAAAATGTATGGCTTGTTGGCCATGGTCAAGAACACCTGAAACTCCTGTTTTTAGAGAGGAAGTGCATGTTTTCGTTGCTGAGATTCCTTGAGCTTCTTTGCTTCTTCCTCCTCCGAGGCCCGGCTGTCGGGCCCTTCCATCGTTCTGTAAGATGCCGTGTTGCTTGCCCTCCGCCCCTCTCTCGTGTCTGTCTCTATGAGTCTGCAGCCACCTACAAACAGTGACACGTACGTTTCCCCACGTAAGCGCTTCCATGGTGCTCCATCCTCAGGACACTCGCCACTGCTGCTCACAGAAACCAACTCAAACCCACTCAGGTGCCATAAGGCAGTGTACTGGTTCATCTAATTAAAGTCTGGTCATACTCCTCAAATAAGTCATCGCGTTTCTGTGCCTTGTTCCATCTCTCTGACATCTGTCTCCATGCAGAAGGGCTAGTGGCTACTGGATGCCCTAGACTCACATCTATCAATCAAGTGGCCTGACTCCAATATATAGGAAGTGTTTATCACTATAGCTCTGGCAGAAAGGTCCCAGCGAAGGGTCTCGGGCGACCGTGGATGGGATGCCCGTCCCTCCGCCAATCACTGAGACCAGAGCAGTGCGCACTGTGCTCGGTCAGGCCCAGCTTTCATCCCTCCCCTGTGCCAGATGGGGTGATACCCAGCTCATCCAAACCACAGGAAATACATTTCCCACAGGAAGGAGCTTTTCTTTACCAGAAAAAGGAGAAAGGAATGCTGGGTAACCAAAACCCGAAGAGACCTGTGAACACTGGTGACGGACCAGAAACTGCTAAAACACAGACAGTGTCCCCTAATGAACAATTCTCCAGCTTAAGGGACAGGAGAGAGTGACGAGAGCTGACCAGGGCCTCTGGGTATAACGCTCATTCTCCCTGAGAAAGAGCTATACAGTTCACAATGAGGTTCGTAATTTTCCAGAGATAAAATCTCGGGCAACTGCCAAATGGTTAAAATAAACATTGCGCAAAGCCACCTCCTACACATATACTTTGATTTGTTGAATGCAAACTTACCCCGTTTTCCCCTAAACCAAGAGGAGTCACTGTAATAAGCTAGATTTATGTCGTTCTTTTCCTCAAAGGCTCACGGTCTAATGGAAAAGGCAGAAGACCAGCCAAGCACAGAGCACTCGGAAAGGCCAGTGAGAAGCCCGACCGACCACACTGGGAAGTCACGGAAGGCTTCTGAGACCAGGTAATCGAGTGTCAAGGACGGGACACGCTCT
>NW_006434828.1:490929-494816 GCF_000325575.1 Pteropus alecto
TCTACCTGTGTCGCTCTCTGAGAGGTGTCTCCATATGTCAAGGAGAGTCCAAGGAAAATATTCCAAAGGGCAAAAGACTCAAGTCTGTGCCCCGGGGGGAGGGGGCGGAGCTGCGGGAAGTAAAAACCGTCTGGAAAGTGTCTGCAGGGCTGCCGTGGGGGAGGGACTGACTCGTGTGGGGTCTCAGGAAGTACTCCAACGAGCCAATTCCAGAAGAAGTGGCTTCTAGAGAGGGGAGCACTCTAACCAGAGGCCATCCTGGAGAAGAATGAGGTCATTGGGAGGAAGCAAGTTTACCGTTGCTAAGCAGGTTGGAGGGCTACTTGTCAGAAATTTAATGATAATTAAAACATGGGGTTAGGAGAATGTTGTGGGGCGGGGGGGATGGCACCTCAGGAACCTGGAGGTAGAACACCACAAGGAATCTAATAAATCTTCTAGAACTAAAAAGTGAGTTCGGCAAGGTCACAGGGCACAAGATCAACACACGAAATGCAATCGCATCTCTATGTACTAGCAGCGAACACATGGGAAAAAATTAAAAACACGACATCATTGACAATCATTTCAAAGAAAACGAAACACTTAGGTATTCACTTAGCAAAACAAGCACAGGATCTGTATGCTGAACGTTACAAAATGTTGCTGAGAAAATCAAAAATCACCTGAATCGATGGGGACACTACCTTGTTCACAGGTTAGAAGATTCAATACAGTAAAGATGTCAATTCCTTCTAAATTGATCTATGGGCTAAATGTGATTCTTACCAAAACTCAGCTAAGTTTCTGTGGGCGGATAATATTATTTAAGAAATTTCTTTGGGGAGTCCCAGGCCCTGGGGTAGCTAAAACAACCTTGACAAAGAAGAATAAGATCTGAGGAATTATTCTACCTGATACTAAGCCACAGTAACTGGAATAGTGTGGTATTGACATAGGAATAGACACATAGATCAATGGGACAGAACAGAGAACCCAGAAGCAGACCAGCACAAACAAGCTCCGCTGACTTCTGGCAAAGTCACAGAAGCAATCCATTTGGGAATGACAGCCTTTTCAACAAATAGCAATGTAGCAACGGATATCTACAGATCAAAAAGCTAACCTCAACCCAAACCTTACATTTATACAAAAATTAACTCATGATGGATCTTGGACTTAAAATGAAAAATGTAAAACTATATAAGTTTTAGGGAAAAAAATCATAGGAGAAAACCTTCAGGGTTAGGGCTTGGCAAAGATTTCTTAGACTTGACACCAAAATCACAATCCATAAGAGAAAAAGTTGATAAATTAGGCATTCTCAATATTAAAAACTTTTCCTCCTCAAAAGCTCATTCGAGGAAGACGAAAAGACAAGCCACAGACTGGGAGAAAATATTTGCAAACGTCATGTCCAACAAAGGACTAGTTTCTAGAATATATAAAAAGAACTCGAGAGTAAAAAATTAAACCATTCTATTAGAAAATGGAGAAAAGACATCAACAGATATTTTACTGAAGATTAGATGCAGATGGCAAATAAGCACGAGCAAATATGTTCGATATCATTAGCCATCTGGAAAATGCAAATCGAAGCCACAATGAGGTATCATTTCACACCGATCAGAATGGCTAAAAAGCGCGGAGAAGCTGGATCGACCATACATTGCCAGTGGGAATGCAGAAATGGCACAGCCACTCTGGGAAGTGGTTCGACAGTTCCTTATCAATCTAAACATGCCACTACATACGACCCAGTCACTGCTCTCTGTGGCTGGGCATTTATGTATCCCAGAGAAATAAATGCAAACTCGCGTTTGCATGAAAACCTTTATGTGAATGTTCATGCCAACTTCATTTGTAAGAGCCGAAAGTCGAAACATCCTAGGCGTCTGGTGCATCAAACGGTGCTACATCCACGTGGTGGGACGCTTCTCAGCGATAAAAGCACCAACTACAGATACTTGATGACTTGGACGAATCTCCAGGGAGTTACGCTGAGTGAAGAAAGCCAGTCTCAAAAGGTTACATGTGACATGATTCAAATTTGCATAACATTTTTGAAATGACACAATTTTAGAAATAAAGACAGATTGCTGGGTGCCAGGGTAATAGACAGACGGAGTGGAAAAGGGTGTGTGGTCATAGATAGGGATGAGGAGGGACCCTTGTGGGAACAGAATGCCCAGTATGTTGAGCGTGAACCTGGACAGGTGGTGCGTGCGCGTGCGCACACGCGCACACGCGCACACACACACACACACACACCTGTACAGGTCTTAGTAGCTGCTTCCTGATGCTCTAACTCACAGTAGCTTTCATCTATTTCCAGGGTTGATTATATCTAAGACGATCTAGGTGTGGTCCTTTTACACCACCGAGGATACTACATTACCAAAACTACCTCTAAAATATCCATTTTAATTTTCCCCTAATGGCTCTTTACAACGTAACTAGAACTTGAGAGCGACCTGTCAGTCCAGCAGAGTCACCTGGCCCCACACTGAAGGCAATTCTATTGGCTGGGCAGGTGGCTCTTCTTGGTTCTTTGGAGTCCTGAGCTCGGTCGAAGGGGGCTGACCTTCCTGGAGAGAGGCTCGAACTTGGGACAAAGGTCTACAGTTATTACCAAGCCTAATAAGCCAACATTCATGTACTATTTCTGCCTAATCTCTAGACGTTTCTAATGTTCTATCATTTCGTTTCCTGCTTCTGATATAAAAACTCATGACCTTGCCTTTTCCTTGTCTCCAAGTCTCACCGCCCAGCTCCTCACCGGGACAGTTCACGCTGATCCTTTGCATTAAGCCTCTAGAGAGAGGCATCAGGTAGTTTAAAAAGGCATCGTGGGCAGTGTTCTTGGATGCTTCTCATTTCTTAATCTAAGCCCTAGCGCCCTGTTTGAACACCAGCTTCTCGTGATATTTCTCGTGATTTCAGTCGAAGTTCGGAGATGTGGCGCTGAAGGAAAATAAAG
This sequence comes from Pteropus alecto, assembly GCF_000325575.1. Lineage (NCBI taxonomy): Eukaryota > Metazoa > Chordata > Mammalia > Chiroptera > Pteropodidae > Pteropus > Pteropus alecto. Next base: position 493,889 of record NW_006434828.1, read on the forward strand.
AGCTGGTGCCTTTTTTTCGGCAACACGCTTACATCTCAAAAAGAAAATACAACAGTTTCGTGTGAGAAATCCACTGAGCGCAAGAGTTACATAATTTCTAATGATCATCCTTCTCATCGTTAAGGAGGGAGCTGAGAGAGTTAGCAGCCAATGAGAACGACGGATATCGACCCAGGGATGGACGCTAAAAATACCGCAGGGCCGGATGTTATGTCCGATTCGCCCTTTTAAAATGCGCACGGAGCACAAAATAAAGATGGCTCAAGGTAGGAACCCCAGGTCCACAGGTAACTGGATTCCAGTGCTCACGGCGAGGGATCCAGACCAACCTCTGCCGGCAGCGATATTTTTGTCACAGTGGAAGGACAGAGAAAGTTCCGTCTCCGCAGCCCCCTCTGCGAATCCACCATCCCAAGCACCTTGGTCTCACCACCCAGAGCAGGGAAGTGTTTAGACCTGATATTTCACAGATGTCAGGCAGCCATAGGACACCCGCCCCTGGCCACGTGACGCGTCGTACCTGATGGGGACCTGGAAGCCAGCTCGGTGGATATTTCTAACTGCCGTGCCATGGGCTGCCGCCTGCCAAGTGCAGAAATGACTTAGACGTACCCGGCATGAACCGCTTTACCTGCTACAGATACAGACGTGCACTTGTCCTTCATGTTCCCAAGCTGGTGCAGAGCTGAAGATCGAGTACTTTTTTTTTTGTTGAAACCGCAAGACCAAACCCAGCCCCACATAAATTACCCACATTTTCTCCATGCGGAGGGTGCCATTCTCTTCCGACAGGCATACTTCCATTCTTAGATGACGAGGAACTTTGACTTCCAACCAGACCAGTACTGCTGTCACTTCTGGCCCTGCCACAAGGGGCCGCCGCTCAGCACTGGCCCCGCGTGGGTTGGCGGGACCTGGGGCACTGCAG
>NW_006434828.1:495424-507783 GCF_000325575.1 Pteropus alecto
AGAGGCGCAGCGGGCACGTCTAGAATCACCCTCCTTTACCTCTGAAGTTCAAGGACCCTGCTCCTGAGTATGAAATGCGCCCTCTAACTAATTTGCTAAAACCCAGCTCAGAGCAGACTCCTGAAAAGCTACTAAAAAGAGGAGTTTTTCGTCCCTCCTCTGAAGAAAACCTCAGGAAATCCATGGCTGGACATGCTGCTAATGACTCGTCTAAACGCATTTGTCTTCACCCCCCGGGAAGAGGCTCACTCACCCTGTTTCTACACTCACTTCAGCTTGCATCAGGGGCAAAGAATGCTGGGAAATGGCAAAGCCCACCCACCGCTGCAGGTGCCAATCAAAGCAGGTAATAAGTTTGTCTTCCTAAAAAATGCAGTGCATGTCTTTGTGTTATTCAGTAGCTTTTAAAATCCTACTTAACCATCCCTTCTCATTACAAATTTCCTCTTTAGAGTCAAAGAAATTACAGCTCATTATCTTGCCTAATTTGCATGCTTCCCAATTATATACCTAGCGATATAAAACAAGAGAATACAAAGGCTTAGCGGCAAACAATGATTTGTCTGGAGTAAACAACTTCTTTCTTCTGTTTTCATCACCAATATCATCCTCTGTCTCATTGCCAGACACACACAGGAGAGCAAATCCATTTTGGACAATGGCGCTCTGGGCATTGGGGGAGTTAGTTCTTTCATTCCCTAAAATTTCGTACCGAGGAGAAGACGTTTAGACAAAAGACAGAAGCCACGTAATAAAAATACCTTTCGGGTCTTAATTGGAGATTCGGATTCCTCCGTTGCAAGGAGGTGTTTCTTGCTGGCAGCCTCCCCGTTCCCGGCCCTTCAGCCCTGAAAATTCTGGAATTTGAGGGCGAGGAGATGTTTTCTTGGTCTGGGCTGGGGCATGACACGGAGGAGTAAAGGGGTCAGGAGGCAGATTGTCCCTGAGCAACAAAACAAAGGAAAATGCCTGTACTGTAGTCCTGCACACTGGACCCGCCACGTCGGACTTAGGGGGGGTCCCCCCATTCCTCACTCCCCTGGAAAGCCCCATAGCCCACCTGTCACCGCCCGGATCCCATGGCCCAGCCCTGAATTCACATGTGCGCAGCCGACTCTCATTCCCCTCCCCTCCTCCCCCGTCCGCCTCACCAGCCCCCGGTTCCAGAACATTCCAAACATCTGCGTTCTCCCTACCGACTTAGGAGCAGCTTGAGATGAAACGACCCGTAACTGGGCCTCCCCTGCCAACAGCAAGGTCTGGTTCTTCTCGCCCGCCGGGTCCTCAGCCCTTCCGTTCCTCATCTTTCTTCACCCGTTTTCGATTTCCGCCGTAGATATTCCCAGTAGTCACCCCGTGACGTGCCAGATGGGTGTATTCATTTCCCAGGGCTGTCAGGACAAAATACCACGCACTCCATGGCGTGAAACAACGGGAATTAGTTCCAGAGGCCAGAGGTCAAAATCAAGGTCAGAGGGGTTGGAGCGTTATGGAGACCCTTACGGAGAATCATGCCTCTCTGCTAGCTTCCGGGGGCTGCCAGCGATCCTTGACCGTTTTTGGCTTGTGGATGCATCACTCCAATCTCTGCCTCTGCGTTCACGTGGTCTCCTCTCCTTTACCTCCTCTGAGTACGAACCCGCATGGCCCTCTTCTTAGAAGACCACGCTCACTGAGTGAGAGCCCATCGTCACTCAGAATGACTTCATCTTAACCAGATTACACTTGCAAAGACTTTCTTTCCAGTTAAGGTGACAGCCACAGGGACCAGAAGTTAGGGCTTGTTGACAGTCACAGGAACTAGGAGTTAGGGTTTGAGCATATCTTTTTATTGGTGGGGGGAGGGGGGAGGAGCACGATTTTATCTACTATAATAGATGTCTGACATTTAGGAGGATGAAAATTTTAGCTCTCCTTTAAAGAAATCATTACCTAGCCCCTGTGCTGTCATCGGATCTCTTGCATTTTCTTCCCCAGAGGAAAAACCAGTAGGGATGTAATTCTCAACTTCCCCTGTGTTGTCCGCGGCCCCACACCCTCCAGTGCTGTCTCACAGGGAGACTCCCTGTGTTTCCAAGGCCAGCCATCCATCTTCGTCTCTCCTTCATCCCGTGTGTCCTGACACTACTGAAAAATGACCTGACGTCTCCTCGATTGAAACTCTACCCGAGGTCCCCATTACCTCGAGGACACATCATTCCTTTAGGGACGGCTAATGCTCATGTCCTTCTTAGCAGGCCAGCCTCTGAGCCCCGTGTGGACAACGTAACGTCTTCCTTCCCTTAAGACACATCATTCCTTTAGGAATGCTCATGTCCTTCTTAGCAGGCTAATGTTCATGTCCTTCTTAGCAGGCCAGCCTCTGAGCCCCGTGTGGACAACGTAACGTCTTCCTTCCCTTACCCAAGGCACCAGAAGTTCTCAGCACCGCTTTCCCATGATGCTCCTGCAGGTAAGTGGCTGTGAAGGCCCAAGGCCATTTCCCCAGCACCTGGCAGAGGCGCTGGAACAATAGCTCCTTCCTGGAGAAGCCCAACTTCCGACTGTTGTTAGCGTGTGGCTTTTTTTTTTTTTTTTTTTTTTTTTTTTTTTTTTTACTATTCACTAACACTCTTGGACGTCAAGTCTTTCCAAGCTTCTGATTGGTCTACTCCATATCTCATAAGCACTTAAGCTACGGTTAGTAAAGATCTCTGTAAAACTGTCACGTAGCTTTTGAGTTCTCAATGCCAGGACAGCGCCTATGCAAATGGAAAGGATCAGGTTTGCACAGGTGGCCAGGGAGGGTTTTGGATGCACCGTGGAGTAGGAGGCATCTCTGAGGCGTTGCAGAGACCAAGGGTGAAGGGGACTGCCAATGAGTCACTGTCATTTGTGTTTCCCCCCAAAAGGTAAATAAAACGGGTTCTGGCGAACTATCGTTCTGTGAGCTTGACGTTGATCCTAGACAAAATTCTAGAATGTATTATGGAAGGAGTAGTTAATGAATCTCAAATAAGGAACCAAGGAGAGGTTCACTAAACCCACTCATTTCCTGTGGTGAAAGGGTTGGAAGAGCTTTCGAAGAAGAGGATGAAGTAGCCACATACTCTCCGACTTCCGTCCCGGTGTGTCCCACGGGCACCGTGGCCTCCAGCGAGCACCTCCAATCCCCCCGTTTCCTCCTGAGGCAGGTCATTGCATTTTACAGCTGCTCAGATGACAAGATATTCGCCTTTTTTCCTTCTCCTGAGCCAAAATTGGGCACCCTAAGGTTTCTACTTATTGCCATTAATTATTTACAAGTCCGTCCCAGAGAAGACATCACCCCCTGCACTCCAGCCCTGCCTTTCTCTCCGCTTAGCCTGACGCCGGATCGGCAGTGTCGGCAGCCACATCTCTCTGTGGACCCCGACTGAGCGCCCTCCAAGCTAAAACACCAGTGTTTTCTATACGTGGCCATAGGTAGATCATGGCCGCCACGTCTTCAGTACAGCATCGGGCTTCTTGTTCGGTGCAGAGCCTGACATTATCCGTATTGTAGTTTCTCTTATTCTGCAATTCAAGCTCTAAACACTCGCTCACCAGCTCTTCATTAAAAATGGGGGCCAGAATCCTTTGCAGTCATTTACAGAGCTTTCTTGAAATACAGATATCTTGTCCTAGCTTTAGACTAAGTCCATACAACACGATATGTCACGCCCATGGAGAAGATGGATCACTTCCTTTATTTGGAGGACCCGGGAACCCAGAAAATACACAGCAGCCTGAGCAGAAGGCTACGCTTCATATGCAGAATAGAGGGCAGGGCGGGTCTAAGAAAAACAGTTTTATTACTGTTATCATAAGCCAATTGGCATCCTCAAGTTCATCCCTTCCAGAAAAGCACAGGTTATTAAAATGAAAAGGCAGACAACAAACTAGGGAACAATATTTGAAATAATTATAAAAGACGGAGAGCAAATATTTTAATACACTCTGAGTTCATAAATGTCAGCAAGAAGAAGAGTGGAAACCCTCAAGATAAACATGCTCACGATGTTAATAGATAACTTGCAAAAGGAAAAGAGAAACGATGGAAAAACGTGCCTGGTAATCAAAGAAATTCAAGTTTGAAAACACGAAGAATGTTTTCAGTTTCTCGTCATCGTTCGACGCTGTCCGAAGCACAGGGAAGCAAGCATGCACACACTGCTCCCGGAGTAGCAATAACATCCACCTTGGGGAATCCAGCATGACAAAAATTAACATTTCAAAAATATCTATGCCCCTAATATTAATTTTAATATCGTCAAATACTGTTTTTAATATTGGAAAAGAATGGAAATAATCTGACCACAGAACCAAGAGAAAATCCTAGCAACTCACCTGGAGGTCAGAAGGTCTAGGAAGACGCTGCTCAGGTGTCAGAAGCCACATAAGTGTCGCTGCACAGCTGGGGCCTCCTTCCGGTCCACGAGGCCCCTCGATGTCCTTACGTGCCCAGGTAAGAGACGAGCGTTCGCAAGGTGAGTTCGCGGAATGGGCTTGGGGGGAGTCGAGAGTTCCAGTATATTTTTTCAAGTCGTGAATCCAGACAAAGATGGCGTAACAGGCCACAGAAAGGATCGAATTAAGAGAGGTTTCCTTTCAAGCGTTCAAGATATCCTGGGCACAGTCCCACTGGATTCTTTTCTGAGGCTGTTAATCGAGGGATCTGAGACTTGCCTTTCGAATTGCATCATGCCATTTGAGTCAAAGTCGAAGTCATGTCAGCAGGACACAGCAGGACACAGCCGCATAGACTCCGGGGTGGCCTAGTAGCTACTGAATGTGACATAAGCAGCTCTGTTGGCATTTCGTTGTAATTTACCATTAATTTCAAGCTGATGCCAATGAAATGGAACACTGTGACAGGCTAATGGTTTCCTGCCCCTTACTGATGGCAGCCGAAATGTTTATTTTCCTAGCTGGAGACACCGATCCCATAGCCAGGTATCAATAACAAAGATTACCAAGTGAATTATGACTAATTTTAAAATATCTTGTGAAATCATGGTTGAGTTTTACAAAGTGGGGTAAATGTTCCCTGAGCCTTTTTTTTAAACACTGAAAATTCTCAGTCGGACAGCAAAAAATAAATGCTGTTTGCTTCAGGCAAACAGAAAAATAAGCGTTTTTCTAGAGCCTATCGCATACTTTCTTGAGGCATTGGGATCTGTAAGGATGGAGACACTTTTCACATATTTTGTTAGCTTTGAGTATCGAGATCTAGGAAAAAAAAAAAAACGGGATTAAAGAGAGGCCATTAGAAAACCTAGTTCTCAAGTATCCGGGTCTTTCCTAGTGGGCCCTTAACCAGCAGTGGCGTGAAAGGGAGTTTGAATCGTCATTAGTCTCCAGGCTGATCAAAAAACATCACGGGAATAAACTTGTCCCTCTCCTTTCTCACTAAAATGGCTATTTAAAACCGCATCCAGCCAACTTCAACACCCAAGCTCCATGGAACTGCACAAAATCGCGAGACTCTCCTATTTGCTAAACATCCAAAATGTTAGCAAGATGCCTCTGACATGCCACTTACGACCCACAGGACCGGAGCAAACACATCACGGGACTTTCTGGCTTCCGATCTCCTGATCTGTTTCTAGCATGTGATTCCAGCCAATTGAGCCATTAGACTTCAAATTTAAGTTAAATTATTTCTATGCCTAGAGCCTCTTTTCTTTAATTAGATCGTCTGTCTCACCAGCATTTTTTTTTTTACAAGAAATGTAGTTATTGCAAAAAATTATTTCCCTTCTCTTTTAAAAGGCATGACCAGAATATCTGCATGACCCCTGGACACCACTTTTAATCAACATAGATATATTAACACATCTTGACCAATAAGAATTAGTCTTTCTCAAATTATATACAATATATTCGCTGCCATTATTTTTATGTTAACTTTTACAAGCCCCAAGCATGGGAAGATTCTGATAAAAATGGAGTTATAGATAGGCTTTTTTTTTTTCGTCTTTGTATTTTCTACTTCCTTCTCCATCCCTTCTTGCATTCAAGCAGATCTTAGCCTTGAACTAAAGAAGAGAAATGTGATAAGGTAAAAATTATAAATAAACAAAATGAATTAATATGAATAAAATCTCTCTCTAAAAATCCAGGCCCTTACAACACTAGAAAGGGCTTAGGACAAAGTGTTTGAGAAACATGAGGATGGTTTTCTTTGAGGCAGGAAAGATCCTTCTGGGCAGGAGCAAAGCGAATACAAAGGAAGTGAGGAGCATGCTCACCTGTGGGCGTCAGGAGGAGGGTGGCTGGGAGGCAGGTGCTGCCAGGGCAGAGCAGGTAGGGGTCTAGGCAGCCACGGAGATACTTGTGCCCCAGGTGTCACTGCAACAGAAGCTCGGTTCTCCCCCTTGGTGACACGGAGAGCCTCTCCTGAAAGAACCAGGTAGACGGACAGGTAGGTCTTGGCGGCCATGTCGACACCCTTCAGCCCATCACCAGGGGGACATCCGGGAGTGGAGCACAGCTGTTTATCGGTGTGTTTCCACAAACCCAGGACACATGAGGACCTCAGGAAGAGGTGCCGGAAAGGAGCTATTTTAATGTCTGGAATTGTGTCAGGCGACCTGGGGGAGGGCTCGAGGGGGCGGGGCTTGATCTGGATTGGATGCTCCCAGGGGCGGACAGAATTCCATGAGTGAGCATCTCTGTGTAGACGAAGGGGCGAGTAAGGCCAGGCTCCAGCTATACCGGGTCAGAAGGCCGTGGCCAGGTGCGGCCAGGTGCGGCCAGGCGCATCACCACTGTCCAAGAGGTTTGGTCGCTTTTGCAGCTTAGATGAGGTCCATGGCCCGTCTACATTCAGACTCAATAAATGAGGTGGCTTGTCTGATGGTCACAGAATGACTCATGTGTGACATTGATGCTCAGGGAAATTATGTTCCACAGGGCACGCGGGCCCACCTGTGGGCTCCAGGCCAGCTCCTCGCCCCAGGCCGACTGATGGCACCAGGCCAGCTCCCTAACTCGGCGGTGCCTACGCTCGTGAGCAGCCTTGAGCAGAAGAGAGCACACCTGCAGGGGTCGATGGCCAATCTAGCGAGCCCTGTCCTCCATCCCACCAGCGCCCTTGATAGTGAGTAATTCGCGAAGGGCCTTCCTTCTAAGTGGGAGAGGCCCACATGGATGGAGCTTGTTTGCTTCACTGCGGTGGATCAGAGACCAAAACAGAAACGAAGACAGTGAAGCCGGAGAACAAGGCCAACCACAGTTCCTGGCCACCGGAGTCGGGGCCAGAGACCGCTCACGGCCAGACCGCCCATGTGTCCACCCCGCCAGGTACCAGCCCGAAAATCCGCACCGTGTCGCTTCGAAGCGATGGCCCTGGGCTTTCAGAAGTCGCCGCTTAGTTCAGAAACCCCAGGGGCTTGAGATGAAGTTCAGTTTCCACGTTTCCTGCGGAACGTCCTGCGTTGCCCAGACCTATCAAGGATGGCGGAAAGAAGCAATAATAGGAACATCAGTGATGATTTGGGGCTTTTATTTCTTATTTACCGATGATTTCAATTCTTTGATTTCCAGGAAAATACCTAGAAAGGATTAAGAGCGTAGAAACTTATCCGTAAGGCCCTTGACACAAAGTTGGAAATTCCTTTATTTATTCACTTTATTAAAAAACTTTTTTTCAATTAATATTATATTAGTTTCGGGTGCACAAGAAAGTGATTAGACCTTTATATAATTTGCGAAGTGATCACCCCGATAAATCCAGTATCCCCCTGACAGCAGACACCAGACACAGTTATGATAACACTACCGACTCTATTCCCCAGGCTATGCCCTACATCCCTGCAGCTGTGTTGTAACTATCAGTTTGTATTTCATCTACCTCCCCCCACCAATTTTTGGCAACCATCAAAATGGTCTCTGTATCCGTGAGCTTGTTTCGGTTTTGTTTGTTCGTTTATCCTGTTCTCTAGATCCCACATATAAGTAAAATCATATGAAATCATATGACATTTGTCTTTTTCTGTCTGGCTTAGTCCACTCAGCACAGTGTTCTCTAGGTCCATCCATGTTGTTGCAGGTGGCAAGATTCCATCCTTTTTCATGGCTGAGTAATATTCCATTGTATATTCGTGCCACTTCTTTATCCAGACGTCTGCTGATGGACACCCAGGTCTCTGCCACATCTTGACTGTTGTAAATAACGCTGCAGTGAACTTAGAGATGCCCATGTCCCTTCAGAGCAGGGCCCTGAGTCTCTCTGGATAAGTTACCCAGAAGTTGGATTCCTGGGTCCTTCGTTTTTAGTCTTTGTTTTAAAGTCTTTTTTGTTCGATATAAGTATGGCTGCTCCAGCTTTTTGTTTTTGTTTTGTCTTCATTTTATCGAAATATCTTTTTTCATTCCTTTACTTTCAGTCTGTGCGTCTTTTGATCTGAAGAGTTTCGTAGGCGGCATATGTAAAGGTTTTTAAAATCCATTCGGCTACACTATGTCTTTTGATTGGAACATTTAATCTGTTTACATTTAAAGGAATTGTTGATAAATATGGAGTTATTGCCATTTTATTGTTCATAATCTGATCTTTTTTCTTCTTCTTCTTAAAGAAGTTTCTTTAACATTTCCTGTAATCCTGGTTTGGTGGTGATGAGCTCCAAATCTTTTTCTTGTCCAAAATGCTCTTCATCTGTCTTTCGATTTAAAATGATAACTTTGCTGGAAATTCTTTAAAAAAGAAACAACCACCCTAAAAGCCTGAGCCTTTATTCTTAGAGAGGGCCAGGCTTCCCTAGGCCTCCATTCAAGGGTACCCGAATACTCCGCCAAGCTGACGATTCCTTTAAATATCTGCTCAGGGCAGAGGCGTCAGGGGACTGGAGCACAGAACAAATCAAAAAAAAATCTTCTGAGCAGAAAGCTCTCCCAGGCCACCGCCATGCATTTAGGTGAGAGAAACTTTTTTCCTGTTTACTTTGCTTGATGCAAAACTCCCCATTTCCTGCAAACTAAACCCAGAAAGAGAACTGTTGGTGATTGGTGAGCCATGCAGCAGCCAAGGAGAGCTCCAGGCGTCTAGGTTCTGGAAGATTCTGGAGAAAGCAGTCACTCTGAACCTTAGTCACCAGCAGCAAGTCAAGTTTCAGGGAGGATGATGATGAAGATGCTGCCAGCACCAGGCAGAGATGGTTATGGCTTTGCCGTTGGACTGAGGACAGCTCATCCCAAGTGAGGCTCAGGGCACACGTGGGTCCCAGGAGTTGTGGGCGAACTTCTTGGGGGAAACTGAGCCATGCTGGAAGGAAGGGCGATCCTCTTAAGTGAGAAGTGGCATCATCTCCTTCTGGGATGGGAGCATAGGCGTCACGGACACCACGAGAATCCAGGTGACGTACCTGACCCCTGGCCAAGGGCCACGGCCACCGTACAGCACAGCCCGAATTCCAAAACGGGTATTGTCTCCGTAGTTCTGGGATTGCTCAAGCGTGCTACACACACACACTCCACTTAACACACACACACACCGCATATACAACACACATGCAGCACACACCCACATGCACTCGCACACATGCACACACTCACACACACTCACACATATACCCTACACACTCACATACATGCACACACTCACACACACTCACACATATACCCACCCACACCACATAAACGCGTGCAGCACACGCACCCTCACCACACTCACACGTGGTGTTCCTCATTATTTTTCCCCAGGTCTCTCCGAATGTTCTACGCCTAACCCCAATCTCTTCTTCTTCGTGCTGGAAAGCCGAGAAGAAATTTTGCATTTGGTAAATCTCTTCGCCATTTTGCATTTGGTAAATCTCTTCGCCTTCCCCATGTCATTTGTCTTTCATGGGAGAAGGTCACGATACCTCGTTAAAAAGAAAATCATTGCTGCTCGGTGCGGGAGGCCGCAGCGCACGCGCCAGCACTGCCCGCGCCAGCACTGCCCGCCTGGGCCGTAATTTTTGATTGAGAGGAAAGACGCGCCTTGTGCTTTTCTTAGACTGGCCAGCCTAACGTGCCCTACTTTTTAGACGCTTGTGCAGCTGGCTTCTTTTCCGAGGTTGCGTGACTTGTCATCTGTAGCTCAAGAGGCGGGGTCTTCCGACAGAGGTCAAGCCGAGCTCCTGATTGGAGCCGCAGAGAACACTTTTGCGGGCTTGACCCCTGCACTGTGAGGCCCGGCCGGGCCCCTGCGGCTTGCTCCTGGGCATACCTCTCCTGCCAGCCGGACGAGCATCACTCATGGTCCCCCACGTCTGAAATAGTGGCCAGTACCCCGTGGCCACGTGCATGCCGACTCCCTCCTCTAAAACAGCAGCTGATAAAACACCAAGAAAGGGGGTGGCTCATGAGAGTGCACATGTGATTCTCCTCCGTACCGGATGCAGAGGTCCCACCTGTTTTCCGAATCAGGTGCACCCCGGCCATCATTCCATGTCAGAATGGGGCGGCTCCTCTGAAAACGGGGTTATGGCTAAGGAAACTTTTCCCCGGATCTCAAATGTTCACACGTCTCAAAACTTTCACGGACGCCTCCTTCGGAAGGAGGCCCTTTGTCTGCGCGTGACCACGGAGCTGGAGCCAGCGTTTTTGAAGCGTCCCCACATCGTCCCCTTGGAAACAGTCCCGAGAGAAGACCTCATTTCGCGTCGCAGCCAGAGCTCATTGAGGCAATGCGGCGTGCCAAGTAGATGGAGTCCAGATCCATCTGCTCGAATGTGCGGGGGCCGAAGAGGTTCCGAAGGTCAGAGTAGACCCAACTCGAAGTTAAATGAAGGAGCAGAAAAGAAACACGTAAAAGATGCCAGCCCGATGGGGCTCGTGAGGCTGTTTCCTGGTGGGATCTTCCGTTTCGTGGCGAAGCCGTGGGGAAACGACCGTTTGTAGGGGCGAAGGCCCAGAACTTAGATGAAAAAATATTTTCCATAGGCCTAACCTATTTCGTTTCTTATTAACATCTTGCGTTGTACTGTGCTTTATACGAGACCCAGTATCGATCATTTCCACACCCCATTCAGCCACCTAAAGTCCCGCTCATCTTCCGAGACTCGCAGCTGAGAAAGACACACGTGGAGTGTGTACTTCTCGTCCTGAGCCAGACTTCTGCCCGAGGTCACAGGACGTAGAAGGGAGCTCAGCCAAGCAAATGAGAGCCGCCCCTGTGTCTGCGGGGTGACCGATGGCACCGGGTGCCTGGACGGCCGCCGGCCGCTCTACTCGTTGCCCTCTGACGAGCGGCGACGTGCGTTTCCACTTCACACGTGGCTTCTCCGTGAACTTGTTCATGAAGATGGGGTTCCGGGTCGACCCCTCCCCGTGCCCCTTAGGATTTCCTGTCTGTGTCATTGATCGTGTGGACAGGTCCTAGTTATCAGCGAATGTCTTAGTTTGGGACGCCCGAGGGCCAACCGGCCACAAAGACCTGAGTTCAGGAAGGTCGCTGGGGGGCGAGGGGTCACCGGGCAGCGTGTGGCAGGGAGTGGAGAAGGAGCGACCGAGGGTCAAGGAGACCCGATAAAGGGCGTTACGCGTGGGCAGCTGTGGACCGATGCTGCGTCCTCGTGCAGAATATAATCCGGGTTTTCCCTCCTGTGGAAAGGACAAGGGGCGTCGACCACAGCTGTCATCCACATCTCTGGGGGTTTATCTCAGGAGCCTTGGAACCCCAGAATTTTCAGGCTCCCTGAGCTTGGACTCCACAGGTCGATCTGCGCCAGGCAACCTCCTGGGCAGGGAAGCAGCGAGACACGGGCAGGTAGCTGTCCCCCGCCTGGGACCCGGGGACACTCAGCGGGTGGGCAGGGGGTGCCGAGGGCTCTGCCAGCAGCAGCTGCGCAGCTGTCACAGTTCGCGTGGATCCTTGGTGACTACGTTTGCCGAACTCGTATGTCGATCGTGTCATAGAGAAGAGGTCCCTTGGGTCGATCAGGCACAGAAAACGTCCCACACTGAAAAGGAAGAGAAACGGGGCTGTCGTCATTCGCCCTTCCTTTCAACTTTAACTCAATGATTTGCGGCCACTTGGGGCGTTTGGGGCGGGGGCTTTCATCCTTGTTCTAGCCCCGGACCCTCCCCCTCCCCGCTGGGGGAAGAAAGGATGAGCATGATGGGAGAAAGAGCGTGGATTCATGAAAGCGTTTGCTTCTTTTGTTTTTCTCTCGGCAGACCTTCCCGCCCGTCTCCTAGAGAGAGGGGCAGGCGGGGTTGAAATTAACATGAAAACAGAGGGGCTCCAAAGAAAAGAAGGTAATTTCAGCTTATGAAATTCAAAACAGGCTCTCTGGCTGCCAGGCGAGGAAGGATTAGCATACCTTTCTGGAGCCAGGCTGGGCCAGGCCACAGACCTGTCCTGAGAGGCTGGC
>NW_006434828.1:507886-511258 GCF_000325575.1 Pteropus alecto
GCATCGAGGATGGCAGGGTCCCGGTCCTGATCTCTTTTGGGGGCTCTGGGAGGCAATTGACAACAGCCGTGGCCCAACACAGTTCAGAAAGCTGACGGTGTGGTCAGAGAGAGCTCTAGATTTGACCCTTTGAGCGTCGCTGATACCAGGGACAGGAGCCGAGGCCAGCGGGTCTGCTGAAGGACCCACCATGGTGGGCTGAACAAGATTCCGCCAGCATCAGCGGGATGAAAACAAAGCAGAGACTCAGAGATGTCACTAGCTCTTCAAGAGCCAAGTGGAGGCCACATGGACCAAACGGACCAGCAGACCTGCCCCACGCAGCGAGGGGACTCTGAGCACCTAGCTTCCACCACCAGGGGGCGTCCTGAGGTCTTAGAGAGGAGCCTGTGGGGATGGGAATCATAAATCAGAAAAACGGAATTTATCCCAGAAGACTGAGCGCCTCCTAAAGTGGTTCTTGAACCAAATTAAGTCTGAAGCCGTATTAGACGTTCAGTTCAGTTAGTCTAATTTTTTCTCAGCTAAACGCTCTGAATTGAGTGTTTGTCAGAACGCAGGGCCATGTCTGCGATTGGCTATTACAAGAAATCGTTTCTAGACACAGGACAGGCTAGAGCGAGGCTAAAGCAGGAAATGGTAAAGAGACGGCGGTCGCCCCTATTAACCAGGATGGGGAGTGTTGGTCATTTCTGTGGTCTGGACACTGTGCTTCTTCTTGTCTATGCCAGACACGATTGTGGCGGTGGTCTTGGTTTTGACTCATGCTGCCACAGAGCGGCTTTGTCTGATGTGACAGCTCTCCTGGGAGAGCCCCAAGGCCTGGCTGTGTGTGCTGAGCCAGCTCCCTGATCTCAATGGCTGCTTTAACTATTCAGTTAAAACCTAGAATAAAGGTACTATCATAAAATTAGCTTGTAGTGGACAAGCATATCAACATAGTACATTAGGCGGCTCTGTAAGCCAACTTGACTTCAGAAGAAACTGTAATCTCTTAGGAAGAAGTATTTACAAATCAGGTAGAAATGGAATCCTCATTCATCAAAAGGTTTGTAATGATTTGTAAAAAGAGCAACTTAGACCCAGACTTAACAATATACTTCACAATCAATTCCAGTAGGTTAGAGAGATACGTGCTTGAAAACTGTAAGTGCTAACAATTTAGAACTACACATTAAATCTATTTCTTAAACCCATGATCGTCACAGGATTTTCCAAGTTTAAAAATGAATGCTTATTTCAAAGACAGTGATTAATATATCACATCCATCAAATTTTAAACAGTATGTGTCAAACAATGCCATAAATAGAACTGGAAGACCGACATCTAATTTAAAAAAGTGTTTCGAGCAAACATGAAAAATGGAAATATCATTCATATTTAAATAACTCACACACATCACTAACACTACAATAAAATGGACAAATACATGATCAAATATAAGCAACTAATAAACATTTGGACAAATATGTGGACTAACTTTCCTAATGACCGAAGGAAAGGAAGTTAAATAATAATAATGTACAATTACAAACAATCGTATGAACAATAATAAAGTACAATTCTATGTACTAAACCATGAGCGATTTTCTAAGATTCAAAATGTCAAACAATCATGATTGTTTAAATGAATAGTCTCTGATGCTGGTGGTCGGGTTATAAATCGTTCCGAGTCCTTGAAAATAACGTGGCCTTAGACATGCTCATGCCTTTTGAACTTCTAATTCTATTTCTAGAAATCTAACCTGAGACGGTGTTTCAAAATACCAAGATTTCTGCACAATATGGTCATGGCTGTAATATTTATAATGGAAGATAAAATTGGAAATAACGCAAAGAGATATGGTGAAACAGACTATGGCTTTCTATAAAACGTAATGTTAAGGACCATGTTTGGGAAAATCTCTTTAATATTTACTTGCCAAAAAAAAAAAAAATACAGCCTTGTATAGTTATAATTAACCTTTAAGATATTAAACGTTTTTAGAGGATAGTTATTACTTTTTATCATGGGAGTGATGAGTACATTTTCATTTCTTATCTAATGTGGTGAACAAATGGCTGATTTAAAGAACAGTGAGGTTTTGTTTTTCGGGGTTTTTTTCCCTCAACATTTAAGCCACATGACTGAGCCCTTCCCCGTCTTAAGCAACCAGAGTGTCTCTCTCGATTAAACCACATATTCAGAACAGTTTAAAAATAATTACAAATGATTCACCGTGTAAAGCAACTTGTATTTTTTTTCCCACGCTGACATATGTGGAAATCCTCCCTTTTCTGAGGAAAAATAATTTGGTCTCTATTATTCCAACAGAGAGTGGGTGTCTGTCATGAATGAAAATGTCAGCGTATTTTAATAACAGAATATGCCTTTGGTACTGGCAAAGAAATTAATTATTCATCGTACCCAGCCGCAGGAGACACCGTCACCTGAGTAGGGTGAGGCGTTGCAAGTTAATGTCCCCTGTTTATGGGCACATGATGCTGAAAACAATTTCCCAGAAAATTGCTGAGTGTTTTGTCTTGTTCATTTGGAAAATGGTCACTCGGCCGGATTATTACGGTAATGCTACAGCTTCACCCGGTATTTTAGAAATAATCGTGTAAAATTTGGTGACGCAGTGAATTATGAAAGCAGCTGTTTAAAAATGACCACCGACTCCTGTGAGGCAAGAGGTAGGGGAGTGTGTTGCAAAGGCTCCTGGGAAGTCCTTGTAGGGCCAGAGATGCTCTGTTTCCTTCTTGTCTTGCTTTCTATAGAACCTCTCCGCTGTGCTGCTGGGGTGGCCCCATGTCCCCGAGCCACCGCCATCCTCCCCAACCCGCTGTCCCCACCACACATGCTTGCCCGCCCACAGGGACAATCGGATTCCTCGCCCAAAGTATGTGGAATGTGAGACTTGGACACAAGTTGGCATGCGGTGTAGGGTTCTGGACGTCTGACCTCATTTCCGTCCTCAGTAAGCTACACATGTGGTGACCGGATGGGCCTGTGATCCCAACCCTAGTACATGCTCAGAAGACCTCAGACCCAGACTCCGACGAGGACATGGTCGTGGCACCATGATCCACCATAGCCGAAAAGTGGAAACGATCCATGTTTCCATCAACAGATGAAAGGATAAACCAAATGTAGTGTGTACCTATCATGAAATATTAGTCATAAAAAAAGATCAAAGTTCTAATGCATGCTGCAACATCGAGGGACCTTAAAACATTTCTCTGAGCGTAAGTAGCCAATCACAGAGAAGCACAGAGTACGTGAATGTATTTATATGACATTTCCGGAATGGGTAAATCTACAGTGGTAGGACATACACTGGCGATTGTAGGGGCTGGAGAAGGGTTTGTAGGGGAAGGGACGGGCTAAA
>NW_006434828.1:511286-538615 GCF_000325575.1 Pteropus alecto
TCTTAGTTTGTCTGGGCTGCTATAACAAAAACACCATAAACAGGTGGTGTGTAGACAACAGAAACTTATTTGCCACTGCTCTGTAGGCTGGGAAGTCCTAGATCAGGTGCTGGCAGACCTGGTGTCTCGTGAGAGCCCACTTCCTCACAGCGGGCTGTTTCTTTGTCTGCACGTGGCGGCAGGCGGGAGATCAGTGGGGTCTCTTTTATTAGAGCGCTAATCCCCTTCATGAGAGTCCTACCCTCACGGCCTAAGCCCATCCAAAGGCCCCACCTCCTACCGCCACCACTTTGGGGATTAGGTTTCAACCCGTGAACGGGGGTCGGGACACCAATATTTAGTCTGTAGCCGTGAGTGTGGGGTTTTCCCCGGAGAAGATGAACATGTTTTGGAACGGAGGAGAGTGGTGTCCGATGCTGGTCACTTTGTCCTCCCTCTGTACCCGGAGTCTGACAAAGCAGGTGCCGCGCTGGTGGTCGCTGGGCGAGCGCTGGGAGCAGGCGCCGAAGTGGTCACGGCAGGAGCTCTGGGAAAGGCTCCCCACGGGGGTCGCAGACCCAGAGCTCAGCAGAGCGGGAAGCAGCCTCAGAGCCTCCAGGTCCAGTCAAGGCAGCCCTGGCCGGGAAGGGACATGGGACCCGCGCTGGCACGTGGCCGCGGGAGGATGGGGGACGGTGGTTGGTCACCGCGCCCCCTTCCTCCGCTGCCGTCCCTGGGTGGGGGGTGGGGGGGTCTCCGCACTCCCTCCATCCTCCGGCTTCGCGCCGGGCGTTTTCAGGCAGCACGGAGGACGCTGCGGGTCGCGGAGCATCTCTCCACGCGGCGGTCCCCAGCCCTGTCCTTGGCCCTCCTCCCTCGTTCTCCGCCTGCTCATTCCCTGGGTGGTCTCCAGGCCCCCCGCGCCTGCCTGCTGGGCCGCTTCTCTTCTTCCCCGCACGGCCTCCCTGGGCGACTTCCTCCGCCCCTCGCCTTTAGTTGCCGATGGTGATTAACCGTCGCTCAGGCCCTGAGCGCTAACCTGCGCTCCGAACCCACAGAGCTAACCAGGTATCAAGCCACCTGGATGCCGCTGGCGCCCAGGACGGCGAGCGCCAAACCACACACCTTTGCTCTTCCCCAAAGCTGATCCTCACCTCATTTACTCAAATCGCCAAGGAGAAATCCCTCGCCCCTGCCCGTCCTTGGCCACCCGCCTTGGGCCCTGCGTCGTGAGTACAGATTAGCCTCCTGACGGTTTCTGGGACGCCCTGGCTTCCCCTCCAGCCCGCTCTGCTCTGCCCTTAGCTGAAGGGCCACCGCTGTCCTCATGGCAAGAGCGTAAACCACCCCCCCGTTTAAGGCCCTGCTCAAAACGAGCCAGCATCTCAGTACGGTCCACCGACACTCGTCCGAACTCCCCCGTCCGGCTCGTCCACAGCCCTCCTTCTTCCAGACGCTTCTCCCTGGGTTTCTCCTGGAGACGTGTCACCTCGGTCCTGTCACTCCCTGGAAGCGGTGGGGGACAGCTTGCCCTCCTCAGACACGGCACGCTCCACCGGTGCGCCAGGGCCTCGGCCCATGCTGCTCTCCGAATGCACGGTCTCATCCCTTCCCTGTCCACCTGGGAGACACCTGCTCCCTCCTCCAAAGGCTTCGCGGTCTGGGTTTCCATGTCAGGGTGCCGCCCACGTGGGGCACTGGGGACCCGCCTCACGGAGCTGCCTTGTAAGGAGGTCAGAGACAGGGGTCGAGCGACCCACTGCCAGGGAAGCATCAGGGGAGACGCCCTGCATTCCTGGCCGGCCTGTCGGTTCCCACTTCATCAGCGAAAGTCTCATGACCCAGGAAATGTCAGTCACCTTACGCCTCGCGGGGAGTCAAAGAAGGGACCCCCTGGGTAGAGGAAAGGTCGCAGTTAACTAGAACAGCGGCAGGAGGTGGGGGGCGGAGCGTTTGCAGGCAGGTGCCTCAGTGCAGGGAGGGAGGGCGCCTGCACGTGGCGGTGCCCGGAGCAGCAAGAAGCCCCATCTGGCGGTGGCGAGCCCAACCTTTCTGGAACAATCCCCCACTCTCATCAGCCACGTCTACTGCCCAGAAACAACCCTCCTCCCCTCCGAGGCCCTACGAACCCCGCGCATACATCAAATACAGACCTTTCCTGACTTTTTTTCTTACTTATTACTTTATTTGTTGTCTTTACTAATTTTCCTGTGACTTCAGAGCAGAGGTCGTTGTCTAATCCCACGTCTGGACCGAACAGCGGGCGTGCCGTGAACACGTGACGATTCGATGATGTTTGGAGGAGCTTGCTTGTTCCTAGAGCACCTTTCAGGCACCACCGAGTTAACACCGCATCAAAGCAAAACCACCTTTACGTGACAAGCGAGGAAGCCGTCGTCCCAGCCAGGTCAGTGTCTGGGGCTCCCTGAGAAACCAGGAAGCAGAATGACAGGAGACGCCTGGGACCAAGGGCATTTATAGACGAAGAATGGACGAGAGAAGGAAATTATGAGGAGTGTAGACTTCGAGGAAGAGTCTAGATCGGACTGAGATGCGTGAGGCTTTGTTCTTTCTTTTCCTGTCATCAGACTCTAAGTCTCATGAGGACACAAACTGTCCCGGTCATCACTGGGCCCAGAACCTCCCAGAGTGCCTGGCACTGAGCAGGTTTGCTCGGCCTTTTTACGCTGAAGTCACTTCGGTAAAGCTTTGCCGCTCAGAGTGGGGCTCTCGCATCCTCGGTGCCCGCTGGAGCCCACCCCAGACACGCTGAATCAGGATCTGCATCCTAACAGGCTTCTGTGTGATGCGTATTAACTTCTGAGAAAAACCGCGTTAAAGGATCGTGCCATGCCAGGGACTAAGGTTGGCTATAAAAACTGATTATAGGCTTGAGGCCCCCCGGCCCACCTGGAAAGGCTTCCTTATCCTTGAACGCGCGGCTCAGACGTTCTTCCTGTGACGAACTCCCCAGACATCAGGGATGCTCCTCCCTCCGCCAGCACCCCACCCCCCCGGTTCTCCTTTCTGTGCGACGTTTATCATGTTGAAACACAATTTGGTTTACATGCCTGTCTTGCCCACCAGACGAGTCAACCAGACTGAAGTACTTGGTATATGCCGGGCCGTGGGCGCTCCCAGTGTCTCTCATGCCAGAATCCCAAACTTCAAGGCGATGCTTTCTTCCCTTCCTTCCTCCCTCCTCCCTTAATTCTTCCTTCCTCCCTCCCTCCCTCCTTCCTTCTCTCTCTCTTTCCTTCCCTCCCTTCCTTCCTTCCTGCCTTCCTTCCTTCCTTCCTTCCTTCCTTCCTTCCTTCCTTCCTTCCTTCCTTCCTTCCTTCTTTCCTTCTGATGAAAATGTAGAAACCCAAGAAATACTTCTTTATGTGACCTAGCTACCAATATTACCTCGGTACCATCACAATTAGGTGGAAAATATGTTCACACTGAATGAGGACGTTCCCCCAGTGGTGAAGGAAAGGCAGCAGAGAATACCATCTTCGTGGCCATCGAGACCTCGCAGCCTCCCCCGGATGGGGAGGAGGCTGGGCACTCTCATCCAGGAGGTGTGCTCCATCCGTGTGGACTTCTGGGAGTGTCGTGACAAGATCTTGGGATTCAAACAGAACACGTTGCATGTGACATAGGCTCGCTGTTCGTGCTGTGGTCCTTGAGTTGAGGTCAACGTCATCTCTTTAGACTGTGAGGTCCTCGAGGACACACCTTGTGCCTTAGACATCTGCTTGCTCTCAGCACTCGACGCAGCACCCAGCTCAGAAGACGATCACAGAGATGCCCATCTGCATGTAAGACAGGTGGACACGTGGCTCCAGCTCAAGTCCAGCTCTCTGTGCGCCTTCAGCAAACCTACACTCCAGGTGCACTGTCTGTGCCATGAAGAGATGGGGCTGGAGCCCCAGCATCACCTCTGAGACCACATGCCGCGGGCAACGGTGAAATAAGGTCGGATTTACGAACATCTTTGATTCGCTGGCTTCTGCCCACAGTGCAGGTGTAATTGCGGAAAATTCATATGGATGAGTGGGGCAGTAAAATTTCATTAACTGAAGTATGAGGGTGATCACTGAATAGCTATTGTTCTTACTGTTTATGGGTTTATCATAATCACGCCATAAGTTTAAGAGGAAAACCTCTACGAAAAGTAGAAACAATCCAACAGTTCAGGGAGATACATGTTTTAATCTCTTAAGAATGTCCCCCCAAAGGCTTTTCTAACTAATCCAATTACTAATAAAGCAACTTGCTTTATTATTATTTGCCCCAAAGGTACCCAAACCTGGTTATGCTTCAGTGTTAGAGAGGTTTTGTTTTGTTTTGTTTTAATATAATCCTGTGCAATGTGTCAGCTAATACACACAGAATCTTTGTGTGTGTTACAAATCCTAAAAATAGTCCCTTCTGGTTGACTCAGCCCTCAGCCAAGGCATGTGATGGGCAAGCTGACGGTGGCCTGGATTTCAGCCCGTTTGTCTCATGGGCCAGGCGCCTTTGTGCAAGCTTCACAGCTGCACATGACACCCCCGTTCTTGACTCCCCAGCAGATCCTGATTCGAGGGTTTTGGACAAAGCTTCGGATAGATAATTCTAGCCAGTTCCCCGGGTGAGCGGAATGCACAGGCATATCCGAGACCCACCACTATATTATACACCCACTCAGCGGTCCGTTCACAAAGGATCTTTGTACTTATCCACTGATGCTTTGTCACGACTCCCAGTACCTCCCACAGGTGAGAGAAGGTGAGCGAGGCTTTTGGTTGAAGACGTGATTTGAAAATTCACTTCTGTGTTGTACAAAATACCCCTTGAGCTATTTTCATGGTTGAGATGTATCCGTGCGGGTCTCCCTGGAACCGGACCCTGACGGGAGCTCAGCGGGCTCAGTGAAGGAGCCTTGGGCACGTAGCCCCCTGGGCAGGGCGCCTCTTGGCCCCAGTCAGCACAGCCTCTGTGGTGCCCTGCTTTGCTCCTTCTCCATCCAGCGGCCACCTGACCTCGTGGGCAGACACCGTCCCTAAACACGTGAACAGGATGTGTGCCTCTCTACCCTCAAGGATGTCGCTTTAAAAGAAATTCCATGAAAAATGGTGTTCTGCTCTGACAGCAGAAATGTCGGCAGCCCCGCCCCTCAGCGCCCACCTGCTGTGAGGAGCAGCAGCTGCCGTGTGGACGATGGACCCGGCAGGATGCTGGTGGTAGTCAGCAGCAGTGTGGACCCAGGGGGCCTCTGTCAGCGGCCAGTGAGGCCACAACGAAAATGGCGGGGGTGAGGGCTGGGTGAGTTTTGCTGCCCATATGTTGCCCGAAACTCTGATCTCTTTTAAAGAGAAGACAGGTGCTGTGGGTCTCAGCACACCAAGGAACAGGTGACTCAACGGTGACTCGTGGCATGCCCAGGCCGCTTCCCACAGTGATACGAGGTTCCGTCATGTCTCACGCACAGCACGCGTCCCAAATGAACGCTGCGGTGAGCTGCTCATCCATACTATCTAGATTTCTTCTGCAAAAATAGTCCAGATGTCACCATGTCAACATTTTTCTTTTTTCTTTTTTCTATTCTAAGGGTCTCATATCACTTTCCTACAAAAGATGCTTCAAACACTCATTGAGAAGGAATTTTTACTTTCCTTGGTGAGTAGTTTTTGTTGCCGATGTAAATCTCATTTGCTTCAAACTGGGAAGTCAAGCTCGTTAAAATCAACAAAGTTAAAGATACTAAATGCAAGTGAACAATGTCACACAGTTGGACAAAATTCAGCCGCCTAGGGCCCACTCACTACTTATCCACGAGGCTAGGGGAGCGGCTAGCTGACATCACACTCCCTGTTTTAGGAGTGTGACCACAGAGGGGACATTGGAGAGAGGCATATCCGTTTACCGTTGAATCAGACTTTTGTACCCAAAATTAAATCCAAAGTATATTTTTAAAAAATGAACTTTCCTCAATAAGTTAAACATAGAACCACCATATGATACAGTATTTCCACTTCTAGATGTATGTCCAAGAAACATGAACACATATGTTCACCCAAAAGCTTGGACACGAACGGTCGTGGCAGCGTTCCTCACAGTGCCCCGAAGGTGGAAACGATCCCAACGTCCATCAGTTGGTGAACACGCGAGCGAAATGTGCCATATCCATACAGTGGCGTAGCACTCAGCCCGAGCAAGAACCGAAGAGCTGACACAGGCTACAACGAGAACGAGCCTCGGAACCATCACGCTGAACCAAAGAAAGGGGCCACTCGCGAGAGACCGTGTATTATCTGATTCCACTGACGCGAAATGTCCAGAAGAAATATCTGCGTCTAACTAGATGGACACAGAAGGTAGCCTGGCGAGGCCGGGGGCCGGGCCCGGGAGGATGGGTAGCGAGTGCTAACAGGGATAGGTTTGGGGGCGATGCGAATGTTCTGGAACTAGCAGAGGTGATGGGTGTGCGACATTGTGAATGTGTTAAACGCCACTTCCTGGTGTGCTTTAGAGTGCTTAACATGGAGAACGTCATGTCAGGTGAAGTTTATGTCAGATGAAGAAAAAAAGAGACAGCGTGTGATGCACAGGCCGAAGGAGGGTGGAGCCTTCTCCTTGGCAGCTGTGGTGTCCAGCGGTGGCGTCACTGGTGTCTGACAGACCCTGGGTTGAAGGATACTCTGCTGCTGGCTTTCAGATCAGCCTTGATTCTTTCCCATTTTCTGATTTTTTGAGCCCTGTATTGCTTTCTAGAAAATTCTTTTCCTGAGAAATATATTTGAAGATTATTATTTTTTATTTGCAATCAAAAAACCCTGAATGACATCCCTGGGCACAATACTATAATCTTATATTTTTAAATAGTTATAAAGACTCTAATTAATCTGGAATTTATCTAACATTCTGTCTTTGCTTCCTTCCTTCCTTCTTTCCTTCCTTCCTTCCTTCCTTCCTTCCTTCCTTCCTTCCTTCCTTCCTTCCTTCCTTCCTTCTTTTCCTCCTTCCTTCCCTCCATCTCTCTGTCCATCCTTCCTTCCTTTGTCCCTCTATTCATCCTTCCATTCATTCTTCTATCTATCCGTCTTCTCATCCATCTTAGTTCTCTTCTCTAAAGAAATGATAATTATCCTAACCAGTCTGGTTGGAGTGTAATGCCACAACCTTCCTGCAAACTCCTCGGCCATAACAGCACATTATGGTGATTACTTGTTTGATCACCTGTCTTTCCTGACAGGCTGGAGATGTCATATGCGTGAGACCAAGCCTACCTTAGTCCTGGCCGAAACCGAGCACCTAGCTGAGTGTCCAGCACGAATTGAAGCTTACTCGGCACTGCTTGAATGAATCGATGAACGTGTGACTGAATGATGACTGGCCCTTCCCCCTGCGGGGACCAAGGCGGCCGTCCCCTGCACAGTGGTGGACACGCAGTGCCCGCCGCTGTGTAGTCCCCTCTTCTTTCCATGTTTCCTACTGAACGCCCAGCCCTCCTGTTTCCCCAGCCTTCTTCCAGGCAGGTGCAATTAAATTTCAGTAACTTAGTTACAATCTCATTCCCAGAATTTACAATCAGGTCAAGGTCACCTTGGTTGGCATTTTAGACGCTAGCAAAAATACTAAACATGCATTGAATAAAATGCCTTTATTCAACTCTGTATGGAGGCCAAAAAAAAAAAAAAAAGAAAAGAAAAGAAAGAAATGGATGCTAGCAAAAATACTAAACACGCATTGAATAAAATGCTCTTTATTCAACTCTGTATGGAGGCAAAAAAAAAAAAAAAGAAAGAAAGAAAGAAATGAAAGATTAAAAAATACAATTCTGCTTTATTATTTAGAAATAAGTGTTTTCCTTGCCTGCAGTAGCAATTCGCAGCTGTCACCAGGTCCGCAGCTGTCACCAGGTCAGCAGCGCCTGGAGAACTGTTGAGAATGCAAGTTTTCAGGTCTCGCCCTGGACCTGCTGAGTCAGAAAATCAGAGGGTACGACCCAGAATTCTGTGTTTTAAGGAGCCCTCCAGCTTTATTCTGATGCACATTGAATTTGACAATTGCTGCCCTAAGGCAATGCCTTCTATTCCAGATGCTTGTTGGAATCACACGTGGCATACTAACACGTACAGGCTCCTGAGACCCCCTCCCCGAGCCGGAGATGCTGGCGTGAGCCAGGACCGAGACCCTCTGCTCTGTACCGAAGAACCTCGGTTCATGGTTCGGGTCTTCGTAGAGAACTTGCCAGTACACTTGGACCGCACGGTCAAAATGAGAATCATTGAATCAGGACAGGACCTAAAGCAACCCTCTCACCCGATCTGCAGATGAGGAAACAGGCCCAGAGAGGTTAAGCGAACTGTGTAAAGTCACACTGCTGCTATGTGAGAATCCTGGTCCCACGGCTCAAGCTAATATTCTCTTCTGTGTGGGAAGTTGATACACCCCTCCCCACCACCCCTGGCTGCTTCGAATCTCGCCCTTTGCCCTTTTTCTTGAGGACAGAAGATGCTTTCAGACTTGCTGTCACTCAGCTCCTGTGTCGGGTGGACCCTGTCCCAGGGGCATCCTCCTGACACCTGCGCTGGCCGCTTGCATCCCTGACTGCCACACCTGGAGCTCTTGGTCTCCTCATCTCACCTACAAACTCCGCCCAGGGCGAGTTCCTTCGGGAGCTCTCAGCAGGCTCCCTCTTGTGCCTTTCCCTCTGTCATCTCAACGTTGTCACCTTGCGGTAACATCTCCCAGGGTGCCCTCTCTGCTGCCAAGCTACCTCCCGGGAGCGACGGCCTGTTTGTCTCTTTTCCTCCAGAGCGAAGGCAAACACGTGGGTCTCAGGCACACCGAGAGGGCCCCGGGAGCCGAGCATTTGGGACACCGTGATCCGTGACGCCGGCACCTGGAGAGATGACCCCGCACGGCCTGAGACCCCTCCCCCAGCCCCCACCCAGCTCGGCACTTCTAAGCAGCTGCCTTATCCGGGCAGGACACTTAGAAGTTCATGTCAAGGACTCCTCCACGCCCGGCTTTGTGCTTGACCTTACTTTACCAAATGGCTCCTGCTCCGCCCCTGGCTGCCCCACCCCCAGCCCACTGTCTGCGTCTGCACCCAGCTCCCGGGGCTGCCACCCACTTCCGTCTCTTCCAGGATGTACTTCGCTCAACCGTGCTTCACTCAGATTGCCTTTCCGCCGAGTTCGCCATCACTTTCTTCCCGCAAACGGCCTTGTTTACCTCTCTCTGAACAAAGGTAATAATAAAAAGTTGCGACTGTCAACCGTTGTTGTCAAGCCATTCTTACCCAGAATGATGTCTTTCTCACAAAAACAAGCTTTCCGTTGTTACGACATAAGAAACGGGGACTGTCTCCCGCGTCCCAGTAGGAAGTTCTCACGTGCCTCCGGGTGGGTGGAGCCAGCTTGCTGGTTGTGCGGCTCCTAAAGAAAAAATCATCAGTACTAAATATGGACTTATGATCGGAAGCCATTAATGTCAATCATGTCAGTCCCAGGACTGGTTACGAAAGTGTCAGAACCCACATCAGCCCCCGGATCTGAGTTTCCACCCGCGTCCTTCAATGCCAGTGAAGGGAACTAGGGCGCCTCGAAATCTGGCTGATTCTAAGACTGGGGTAGGAAATACACAAAATGAGCCTGGAGCGTTTTGTGGTGCCAGAAAGTACGGAAGTGCTTTAGAAAAATAAAGAAACAAACAAAGAAAGCTATTTATGTCAAAAGACACAGGAGCCCATTGAAAGAGCTCCCTATACCCAGAGCCAGAACCTTTCAGGTGACAAGTAAGCCCAAAGCATGGGCTCAATATCCGTGATCCGTACTGACATATGTGACTAAACACATTAGATGAACGGGAGAGCAGAGGCAGCTCTCTTGTTCGTAAGAATTCAGAAAAATTACGTAGACGGTCCATCCTACAGCAGAGGATTCGGCTCCCCACTCATTAAGTGTGGGCTACACATGGCGACAGCCTTCAAAGGGGACAGTATGCAAGAGGCGGCAGCTGCAGTGACGGCGGGCTCCGAGAAGACGTGGCAGCTGCGGAAGCGGGCATGTTTCAGGAAGCAGAGGCAGGTTTTTCTTCAGATCGGCTCGGTGGGATGGTTTTGGCCATCATCCCCAGAAACCTAGCCTCCTCGTGATTCTGTAAACTACCTAATATCTAGCAAATAGATTTCTCCTCTTTAATTAGCTCAAGCCATTTTCCATGGCATTTCATTAAGATCACTGATAAATTCAGCGAGAAACAGAGTATGGAAGGATGGCATGGCGTACTTGAAGTCACGATGAGCCGAGAAATTAGCATAAACTACGGCAGTAAGTATAACCTGTCGTTGGCGATAAAAGTAATGTGTGTGTTTGTTCTGAAAGACAATAAAATAAAACGTCTTAAGGATAATAGTGAAATGCGTCGGTTTTTAAAAAGGATATAAACATCACAAAATTCTTGCCATAATTTGAGGGACTGCAGAGATAGTGAATTACTATAGAATTTATTAGAAAAAAAATTTATAGTTACGTTAAAAGTTTAATGGCCATCATTAAATTAATGAAAAAAGTAACCTGTAGCTCATCAACATAGGAAAAAAATGGGGAGCAGTAAATATTGGAAACTTCATTAATCTCAATAAAAAGAAGAAAAAGGCAAAAAAAGAGAGAAAGGATGACAAATAGAAAATCACCGGAAGATGAGAGAAATAGTCTAAATGTATCCTAATCTTAATAAATATAAATGGATTAGACTTGTCAGTTAAAAGACAGACTATTAGGTAAAATATGCAAACATATACCTAATACTCTTAAAAAAAAAAAAAAAACAGAAAAAACAGAAAACGGAATAAAAAGATTTAAACAAAAAAGGTAGGAAAAGGTCTATGACTTTGCACCAGGGACCCGTTGGGTCGGTAGAGTTAGGCCAAGTCCTGAAGATGGTGACAAGCCGGGGCCTGCCCCGACAGTGAGTCCAGGTCACGGATGCCTTCATTTCTTAGCCGGACGTGGAAGGCTCTTGTTGGCTCTGTATTCTGCTTGGTGGGTCTCGATGCGCCTACCCCACATAAGGACGGCCGACCTTCGTCCGTTTTGGAAGGTCTCCGATGCCTGCTAGTGCAAGGCCAGTAGGCCTTTTGCTGCCAACGTAAATGCTGCAAATGTAAATGCTCCATAACAGACGGACATTGAAAGATTTCTGAAGATAAAAGAAGAATGGGAGGGCTGGAAAGGAATTTGGAGTCAGCATTCTTAGTGGTTCTTAAAATACAGGGTCGAGTTGAAATCAACTGAGGCAAATTACACCTCTCGGGCCTCAGCCCAAGTCCGATTCCCTTGCTTTGGAGCAGGACGCTGGTGATTACATGTTGACAAGCTCCGTGGGTGATTTCGGTGCATAGTCTTCGTTCCAGATCACTCCGTGCTTCGAAATTCCTCACTCTGCAGATGAAGAAACTAGACGCCTTAAGAAATTAAATGAAATCGCTGAAGTCACACCAACTGACGTGGCCAGTTGCCGCTTTGGGGACTCTGGGACACAGGGACGGCCTGCGCGGCGGCAGTGTCCAGCGCCTGGCAGGAGTGTGACAACAGAGAGTAGAGTGAAGGTCACACAGCTGGCACCTGGGTGAACCTAGCTGAGGCTGTTTGGAAGGCAAGAGCTGAGTGGAAAAGAATCTGATTTTGGACCTCGCTTCAGAACTCAGTTTTGCCAGTTACTAGCTGTGTGACCTCGAACGAGGAGCTTAACTTTTCCGATTTGTTTGTAGCTCAACAGAGCTGCTGAGAAGATGTAATGACGTGCTCAGCGGAAGGTGTTTAGGGCGGTGCCGAACGCGCCATGTACGCTTAACAGCGGCCGGCTTCGTTTTTATTACGACCCAATGTTCTTTTTGCTGATATGTTCTGCCTATAAAAATTTTCATCTTTATGGAATAAACATTTGAAGACTCTATTGAGATGACATGAGGCAATGTGAATCCTCTAATGGATGTCTGGAAATTCATATTACTTAGGACACAGACTGATGCTTTTCAATTCACGAGCCAATTTCTCATCCTATCTAATTTTAGTTCTCGTCATCACTTCAAAAAATTTCCCCTCGAACTGCCAAAGGGAGAGCCAGACCCGTTTATTTTTCCATTTTCTGTCTGTTAAGCGCATCACACTTCAATTTTCTGTTCCTGTACGTTTATGACCGTTTTCCCCACCATCTTAATCACCATCACACTCCATCGACGTGCAGCAAAATATCGGACGATCACAAACATGCGTGTACACGGATTAGAAGATGCTGACTTTTCAACATTGTGGCTCGCTTGCAGGATTTCTGAAGGCTCGTTACCTCTGTTAGGAATTAAAATACAGCATTGTGGAGCGGTGCTATTGGACCTGGTCTACGGCTCGTTGTCCAAGCGGCAACAATGGAATGCTTCGATGCCTGGTGAATTCGGAGCCTGGTGAATTCGGCCAAGGCCTCCTGAATCCTGACTCAGTCTTGAGGCGAGTCTGGCTCGGGCTGCAGGATCACTGGTGGCTTTATCAACCTGTGGTGCCTTCGACAGCGGGAGAGTAGATCCCCATTCACGATCTGACTTGGAGGACACCCACGCCGATGATTTTACGCGAGCTATCGCCCATTCATGAACGTAGCTTCTCCAACCCCCTACCTCTGCCCCCTTCTGTTTAGATAATGATCTAAGTCCGAAAATGAATAGACTAAAAAGAACAGAATTTAGCTATTGGCACCTCCTTCGTGACAACCCATGACACACGGTGATATCAAATCCTAATGTGCCTGTATTTTTCTTCCTGAATCTTAGTATTATACTTTCTCAAAAGACCAGAATTCTAAAAGCAAATTCTTTAGTCTCCTTTTTCTTTCCCCGGTCATCACAGGAACAAATGTTCCTCGGCCACTGTCACAGGATTCGTGGAGCCCCTGGGTGAACATGGCTGGGTCTGTTCTTTCCATCTTCACTTAGCTTCCTGAAAAAATGGGCATGGCCTTTCTTCAGGGCCAGGGGACAGTGTCTCACATCTGTCACTCTGCCACCAGCCTTCCATGACTAGCATTCCTCAAATCAAAAGCAAAATCCCTATATGATAATTAAACAATAACAGGATGAAGTAAATGGTCAATAGATCTTGAAGGCAATGGGAGTATGGGGAGACCCTATCACAAAGACAAGCAAACCTCTGGGGAGGAGAAGCATCGAGAAAGAAACACGAAACCAGAGGCAAAGGATCCAACAGATTCATTTCCAAGATGAGAGGGTTATAGCCAAAATATCCCAAATATCCAAATGGTAAGATAGAGATAAAATTAAAAAGCCACGAACTAAGCAAGAAACCAAAAAAGGCTTCAAACAGTTCGATGTAAACGAAGTAAAGTGTTAAAGCCAGAAGCTTAATGAGTAGAGTCGGTAAAGTAAATTATATTACGGTTTTGCACAAGAGAAAGACAGAGGTAAAGCGATCGCCCGCAGCGTGCCCCTGCCCCATCCTGGGACTTCGGATGTGTCCGCAGGGAGGCTGCTCCCAGCTCTGCAGACAACACCCCCTCCCACCCCCGGGGCCATCAGCACCATTAGCCACCCCAGAACTGCATTGCACCCAGGACTTAGAGGTGGCCTGCTTTTGGAAAAAATTTAAAAAAAAAGATAAAATTGTCAAAATGTGTGTCTATACCATCAGAACGTTGTTCGCTCCCTTCCCTCAGTGCATCTGTCCCTCCTCCACGAGCGTCTCCTGGGAGCATCTTACCTGAGGCAGCATCACCTGCTCCGTCTCCGGTCTCTCTGTCCCATCCCCGCGTCGCTTCCTTTGTGGAGCTCACCAGGTCCCTGATGACCTTTTACTCATTGCTGAAATCGATTATCACCTGCCTTCTCCGGCTAGAATGCAAGTGTCACAAAGCAGAGACCTGCACAGTCCTAGTCACTGTATCTTCGGGGCCTGAAGCCCCACCTGGCACACGGGGGCTGTTTGCTACTAAATGAAGGAATGGCTTTGAACTCCCTGAAGACCAGGGCTCAGAGCCAGAGGAGATCATGGCTTTATGGCAGGCGGGTGTGGACAAGGCAAGACGCTCTGTGAGGTGAGCGCACCTGTGAGAGTGGGCTCTTCCGCCTTCTGTTCCCTAAACACTCCGTAGTTGCCTAGGGTGTGGGCTCCAGCTGCTGCAGCAGCTTAAACATGGCTGGGAAGTAAGTCACGCTCTCAGCATGTTTGCTGGAGAATATCTGGAAAGCCAGATACTTCGACTCGTAACCACATCAGCCATCACGCTCTCAGCTCCAGACCTAAGACGGTCGGACACGTTTGACGTAAAGTCTCTGTTAGCCTTGGAAGTACTGATTTGGAAATATTTGCGATCTACTTTTAAGATAAAGAAGAATTACAACCGAATACGCTGATCGAAGGGGATCTTCTAGTTCATGATAAACTCCTGGGATCAGTCTATATTCCTTCGCCTCTCCCTCATTCTCATTGGCTGAAAGACATGATGAAAAATGCACGAGTCAGTGCAAGAATTTAGTTCCTCAAAGACAAAAACAGATTAGTGGTGAGCTATGTTGGGGGAAAAGGCAGGAAGGATTTCTTTATCAACATGAACTAAAAGAAATATTTTTTCGATTAACTCTCAGCTGGCCGGAAACATATCTTCACCTCAGAAGTTTATTTCTGAACAGTTTCTATTCACTAAATTTTTAGTCTACGAGATATATATCCCCAAATTTAAAGATCCACTTTTTTAATTCAATAAAACAGGACACTGCACAGCATTTTGCTGAGGACAGGGGTTTGCTGTTTTCCACCAGGGCTAGGATTTGGCACACAGCTCAAGTTTTAAGAATTACAAACACCCCGGAACCAGCTTCTGACATTGAGTTAACACCACCTGACTCCCAGGCGAGGGCTTCAGGGGCCCCAGCCAGCAGCCCCGACCGTCCCTGTCGCCCCTGAAAACTGGACGCCATCCTTCTGCTAGAGCTTACATCCTTCTGAATGTCACACGTTGGTTCAGGGGGGACGCATTTCTGTGCCCAAATGCTTCCCCAAAACCTTGTCCGTTGGGGCCCTCGGCCTTAAACTGACAGGGAAGCCTGGGATGGGGACTTGATTTTTCAAAGACGAGAGTCTGAGATTTCCGTGGCAGTGAGCACCCTCTGCGAGCCATCTGCTCGGCTGAGCACCTGCTGTTTTTCCTCTTAGACAAGGTGAACTTGCAAGTGCAAAGAATAGCTCATAAATGTCTTCGAGTAGACATCTGACCTCCTGGGCCTCGGTCGCTGTGGCCGTGCCTGCCTTTCTCCACGGGAAGGGACAGGCAGGAGACAGGGGAAGTGGGGGAGGTTTCTTGCCTTTGTTTCTTTTCTTTTTGTCACTCATGCATGTTTGCTGGAGAATATCTGGAAAGCCAGATACAACGACTCGTAACCACATCAGCCAGAGAAGAAAGAGCCTCGCCTATTTTGACGCTTCATTGTTCGGTGTGTACATTTTTAGGCGCCTGCCTTCTTGGAGAATTCTCTGACCCTGGCCCTGTTTCTGGTCCCGAAGTCGGCTTTATCTGAAGTTAATGAGCTATTCCAGCTGCATTTGATTACTGTCAGCACAATGTCTTTCCCCTCCCTTCACTTTTACCCTGAGTTTTTGTATTTAGAGTGGGTTTCTTATAGAGAGCACGTAGTTGAGCCTCGTTTTATTCTCCCTTCCGACAATCTGTCTTTTCATTGCCGTATGTGGACCATTTGCATTTAAAAGGATCATGGATAGAGTTAGATTAATATCTGCCATGCTTGCAACCGCTTTCTATCTGCCGGGTTTTTTTTTGTTTCTTTCTCTCCCTTTTGCCTCTGCTCTTGACCTTGGACTTCCCCGAGGTCGCTTCCCCTCGGAGAGAGTCTGTGTCTTGTAGCACCTTCCTCCATAATCTGCTGTCATTATATGGAAGGCCTGTTGGTCTGCGGAAGAGAAGCTTTCTACCGTTTTAGGATTAAACCTCAGTCTCTTTGTGGGTCTCTGACCTTCAGGGGTGTCACTCCTGGGGCCTGGCTTTCCCTCCCTGCCCCCTCCCTGGCAAGAACATTCTCGCTTCATTTCTTTGAAGCCTGACCCTATCATCTGCGTTTCCTTTGCTCCCTTGGGTGTGAGACGAGAATTCTAAGGGGCCTTCGGGGAGAGGAATCCATTTCCTCTCCCGGGACGATGTTCCAGAAGCTCCGCGAAGCCTCTTCTGGAGAGTCCGCCTCGGTTGCGAGGTGTCTGGGTCTATTTCACAGTGATGACTTTTCCCTTCTCCCCGTCGTGAGAACCCGGTGGGCTTCCTGCAGGTAAAACCCACAGAAGACTGCGAGCTCCTGAAGCTGCAGCCTCCGGAGCCGCCCGCTCCAGGGGGCCGCCCGCTCCCCTCCAGCGGCCATCGAGTCATCGGAACTCCCGTGTGAGCGACCCGTCTGTCTGCGGCCGTGGCTTTGATGCTTCCGGTTCTCCTGTCTCTCTAGATTTTAACGTGGCGGTTTGCCCTGCCACCTTGGTCCTCTGCCCGGTTCAAGAATGTCATCCCCTTTCAGTTCGTCCAACCTTTTCTCATTAAAAGGACAGAAACAAAGATGTCCAAGCCCTTGTTAAGAGCTGACGCGGTAAGTCCCAAGGTAGCCCTCGTTCACTTGTCAAATTGCTTCTCCAGTCTTACTACACATGTATGTCCAGACTTGTCGATATTCAGCGTAACTTATACTGATCGATGTTACGAATTGCACACTACCCAGGTGCTTCATGCACACATTTTGTCTTATACTTCTCTGCCATCTCATACTACTTCCATCTTGCAAACGAGGAAGCACACCTTCCCGAGGTCACGGGGTTAGAAAGGACCAGTGCTTCGGATGGAATCAGCAGCAGTTTAGCCAGGCCCCACTGTCTGACTTTAGATGCGTCTTCTCTAAGGGGTGGTGAATGGGCAGATGGATGAACAGATGGGTGAAAAATTGGATACGTAGATGGGTAAATATATCTCGACAGAAGAGAGATTATACTTAGTTCTGCGGATGGATTTAATATTGTTTTTTAAGCATTATCAGAAATTATTACATCTCCTCGATTAAGGGTAATTCTTAAGTTGTTAAAATCCTAATGTTAATACAAAATAAATCAAAATCATGGGAGAGAGTTGTTTTTAACTCGTAGATGAAGGGGAAAAATAAGCAGTGGAATAACAGACCTGCTTCAAAGAGTCGATGTGGGCAGGGAGGGAGAGTCAGTCAGTAAAGAGGAGAATGCTTTAAAAGAGGCTTGGTGATTTAGGTACAAAACCGGTTAATATTCGTATTGGGCAATTAAAGTATAACCTTCAGGCTAATTTTGCTTAATGGAGCAGCCATTATACTTCATCAATTTTCTTCAGGTGAAGCTGGCCTAATCAATTGCTAATCAAATCAGCATATTCTCCGAGTGTCAGATGACCTTCAGACAGGGTCATTAGAAAATCATTTAGCTTAAACTTAAATGGCAATGAGATCTTCTTTTTTTGTGAGATCATCTCTTTCACCTGAGTTTCCAAAACCTTCCCTGAGTACCTGTGACTATGACTTTAATGGCCTTGGCGATGGTGCGGGACAGAGCGTTACCAGCAGAAAAGCATTTGGAAGGGAGGCTGCCGGCGCCGGCGCCGCGAATCATCTCCGCGTAAATCTCAGATCTGCGGAGCCGGCGCACTTCCTCTTTCCATGCTCCTTTCCATTCATGTTCCGAGAGGCTCTGGTCCGGGGCCCTCTCTGCTTTCTGTTGGGATTCAGCAGGGAGGCGCCTAAACCTGGAATCCCCTGTCTGACTCATGCAGCTCCCCTTCTCACCCAGAGCCAGCCTCCCCTGACCGCCCGGGGCACAGGGAGCTGGGGGTCACCGCTTCGGCTGCCCCGGCCCTGCTCTGAGACCCGCAGTGCAGCCTTTACTCCGCCCCAGGACATGGATGTGCTGTTCTGATTGGTTCCTTTTACTCTGTTCTGATTGGTTCCTTTTACTCTGGGCGTGTCCAAAAAGGAGGCCAGCACCTCTGTCCCAGTTACCGGTCTTTAAGGCCTGGTTGGGACCCGGCCTGGGGGTCTGCGTTGCAGTTGCCCTCACCAGCAAGCAGACAGCAGAGCCCCGTCCCAGGGAGGCCCGGCCTCTGGTCCCTTGCAGCCAGGGTCTTCAGCCGCAACCTGGCTGGGTCGGGAAGACCTGGCTCGGGGGTCCTGCTGCCTACAGTTCAAGGGAGGGAGGGAAGACCCTCCATCCTGGTCGGGAAGCAGAGGGACTTCCAACGCAGTTTCCAAGAGAGCTTGCATTTGGCCATTATCTGGCCTTGCTCTGCAGGTATAAAGATGCGCTGGGATCCCAGGCGGTCCTTGGTGTCCATCCTCAGTTGGTTGAAATTTAAAGGATGATGGGGAAGAAATAGCACCCCAAACCTTTCAACAGTTTCCGTGACTTCTGAAGAGTTCCCTTGCCCCCAAAGTAAACCTGCGTGAGATATAGTAAAATGGTGGTTTTTGAGTAACAGGCACAGCAACCCATCCGTAGCTTTAAGCTTGGGCTCCCGTCTTGACGGATTCTCGGGAAGGAGAATCCTGTGTGCCCAGCCGGTTCACGAAACTGATGATTTCTCACCCTCGGAGGGAACATTACGCGGCACAAACATCTGCCTGTGCATGAAGTAAACTTGAACTTTTTCATCTGCAGAATCAGGGAGAATCAGAAAAGCCAGCTGGGCTTGGGGAGACACTTTGAAGGGCTTCGGTACATGCCCTGCTATGTGCCTCCGTGGCGGACGTCATTACTGATCGAGGCCCTGTCCTACTAAGGCCACACGCAACCGCCTCTTCTTTCTCCACCAAGCAGCCCCCACCAACCGTCCACAACTGAAACCTCTTGGCCATCCGTATGTAGTTCAATCGACTCATTTCACAGGAATTAAGCTCGGAGCTCTTACGCCCGGCACAGAGCCGGGCCTCTCCATGCCAGCGCCGGAGCGGAGTTCAGGGGCCCTTGTTCACACTTGCAGTTCATCCACGGGACTATGAGAATGAGCGGTCCGCTTCTGGGACATGACGCTGCGGGACCTGTCACTCTCCATCGTGAAAATGGCTCTCTGTAAAATTCCCTTTGTCTCCCCTTTCGTGAAAGAACTTGCCTCGTAAAATAAACAGAACCTTGTCGTTGTCGGGAGTGTGGGATTCAAGGAGTTCATGTTGGTGTACTTTGGATGTGACTCGAGGTGGGCCTCCCTCTAAGGTACACGCAGGTTCTGGAAGCTCTTCCCCGACGTCGAGTGGGTGCTTCCGAGGCTAAAGTTCAGGGCCCGAGGCCAGGTGATGTCTAGAAAGAGTCACGGGTTCTTCCAGGTTTTCAGACTCAGAAGGTGAAGGGCTTTCTGAGAATCGCTGCTTCAGTGACGCGGTAGAGTCTTGGCCTTGGAGGAAGGGTCCATTCCTGATAGTTGTCCAGAAATGGGCCCGGTCACACCCAGGAAAGGCTGGGAGGATCTGGAAGCTCAGGTGGCTGTTTCCAGCAAGCTCACCGTTAGCAACCCACTCCTCGTCAGTGAGCTCCCTGTGAACGGTGAATCTCAGGGTTGGAAGGGATCGAGGAACGTTTCTTCTAGGAACTTGCCCGACCGTGGTCTCCGCTGGATGCCGCCGGCCCCTCTCCAGCCCGCCCCGCGTGTGGACGCGGGCTCTCCATCCCTCTCCTAGGTTCGCCCATCAGAACGTAGAAAAGACTTTGATTGACCCGCCCTTTCTCAACCAGCCAGCGAAATGGACGACTCCGAATGCTCGTCACTTCCGTGACCAGGAAGGGCGGGATCGGCCTCACGATCTATATGACACGAGTCGCTCATAATGGGGCTTCTTTTACCAAGAGACTAGGGACGGGGGTTGGACCATCATCTTTAAAAAGAGACGTCTCTAACTGCGAATGCTAGTAAGTAGAAAGGACTCAGGTTCTCCTGAGCACAGGTCTTGCATCATCCCTCGTTCCTACGAATATAAACCCAACCCACTCACCCTCCTGGAAACTGACCGACGCCATGGAAACGAGCACATACATCTAACCCAGCTCAGAACTGCCTTCAGCCTCTTTGCATCTTTATGGTTGTTAAATCACATATACTCCTTGGGGCCCCTCTATTCCATGTGGTAGGACCCAAGGTCTGTACGAGGTCGTGGGGATGTGTGTCTGAAGTTGAGAAATGAAGGCCTGCTGAGGACCCAGGACCCAGGGCTACCTGCCGGCAGTGAGGACGGTGATGGAAAGGCGACCGAGGTCCATCTGGGGCCACTTTCTTCCCCTCTCTCAGCACAAGTACAACCACAGCTGGTGTCCCTGACCTGACAGATAGCACAGTGACAAATCGTGTTTCAACCTGCCGTGGGGACAGCTGGAGATCCATGAGGAGAATTTGGAGTTGAATTGCAAATGCTAATTTCAGGACATCCGAGCGATTCATCCTGGTTGGCGTTTTTCGCGTTGCTCTAGAGGCTGTTGAGAAAGGAGGGGACTAAACCCCGAGCAGTAAAGGACAGGAGGAAAGTTTGCTGGACTTCTGAGGAGGCCGCGTGAGCATCTCCTTCCTACCCTCTCCTCTCTGCGAGGGCTGACAGCTCCCATTAATTGGAGGTTTCGTGGGTGCTTTTAGGGTTTAACTGAACTTTTAAAGCTGTGATATGGTGATTTGTAATAAAATCTATATATTTGGTCTTCGTCCTATTTTGGCACAGAGTTCCTAAAATCCTTGGTACTTGCTGAGTGCCGAGAGCAGTAAAGATATCTTTTGTCATGTGAACGAGATGACTTTAGAACTGCACTTAAGGACGGGGGTGGTGGGGGGAGTCGGGGTGGGGAGTGCTGGTTGCCAGGGGAACCGACCATGAATGGAAGGGTTTGACCTCCAGTCCCATCCCCTGACCTCTGGGGAGAGGAGAGAGGTTGCGGGTCGAAGCAATCACCAATGGCCAGTGATTTAACGAAACATGCCTTTGTAATGGTGCCTCCGTGGAAACTCAAAAGGAGGGGTGTGGAGAGCTTCCGGGTGGGGGGACACATGAAGACGTGGGGAGAATGGCCCCTCGGAGAGAGTGCGGAAGCCCCTCGCTCCTTCCCCATACCATGTCCCTTTCCAATGAACCACTAATCCCGTCAGCAAAACGTGCCTGAGGTCTATAAACCACTCTAGCATCTATTACTTGAACGTGATCTGTAGCCCGTAGGTTAAAAACACAGGTGACAACCTGGACTTGAGATTAGCTTCGGAAGTGGGGGGAGGGAGAGAGTCTTGTGGGACAGCCCTTAATCCTTGGGTTGTAAGGGTCAGAACTGAGTTAAATTACAGGACACCCAGCCGGTGTCTGGAAGTGCATGCTATTCTGTTCCGTTAAATGTTCTAAATCTGTGGATAAATTTATCAACGTTTCAAATTAAAACGAAGAGTCTAAACTAATTCATCCATCACGTAATGTAAAAGAAAGAAAGGACGGTCACACTAATAAACCACGTTCTTCTGAACGTTACGACCCTATTAAGTTACCCATTATGTACGGATTTGATTTTGACTTTCTTAAATCTTGTTTTTATTTAATTCTACATCTTTCTGGAGTTAAAAGATTTCTATCCACCGAAGAAGAAGAAGAAGGCAGTCAAGCTCCATTTAAACCGAGGCTGCTTAATTCTGAGTGTTTCTGGAATTGACAATGTGTGCCACTAAGGAAATTCGGTCCATTAAACGTCCCAGTTAACTGAGAGAATTTAGAGCCAGAGATTCTGTGTAAGACATTTACTGTGCAGACGCCCACTCCTGAGCCAAAGAGCATCTTTTCAGAGTCGCTGACTGGATCGTGAGCTGCAAACTCATAAGGAGGCTGGTCTCTTGTAGTCCTGGTACCAGGAGTCAAGATGCACACATCACTTTTTTCTCTGCCAAATGTCAGACGTCAGCAGCTCCCGTCCAAGAGGAATATTTGTTTGGATTTTGTATTTCTTTTTCGTTTTTAAGATATGTACATACATTTTCAACCACGCTGTACAGATCCTTGAACTCTGTGAGATTCCAGCTTATGTTTATATGTTTTCTATTTGAATTGAAAGACTTTTGAATTTGATGTCGTCTTGCATTTTAAAATGTTTCTTAGAGCGATGCAATTCTTGCGAATGTTTTAAAAGCTAGCGGCTAATGTGAGGCTTTGCTGGAGTTGTGGGTCACAGCGTCTTAGGGTGTTCAGACACCCCCTTCTCCTCAACCCTTCCACACTCCCTTGGACTTCGGATGGCTTCTGCTTGAAAGCTTCTTATGATGATGCAAGAGCCCCGGACAGAAGGAGGGGGACGATGGAGAGGTA
This sequence comes from Pteropus alecto, assembly GCF_000325575.1. Lineage (NCBI taxonomy): Eukaryota > Metazoa > Chordata > Mammalia > Chiroptera > Pteropodidae > Pteropus > Pteropus alecto. The sequence goes on from NW_006434828.1 coordinate 533,629, forward strand.
GGATCTGAGGGCTGCTTTTAACTTCCAGGAAAAGGGCAACTGGACATTAGAATTGTTTAATAGCTTGTCCCACACAGTTCTCTACTTATAGAAGAGGAGACGGGACTCAGGCAAGGCCCCTCTCTCCAGGAATAAAGGCAGTGCATTTGGCAGATGAAGCGCAGAGTGAAAAGCCTCTACGGTGACGTCACCCTTGCGGTCTGTCCTGTTGACGGTCTCGTCCGATCACCTTTACGTGGCTTAACTGTTGAGGAGGTGGATGCCGAAAAGGACTGTGTCATGCTGTCGAACCCAGAGCCGAGAGACCGGGGTCGGGGTGTCGCTGCCGTCACCTAACGGTTCCGTCCCCTTGTGCAAACCTCCGAGCCTACGCTTTAAAGCTGGCTAAGTTAAAAATCTCACGGAGTGACCCTGAGATGCAGATGAGGTGGAACCGTGGCGACTATGACCTCGGATGCTTCGCTCATTCATCCTTAGGCTCTGACGATGCACTCATTGAATGAATGGATGTAGATATGGCTGCCACTGACTTGCAGATGACCCCGCCCCCTCCTGTGCTGATAGTGACCTTCCCTGAGATTGCTCTGGTGACCCTATGATGAGCCCTTGACCTCAGCACGGTATGCTCAATGGAGTCTGCCCTGTTATGCATTCCACGCTTAGTGCTTACCCTCAATAAAAGGGGAGGTGGTGAAGGGTACCCCACTCTTCAGCGGTACCCCAAAGCTATCAACATTTGTCTTTGGAGACTATGCTCCATCGAGGATGCCTTTTCCACTTTGCCTAGCAGTCCTGTCTCTAGTGTAAATACTCACGTCCTGGTCGCTTCTTCGGCCAAGTGCCAGCTGTCCCCGGCAGCTGTCAGCCCTGTTCTCTCCATTCCTGCTCAGCGTCCTGTGAGAACAGCCTCGTTTGCTTACAATGACTTTTCCGGCACTCACTTAACCTTGGCCTTTGCCTCTACCACTTAGCTAAAGATGATGTCTCAGGATTCCCTAGTGATGTCGTAGCTACCTAACCCAGTGATCTTTTCTTAATTAAATCTCGCTCGTCCCCCCTGAAGCCTCAGAGACAGTCACCAGACCTGCCTCTGGGGGGGCCTCTCTCCCCTCTGTATTTACGGTTTTGTGTTCTCTGGGCCCCCCCCAACACCTCTGTGAAAGATCCATTCCTCTGTCTAATATACATGTTCCCCAAGGATTGTTTTTTTTTTCTGTTACACTTTCTCAGAAAATTAAATATTCCTATGAGTTCAACTATCACCTCTTTTCCAATGACATAAAGACTACATTGCAAGTTCCTAATTGCTAGATTCATATAAAATATGCTGTATTGAGCGGCAAAGATAAAGTCCATGGGACTTAGGTCACACAGGAAAGGCAGGAGGCAAGACGATGGTAAAAAAGTAGTAAAAAGAACATAATGCCAAAAGGCATTTAGTGTAAACATGTTTGTCACCCCTTTAAAAAATTCCTAAACTGATCGAAAACCAAAATCCATTCATATATATATTTGAAGCTGTATTAGTCAGATCCAGCTGCCGTAACAAAATAACTCAGACTGGGTGGCTTACACCATAGAAATTTATTTTCCACAATTCTGGAGACTGGAAGTTCAAGGTCAAGGCGACAGCAGATTCGGTTTCTATGGAAGCCTCTCTTCCTGGCTCGTAGATGTCTGCCTTCTTGCCGTGCCTTTCCGTGGTCTCTTCTCTGTGAGCCGAGAGAGAGGCAGAGAGATAGAGACAGAGAGGGACAGAGAGAGAGGAAGACAGAGAGAGGAAGAGAGAGGGTAGGAAGAGAGGCGATCTGGTGTCTCTTCCTCCTCTTACAAGGACACCAGTCCAATCGGGTCCAGGCCCCTCCCTCAGTACCTCCTTTAACATTAATCACCTCCTAAAACGTCCCATTTCCAACGACGTCACATGGGGGAGTGGGACTTTAACATATGAATTCTGGAGGTGGGGGGAGGGGGGACACAATTCAGTCCATAACAGAGACCCACGGAAAACAAAAGTAGCATATCTTAAAATGTCTAATGCAAAAAGTAATAACTGAAAGTAACACGCAGGAGCACACAGGCAAAAAAAAAAAAAAAAAAAAAAAAATAGAAGAACGAAGGTGTCACGACTGACTACAAAGAGAAAACGAAAAAAATTGCCTGAGAGAAGACTGCCCCCCTCCAAAAATTAATGGGACAAAGAGACCAGTTTCGTTTTCTAAAGGCTGTAATTCACAGGGACGTACTATTACTGTGAATCGTTTTTCTCTATTATATCAACATAAAGGTCAGATTGCCAGAAAATCAGGAAGCAGCAGCTGGACATCGAGTGGCAGTGGCAGATCTTTCTACGGCCGTCAGAATTTCAGGCAGGATGACGACGCTGCTCATCTGTCGACGCTAACGTGCACAGAAAAAGGACGAGCCGATGCTAGCTTTTCGTTTTCTGGGAGGACGAATCTAGGTCTATCGGACATTCAAAGACAGTTTGCCCCAGATTCTACTTGTCTCTCCAGCCCAAGCTCCACGATGAAATGGATGAAGGACCCTGAAGGCTCTTTTGCAAATGAAGAATAATCTGTTCTGATGGCCACTTAGCTTTTCCAAACACCCAGCTGTTGATTATTAGAGTCTTCTGAAAAATTCCAAATCTAGGTCCTCGGGAGGCACAAGTAACTTGGACAATAAAATTGACGCAGAATGTCACAAAGCTGTTTGAAAAATCCCTAGGAAAACACTTTAATTCAGCACTAAGCGTCTATGCCTTTCTCACATTGCGTCCATGGCCTTATAACAATAAATCATAATCACGCTTCGAAGAGGTTCATGGGAATATTGAGAGTCGATGATCAGTGGGGACAAGAAGAAGATCCAGAACGAATCATCGGATCACAGACTCTCCAGGTGACGCGTGACCTTCATTTCACCCCGTCCGACCCAAGTCGATGCTGGAAGCTTCCTACAGGGCTCCTGCCAGGTGTCTGTGCCAGCGGCAGAGGAATCATTGCAATTCGGTGCCGTCCGTTCTAACCTTTGTAGCTCCGACCTTTGAAAACTCTTCGTTATTTTAACTCTCGCTCTCTACAGGTTGTAGATATGCGATAATCAGTCAGAAAAAGTCTAGTCTCTCTTCCACGAGGACACCTGTTAGAGTCCAGCCGGGAGAAGAAACTCCACGATTTCACTGAACAGGGAAAATGGGATGTAATGAGTGTGTCCTTTATAGAAAGTGGTTAATTCCTAGGAGGCATAATAGAGGATTCTCGGGGGTTCAGAAGAAGCAGAAGCAAAGGAGCAGCTCCCCTCTGCAGGGTGAAGAGTGGATGATAAAGGATCAAAAGACTAGAGGCAGCAAGGCTGCCGTGGCTGTCACGGGAACACACCGCCCGCCACGGGATACCGGAGGGCATTGTTTGCTGCTCTTTAGAAGCGGCTACCTTGACGGGGGTGTGAGCCGCTGGGGCAGGTGAGAAGCGGCCACTGGTGAGGAGAGCGTGGCCTGGGCCACTAGCCCTGCACAGGCGGCTGGGCTCCCAGGCTGGGTGACAACGATGAAGAACCCGAACCGGAAAAGGAGGGTCTTCCTGCCACCTCAAGGTCCCTCCAGAGCCCTCCTGTGATGCATTCTAGAAGCTGGAAAGGGAGCCATGTTTACGGGGTCCAGGGCAGCATCAGGAGGCTGGGCGAAAACTGGAGAATCTGGACCCACGAGACAGTGTGGCTCACCACGACGAGACTCCTTTTGCGATCTCGAGTCAGCCTGCTTTTCTAAGTCCTCCATTTGTTCTTCGGGAGTCGCCTCTCCACGGGTGATCTCAAATACAGACCTAGTATTGTCCCAACTTCCAGCCGTGTAGCTCTGATAATCGACTAGAGGGTTCCCCTTAGTCTCCCCTCGAGACTTAACTCGTGCATGGAGTTGTTTAGCCTCCCCAGATCCACTTGCCAACGAAGTTCCTCTCCTGCCTTCACCTTCTGCCAACACGGCGCGATCGCCTTCCTCTTTACCCTGTTAATGCAATTGTCAATCTGCTCATTTTGTCCTGGGAAACGTTGCTTCTCCTTTCTGACTCGCGCCATCTTCATTCTGACTTCATCATCTAAGCTGCCATCCTGATCTTACGGCTTCTAAGTCCCCGCCCCCCAAACTCCTACCCCAGCACCTAAAGCACAGATTCCGCCTGCTCTGCAACCTTCAGTGGCCTGCCATTCCCATGATGTGTTCCACAGGTAGCGCTTGTGCCTTATGCTAAGGAGACCTTTCTAGCGTCTCGCATATGCTGCTTTCCCTTCTTTTTGTCCCCCCTTCTTGGGCCATGGCTTCAATCCCTGTGGCTCCAGGAGTCACATCAGTACGCAAACCCAGAAAGAGAAGAAGCATAGGGTAGAAGCCACATCTCATGGCTAGATCAATCCTCCAGGAGCCTTCTGAGATGTCCCACCCCACACTTCCACCTACAGCTCGCTGTGCGCCCCTCGGTCGCATGGAAGCTGGGAATGTGGTGTTTAGGTGAGATGCAAAGCCACCCAAACAAAATTTGCATCCTCTCGATAAGGGAGAAGGATGAGGTGGCTCCCAAGGGGGAGGGTAACAGCCTGGTTGCTGGAAGGAAGGGGTTCAAGGCCGTCAGCTCTGCACACCAGACACCCACGGTCCCGCTGCAACCTGCCTACCTAGTATCATTTGTTATTTCTCCCCCACCTGGACCTCTGCTCCGGTCAAGGTCATACATTTTTTGGTCCTTGCTTACGACTTGGAATCTTTTGCTCCTGTGCCCTTGTCTATGCATTGGATCCATCCTGAGCTACCTCTTCCCTTGGCTCTTCTTGGAATTCTGCCCATTTTCCAGCTCTTCTTTTCATGACTTGATTCACATTCAGTTTAAAATGTGAATAACAGGAAATTCTGTTTTGAGTAACAAGCATTCGAAAATGTTTTAGGACAAACTCCAGTAGGCACAGTGTTCCGATTTCCACTTTACATGTT
>NW_006434828.1:538949-540763 GCF_000325575.1 Pteropus alecto
AAATAGTAAGAATTTCAAGATGGTGACAGCAGAATTGTGCATCTGTAGACAAACCGCTATGCACACACACATACATCCACGCACGCCCTTAGTCTGACCTTTCTGGTGAGCCAGGCGCAGGCACTTGCATGAGTGTACACACACTGCACACACACACATGGTTGCCAGCGATAGGGCTGGCCGGCCCTCGTCACACAGAGGTGGTTGACGGGACTTCACTCATAGTCCAGGTGAGCTGCTCTTATTTGTGGGTGTCTCATGCACACTGACAAAGAACAGACATCGAGCTTGTATAAACAACCTATAACCCAGCTCAGGAAATGATGGCTGCATTTCCTGCCACCAACCTGCTCCCCATCCTGTCTGCGGTCAACCACGTCCTCATTCCCCCAGCGTGGATATGCCATCTTCTCGGCTAGCACATGGTATCAGCCTCCCAAAGCATTTGGTCCCTATGAGTCTACATTCACATGTGACTTCATAAGTGATTGGACTTCAGTTGCCTTCCGTTTTAGCTTTGGGCTTGTGGCAGAGCGAAGCTTAATTCCAGAGGTAACGTGAGCCAGGTATTAATAGATAAGATGTCTGTTAGGTCCACGAAAGCCAGAACCCACGTAGATTGTATTCGCTGCTGCCTTTCCAAAGCTTAACATTGTGCCTGACACACAGTAGGTGCACAGGCTTATTCATTAAATACCTACATGCATTACATTTAAACATAAGCTGTAACATGGGTCAGTTGTCGATAGATAATTGCCCGAATTGTCTAAGTGAACGATATTGCTTATCTGCGTTTCTAGCTCACTGAGGTCCTCTTATAAGAAATCATTCAAGCAAACTCATTATATCCACAACGCCCAGCCCCAATGGGTCTTTAGGGGAAATAGTAAAATCCAAGAATGTCATAATGGAAAGATCCATGGCACGTGGCTTCCATCCAAGGTTGCCGAGCCATTCCGAGGGCCTCGGTCTGGCCACACACTTGAGAAGCAGGCTTATGAGTACTTTCCCATTTCACAGACGAACCAAGCTGATATTGAGTCAGACATGCCACCACTGATACACGCTGGTTCCTCAACATCGATCCTGTCTAATCCATTATCGGAATTCCATCAGCTTCTAGAGGAAAAAGCAAGTTTTCTTTTGAGTCCTCGATAATTCCTAGCCTAGCACAAATGTCCCGTGTCTCTGCAGCATCTAAGGGAAATGAGCTCCAGCTAAACTGCATATAAAGTCAACACTGTGGCTTCCTTTCTTCTCAAGTGGATAAAAGCTCTCATTTTTGCTTGGTCGAAGGCAAGACATCCAGGAAAAAGTAAGACTCCCTGTGCCTTTCCTCAGAACGTCAACCCGAAGCAGTCCATGTGAATGAAGTCCGTGTGGTACAAGTGTCCCCTGGTGGCAAGGTAGGGAATGCTGGGCTGCAGCCCCCGTCAGCTGTGAGTCCCCCCCACACTGCTGTGACCCCGTTGCCTCGTCCCTCCCTTGCAGATTGGGATGGAGGAACTGACAAGGTCGTCGAGGCGAACTTGCTTGCACACTCGATAAATCATAGCTCTTGTTACCTCTTCTCTAAATGAGATCGAGCTGAATACGGGAGAATTTAAAGGTGGCGATAAGCTTTTGTAGAAACGATGCAGGTGGAGGAGGGAAAAATAGCAAATGAGGGCCCTTCACAGCGAGCATCCTAGCGAGGGGACAGTCCGCGCAGCATCACGGTGACAAACGTCACACTTTCCAACCTGTCACCAATTTTTAACTCTCCACCTGTTCTCTCTCTTTGACGTCGGTGGTTGCGCCCCACCCCCCGCCCC
>NW_006434828.1:540810-566562 GCF_000325575.1 Pteropus alecto
CGCTGTCACCGTCCCGTTCGGAATTGGTAAATCTGTGTTAGATCAGTCTGTTATTTGGGGAGAACCGAAAGTAATTTCCAATATATTTTCTTGGATTTAGTGAAGGCCTTGTCTATTTCAGGCATCAAGGGACAGAGCTGCAAGGAGCATGGACATCTTCTAGAGCGCCTATACAGATCGAATAAGGTTTCCGTTAACTATGACGCCGCAATTTGGGATTGCGACGATAAAAATGTTGTCCACACCTGTTCATGCACTGCTTGCTTGCTGATTTCTCGTGAAATCGGTTTGTGCTTCTGAGGGGAAATGGGGCAGGGTTCTCAGTTCCAGGCTCACCTGTGAGGGTCAGGTTACCTCATGGGCATCAGCGTTTCCCTCAGGAGGCAGAACCATGATGGAAAGAAGAAGGTAACATCTTTCCTCCCTGGATGGAAGAAGGTTTGTGAGTCACCAGACTTGGCCTCCTGGAGAAATAGTTATACAGAGGTGTCATTAATGGTAAGACAGGTAAATAGCCCTGCATGTTTCAGACAAGGCAAACAGGTTTTCTCTGTTTTAATTCACCTCGTTTGCCTGTCGCTATCCTCAGGGGTACAAGGTTCTTCATAGTTCAGTTTCTGTTTACACTGGGATTAGATGTGTTTGTCTGTGAGGTGAGCTAGGCGTTTAGGGTTCAGTTTCTAACGCTTCTCCATCTACCTCGAGGCCCATCTCCAAGCCTAGTCCCGAAGGACGCTAGCCCAGTGGATATAAAAGCCCATCCTGCTAGTGGCTGGGCCACTCACTACCTGGTTCAGTGGCTCAATTTGGGCTTTTTTGGTGAGACTGAAATGGAGAATTTGGCCTCGGACTGTGGGCTTAAGGGGAGCTTTTCTCTCCGAGGGTCTAAATTGTGTGACAAGTACTCTGCGCCTGCAGAGGGAGAATAAAGTAAACGCAGAGTTTGCGTTGACCAGGAGGGCTTGAATTCAGTTACCCTAGAAAGGATGATTTTTTATCTTAAGTGAGCAGACAGGGTGAAGCGACACATATTATCCTAACTCACAGGAGACTGATGTATAAAACCAGTGGGATTCTTTCTAAATTTCTCATGGGGAAGTTGGGTGGAACATGACCGATTCTTCCCAACCTCCTACCTCTTCTCTCTCCAACCAATCCCATTCTTAGTCCCGTTAAGAGCTGGCACCAGCTGCAGAGACAGTGAGGCAGGAACGTGGGCATTGGGGGTGACCGGGTTGTTGGTGGGGGAGGGGATCCGGCCTCCGTGGACGGCGACGTGTTTATAAAGAGACTGGCTTGGACTTTGGAGCCGCGGCAGAGCATAAACTGCGTCTTCGGGAAAGCGTACAGACGTGGTGCAGGACGGCTAAGGAGATTGTAAGAAAATGAACATCCGTGAAGTGTTCAGCCGCGGTCAGATCCACGGGCTGGAACGCACCAGAACCGAAAGACCATGGATTTATGTGCACATGAGTAATTCCGAAGGCGGTGTAAACTGTGACTCTTCTCAGGGCTTTCAAGGAACAGAATTAGACTCTTACAGTACTAGAAGCAAACCACGGGGCTCACGAGTTAACCACATGTGTGGCTTTTTGAGGACCGCCAGGAGTGCGGACATGCCGGTGTCTGGAAGTTGCCCACACGCGTATGAGTGTCCCGCCCTCCATCTGCGAGGAACCCCACGGGAAGGCTGGTCAGCGATCCTGCTTATCTCACTGGGATGATGGGCAAGGCTGGCATTTTTCTCACGAGGTGCTGGCTACACACCGATCAAGACGTTTCCAAGACTTTTAACCATGCCCGTGTTCCCTCCTGGTTTCTTACGCACACTCCCACCTGCACTGGGAGATGCTATCGCTGGGGACAGAGTAGACCTCAGGGGGCCTCTCCCCTGCTGCCAGTGTAGGGACCAGGCTGCTCGTCAGGGCCAAGAAGCCATGAAACAAAATCTTCTGCTGGAAACCGAACCTCAGCATGGAGAACCTCAGGTTACCAGGTGCGACCAGCCGCCTCTGTAAACAGTTTCTGGGGCAACCTGCCCCGTGGGTGGAAGCAAGTCTGATGTGTGGCTTTAGCCTCAAAAAGCATCTGTCCTCGGCTGTCACTCTTTGTGAGAAGGTTTCCCAGATGTGCCCCCTGGGGCCAAGGAGTGCCCCTTCCGGTCCTGCCTGGGGCTGGAAGGGAGATGCAAGGCCAGTGGCGGGGGACTCTGCCCCCTTCCTGCTTTGTCCCGGACCTCCGCTTTTTACATCAGACCTCTGCAAAAAAAACCTTCTTTTAAAGTCTCAGAGGCTAAAAAGCGTCTGCCAACCTCGGCTTTGAATAATCAATGGCGCAAAAACAGACCGTACCATCCTTCTCGGGACCCGATTGTCCGGCTGGTTTAATTCCAGCCATTCTGGCCCTTCTGAGTGTCAGCCTTCGGCATTTGGTTGTGACGAGAGGGGACCCAAGGCTGTCGGTTTGCATGCCCATCCGTCAGCCACTGGAAACTACGCGCTCCGTGTGGAAACTGTCGCGGTGGCAGAAAGGTCGGCGTGCGTGACCTGGTGATCTGGTCTCAGAACACGTCCTTATTCATAAACTATAACCCTCGCACTCTGGTTGGAGGCCAGATGTTCAACAACTGGATCTTCAGGGAGAGAAGGGAGCCTTGGTTCGTAGCGTTTGCTGATCCCTGTGCCATGAAAACTCCCAGTGAGACTGGTTTCCACCTGTCGCCCTGACCTCGCTGAAGGCAGGGCTGGGACGACACACGTGGTTATACAGCATATTCCCGTGTTCTAGCTACGAAAAGGCATAACTACCCTCCACTCAGATAGAATTAACCCCGAAGTAAAATATCTAGGAAGAGCCGAGTTTTGAACGTTTGCTACTTTGCTCTTAATACAACTTAATTGTGAGTTTCTATCATTTCATTTATAATCATGGCCATGGTTAAGAATGCGCTTGCCAGATCTTGGAGAGTTTCGCAGTCTGCTCTCGTGAGCTGGGCACTGCTGGGCGCTGGCCCCAGGACACCTCTTGAAGGCATGAGGCCTCCGGGGTCCTAGGAGCCAGGAGATGCACTTGAGCTTGAGGGTGGACTTAAGGTAACCTGTTGCTGCTTCTTAAGAAAGTGGTAGCAGAAACCTTATCTCAAATCGTGAAATGAACAATGCTCATTCTAGGTAAAAAATAACAGTAATAAATCAATTACACGGCTGTACTGGGCATCACCAGTTGTACGCATAGAAGGTTCAGGAGACCTTGGGGAGACTCTACTTACCTGTGAGAGGGCAGGGCAGAAATCACTGCCCACGATGAAAGCGGGGCTCGTGTGCAGAGCCCCCCCATAGGGCTCCAGGCCCCCTCCTCGGGGAATTCTGGCCAAAGGCTCAGAAAGGTATCCAAACAGATGTTCTTCTCTGCTGAGGGGTGAGGCGTCCAGGTGCCTTCGTAGAATCTCAGAGCTGAAAGCCGATTTAGACTTTCCGGCCCCATAGACACATAGGAAGTTAAGGAGCCAGTTGGCTACAGATCCCGTCGTTTTAAACCAATGATGGGAACTAAAGAAGAACCAAGAAAAATCCATATTTATAATTATCGTCTCACTTGTTACTCTACCACCCACTGACTGTTTTCCGTCTCTTCGTGGAATTTTATAGTAGGTTTGCTTCGAAGGACAAAGAAAGACAGCTTTCAAGCTGAATGTTGAAAGGCTTTGCTTTTCCTTAATTGCTGCGGGAAGGGCTGGCTCTGGACTGAATCTCTGGCCCGAGGAGTTTTGCATTAGGCCTATTGTTTATTCATAAGCTGTTGTTTTTTGAAAACTGTAACGTACATCCAGTGCCTAGGGCAGCTAGACCAGAGAAACGTACTAAGCCGAGCGTCACGGGTCTCTTACATTCACAGAGAATATGGAGAAACACCCATCGTTGGCCAGACGGTGCTGTCTGTGGGGTAACCCTGACTCCACCACGCACTAAAGCGTCGCAGGGCAGCGCAGGGTCCTCCTTAGCCCCACGCCTGCTCGGGTCCTTCGAATGTCGTGAAAAGAGTCTGCACCACGCCAACCGTGAAATTTTTATTTTGTTGAGCCCCCACCCCCGCCATCGCTTTAAAATACTTAGATTGACGTTCACATCCTACATCCCCATCTCGTGTCCTCTGCAACCCGAGAAAACCTGGCAGGCAAGCAACCCTGAATTATACATGAAGACGCAGAACCACTCAAACCCCAGAATATCTCCTTTCATAAGACGAGTTTGAACTGCGCCTTTGGACAGCAACCGTATTCCCCAGAGTGAAAAGTAGCCGTGGGTTTGCGTGCGTGTTTATCAACTGTTGAAACATGCCCGCCCTACTGAACTGAAAAGTTTTCAGACAGGAAATCATCAAAAAGGATGCCAGAGTAGTCAGAAGAAGCAATTCGAGGGAAGATTTGTGGCGAGTGCTTATAAATATCAACATAGTTAAGATGTCTGTGATTTAAATTAAAAACAAAAAAAATTATGTCTCTTTGCAAATACTGTTCATCTTTAACAATTCTCAGCATCACGTCTTCCCTCGGAGGATTTCTTTAATGGAATTTATGTAATAGAATTAAACGCCAGGCTCGTCTTTTGCAGGGACATCGTTTATAGGAGGCCTTGTGTATTTAATTTGTCTTGACATTGATTTGTGAGGTCCGGCCCGGAGGACAAGTCTGAAGCTGTCAGGAGAGTGAGAATTGGATCTAGAATCTGAGATTTGAAAAGCATCGTACAGCTCGTTCATGACGGCCTCCTGCGCCCGAACCCACAGCGGCCTCTGCCTGGACGCCTGACAGACAGGAAATGATCCTGTCAATCTCAGATGCCTTTAGGTGATGGAAAGTCACCGTCAGAAAAAGGAAGGCTGCAAGGACAGAGGGCGAGGGCGTTTAGTGGCATTTAGTTGAGCCTCAGTGCCACGTTCCTGAGCTCTTCGAGCTGGCTAGATTTCATTCTTATTTCTATACGTGTATTCTTTTATTTTTCTTTTTCTCGTACTTTCTTTCATTGCAACGAAATTAAAACACGCTCACGATATTCGAACAATACAGAAGCTTAGAGAATAATAAGAGGAATGACCGTTGACCATTTCCTCCTGCCGTATGTTCTCACAGATCATTTTCAAAACTAATTTACACGTTAATTGCCACAGTACCCGTTTAATCTGTTTTATTGTAATCCAGCACAGGTTTCTTGAGAAAATTTCCAGAAGAGTTAGTCCTTTATGAACTGATATGAAATATGTCCACGACAGCTTTATGTAATTTTATTTTAAAATTATTGTAATTCTAAAATAATTGACAGATATCAATCTTTAAACTACAAATGTTTGCTATAGGACTACATACGTTTTTGTTTTACAACTTTCTTTTTCGAGAAAATAAAATTTGAATTTAAAAATCAGAAATAGTTTGGAAGGAGAAGAGAAAACAATATTCCAGAAACACACGATCAGTTAGTTAATACAATCGAAAGCCAAATTTAGCCTCTTGGCAGCGAAGGAAATGAGGGAACAATGACAATCTTTACATTTCTCATTATGTGAGAAGGCAAAGCCAACGTGGTTTTTTTTTTAAAAAAAAAAAAAAGAAATGTTTTCCTGACACTAAAATCTATGTGGAATCCATTACATTTCGATCTTCAGACCTTCTGGGATAGAAGACAATCGGTATCTTCGTGATTTCACAGGAGTAGAGAAACAGTCTACCTACGATCCTATAACAACGACGAAATATCAAAAAAACTCAAAGCTTAAGTAACTCTCGGTGGCAGCAGCAAAGCTGGTGGCTCGGGAAGAGGACGTGGAGTTGGGGAGACTGCACGGAACGTGGGGCACTTCTGGCTTCCGCGTAGGACGTAGAAAGGCAAAAAAGGCATCTTAACAACACACGCAAAACACCAGATTGTCTCGTTTTGGGGGGGCGGCAAAATTATGCTCAGAGACTGAGTTTCTTTTGGCCAGCATTTTTTTTTTTTAGCACGGGTTCACTGTGGGAAATTCGCCAGCCAATAGCGTATAACATGATGTCTCTTAACGAGCCAGTGAAGAAATAACACACTCCCAACCGATGAGAGACGGAGCGCACCAACATCTCAGGCAAGAGGAGATGAAAGCAGGAAAGTCCTAACCGAGTTAAGGTGGCCCTTTTCACAAGGTTCCTTCTCGGGAGAGACGGTTTAACCAACTTCACTTGACACCAGGGGAATCAAAGAGCTGACTGGCTTCTTCAAGGCCCCACGTGCCAGGGCCACTGTGTAGGACAGAGTCAGCCTCCTCTGGGCCCCGTGGCCCGAGATGGGGAAGTGGGTGTAGGCTGCACACAAAAAAGTAGCTCGTTTCCCATGAAAATGTGAACTCTGGGCAGAATGGAGCATCTGAAAGGCCTCCTGGCTCCACGCCACGCTGGCCCTTCCGCGGCAGTTAGTGTCGGGACGGGGGGGACAACTCAGCACCGCCATCCCGTGCTTTCTCAGTGCAGGACTGTCAGCCTCTGCTTCTCTTCCTTCCAGCCCTTGAGTCACCGCACGAGTGGGGGGCTCCCGACTTTGCGACGCCGGGGAGCCAGGTGGTGACTTTGGGGCTTGGCGGCTGGAGGAAGAAGCAGTCAGGACATTTCCCCCATGAGGTGTCCTCTTCCATTGTCTGTGGGTCCCAACCACCGGCAGAGCCGGGTCTATAAAGAGAAACTTAAAAGCGCCACCTGACACCCAAACTGTGACGTCGAGTTGCCTTTTTAAGTCTCTTTTTCTCTCTCTTTTTTTTTAACAGAGACAAAGAATGGCCCATTTTTCTCGGGTTCATTTATCAAGCGGTGGTCATGCAGACTGTTTTGTAATTAGCATTTCCTTCCCTCTTTCTGGGGACATAAATGTGCCTCGCATGGCATACATCACCATTTCGGCTTCATTAGAGAGAGCAGTAGATTACTTATTAAATGCCACATGGCGTGCTGGACTTGAGAGCTAACTATCAGAATACACCTGATTTTGTTAGAAGCGCTGTGTCTAACAAATATACTGAAAGCCAGAACCTGGTTTTGGGATTCAATTCTTTTTATGTTCATTTGGGATTCAATTCTTTTTATGTTCATTTCATCAGGATGGCAGGAAATACAACATCCAGGTGGCAACCAAATTAGGAATCACTTCGCTCAGTTTGGCTCATATTCGGATGGGCCTCTGGGTTCTTGGAATTGCTTCTGTCCAGATATCCATAAACACCTATTTAAGAATAAACTCATTAGGAACTAAGACGGTAAATGAGAAGAGGAGATATATTTTACTGTGGTGGGTAAATCAGCGAGCCGTTCCTTGATGGTATCAAATGCCAAATTGCTTTTTCCACCTCCCAAGCAAAACCAAGGGGTTAAACATTTGAATATAGAAAAATACCCACACGGGATGGCAGTTGAAAAAAAGCGACGTGTAAACAGAATCAATGACGAGCTGGCAAAGCCGAGATCCAGGGGAACCCTGAAGGCAAACAGGCAGGGTCCATGTGCACACCCCGTGGCTGGAGAGTGTGGCACTGGCCCCACTTTTGGAGTCTGAATGTTAGGGGTTTGCCTCATGGGCAAATCCGAAGGACCTCAGCCTCCTCCAGCCATCTTGAAAGTGGGCGACGCATCTCTGGAGTGCAGAGGTCAGGTAGACGGTGGGATGTCCGGAGACGGGGCACGAAGCCGGGGAACCCAGCAGGTGCTCTGCGGACTCATGCTGGTCCTTTGGCCCCTATAGAACAAAGGCCCAAGGATATGGGGCCCCGGGATGAGCTGGGGTTCAAAGGCAGTGTCATAGCCCTGGAAAGAGGCTCTGGTGGGCAGAGCACGTTGGATCCGCGGGGGCTTTGATGGATGTAGATGCAGCTCTCCATCTAGCCTGTTCCACAGTATTTACAGGGTCGTCATTCCTTGTGATGTGTGGGGTGTGCCCAGAACCCCCCCTACACACACACATACACACAAGTGTCTGATGCATCACGACACATCAGCACGCTCATCCTCATGCCAGTGGGAGCTGGAGCTCTGCTTCCACTGACGGAGGTTGGGCAACGGTGTTTCAATCCCAAGGGCCGTGCTGAGCTGGTGGACAAGTGACGACCCTGACGTCAGTCAGAAGTGGAGGCCCGGCCATCTGCTGGGGAAGCACGGCCTCCTTCTGGGCTTCCAAGTCTTGCTCTTGAGACTGCATCCTGGATACAGGACACTAGGCCGTGCTTCCTGTATAAGTCACCAAATTTAGTGGCACACGGATGAACTGCCTCACCCCCGACCCCCAATTCTGGAGAAGTGACAAATGAGCCGTGGGTCGTGTCTGCCCGTGGTCTGCGGGTCCTGGTCCAGACACTTCGAGCTTCAGCTCCGCCGATGTGTCTCTCTTGCCTCTTGGCCTTTAATGAAGCAGGGGAGAAATTTTAGGCCAACCTGCCTGACTTTCATTTCTTTGAAGGGTTCTTTTGTTGTTTTTGAAATTAAAAACAAACAAACACACCAAAAAACCTGCCAACATCACCTTGGCGCCCATCTCTTTCCATGAACGTCGGCTGGAAACCGCGAGTCCTCCCGCCTCCGGCAGACGGATCCGTTTCCAGGACGCTCGCCTTCCCTCGTCGCGTGGGACTCCTTCCAGGGTGTTCTTTGTCTGGGCGGTTTTTATTCAGGGGTTGGATGTCCTTGGTTAGTCCCTCACCACTGTTATCTCATTACCTATCTTTTTAATATCTATTCATTTCCTCTGTGATCTTATGAGGTTTCTCAAGTTCATCTTCAGCTTTACCGATCTGATTATTTTTTAATAACGAGCTCCCTGTGTGAATTTAATATCCGATTCCGTTCTCTATGTCCGTAAGCTTATTTCAAGGACCGCTGTCGTCTTTCTACCGTGGAGAATGAACCAGAGCCATGTGTTCTTGACCCACGCAGAGAACGATGAGCAGGCGTTTTCTAAAACCCCCTCCGCTGAGTGGAAGATGTCTGTTTCACCGGAGTTTTTCCTCTCGAGGGCGGGGGGCTGGCCTGGAGGTGAGGAACCCCAATGTCTTAAAGCTAGGCGGGCATCCCGGACGCCTCCGAGGGCGCTCAAACCTGCTCATTCGTCTAATCCACAGTAGCCGAAGATCTCCATTTCCAGGTGAAGTGTCTGGACTTTCAAACGTTAGGCCACCCTTGTGAGAGCTAAATGCAGCATATGTCCTGGCGGTGGCAGACCCCTGGCCGCCCGTTTTCGGCAGAAAGCTCTTCTCCCCTGGGGCCGAACTTTCCATGAGGTTCTATCTGATCCCTGCTGACTCATCCTGGAGTGAAGATGGCTTTCCCAGCCCCCGCGATGAGGGACAGAAAGCACCGGTCGGTCCCTGCTCGCCACCCACCTGCCTGGAAGCATGGATGGCTGCCGCTGCCGTGCATGCCACTCACCAGGTGCCCGGCGCATCGTATATATGGCATCCTTTGTCATAAAGCGCTCGGCAAGGTGTTCGGGATGCAATAAGCGCTCAGCAAACCATGATTTCGTCATTATTACTAATGCTCTGTGCAGTTTGTTTTCAGCCAAAGACTCCAGGGGCCTCCTCCACGGATTGCTGTGCCTCTTCCTCAGACTGGCTTCTTCCTCTCGGGTCCCCTGTCCCACACGCTCCAGTTACTGCGCGGTGGCTGGTCTCCAGCCTCTCGTCTCCTCGGCTCAGCCGGATCGTCACGTTCTTCTTGGGTCCCCCTCCAGGACCCACAGTCCAGGCAATGCCAGGGCCCCCTCCCTTGCGGCCCCTCCCCTGGGGCTCATGTCCTTATGTCGTCTGTTGTCCTAGGTCTGACCGCTGTGCTCTTTATTTTGTCTAGGTCTCCAGCTGTCCACTGCAAGGAGGGTCCCTCTGACCGCTTCTTCCCTGTGGCCAGAAGCGGGAGCCCAGAGGTTTTCTATTACATATTTCTATAGACATATTTTCTATTTCATTTCTAACTTTGTTCGCTGGTATAGAA
This sequence comes from Pteropus alecto, assembly GCF_000325575.1. NCBI lineage: Eukaryota > Metazoa > Chordata > Mammalia > Chiroptera > Pteropodidae > Pteropus > Pteropus alecto. The sequence goes on from NW_006434828.1 coordinate 550,799, forward strand.
ATGCCATTGCCTTCTTAACACTGATTTCGTATCCCGCGACCCTGCCAAGCTCTCCTACCAATTCTATGGCTTCTCTGTGCCTTTCTTGAAGATTTTACACAAATACTCTGACATTTGCCAATAAAGACGGCATTATCTCTTCCTTTCCCGTTCCTATACTCGTTATTTCTTTTTTCTTTTCTTATTTCGTTAGCGAGGGACCAGAGTACATTTTTGAGGGCATGTGATGATAGAGGTCATCTGTTCTTTGTTCTTGATTTTACTGCTCATCTTTTAGAGGCTAACCTTTAGGATTATTGCCTGATGGAATCTTCTAAAGCTTCTCCCAATGTCATAGAGTTTCAAATCATCGATTGGTATTGAATTTTGTGGCCGCCTTGGCTGCATCCTCTGAGATTTGCCTTCGCTTTCTTCTTATTATTCTCTTAATGTGGCAAACTCCAATAACACATGTTCTGCTTTTGAAATATCGTACATCCCCAGAATAAATCTACGTTATGGCTTTTTAATACAGCGTGAAGTCTGATTTGCCAAAACTTTGTTCAAGATCATTGCATCTACCCTCATGATGAGGCCGGACTGTCTTTTCCTTCTGTTCTACTCCCCCGGTCCAGTTGGTGAAAGGACACACGATCGATTTTGCTAGTAAGTTTGGAGACTTTCCTTCTTTTATACTTAGTCTCTTTAATGTTTTTTTTTTTTTCCAGATACATATTTTTTAAAGGTGTGGCAAAATGTACCGTAAAGCTGTCCAATCCTGCTCTATTTTTAAGCAGGAATCTTTTGATTATCACCCAAATCATGTTTTCGGTGTTTTATTTTAATAAGAATTCCTGTTTCTTTGTGAATCAGTGTCGGTGATGGAAGGAAAGCAGCGTCGCCTCAGAAATGCATTTTTTTTTTCCAGATGCATATGTTTTAAAGGTGTGGCAAAATGTACCGTAAAGCTGTCCAATCCTGCTCTATTTTTAAGCAGGAATCTTTTGATTATCACCCAAATCATGTTTTCGGTGTTTTATTTTAATAAGAATTCCTGTTTCTTTGTGAATCAGTGTCGGTGATGGAAGGAAAGCAGCGTCGCCTCAGAAATGACAGACAGATGATGCTGCAATCGACAGATACTGCAATCGACAGCTCCCTCTTCCCAGTGGGAGGGCTTCTGCTGGAAGCCCATCTTCCCAGGGGGCGGGACTCTGTTTGCAGAGGGTGGCGGTAGGGGTGGGGAGTGGCTGCCTGTCAGACTTGCCTAGTGTCACCAGGGGCAGTGCTCCAAACTCCTGCCCAGCTGCTCTGCATCCCCCAAGAGACTGGTGCCCCAGCCTGCTCTGCTCATACCGCACGTGCTGGTGATTCCCACTCTGGCTCCGCCCAAGCCAGGAGGAGAAGAAGTGGGGAGCCCTCGCTGGACGGGAAAACGCCACGTCGGCGGCCTCAGCCTGCGCCCCGTGCGGACGAGAGACCAGGAGCCGCGAGCTCCCTCTGCGTGGTGTCCTTTCTGGATTTTGCTTGGCACTGTGGGACGTGTCCTGACTCCTACTTTTTACTCGTATTCTTCTAGAAACGTTCCCACTTTTACTGTCTGCGAATCTCGTTGGCATAAAGTTCCATACGACAGTCTCTTAGGGTTTTTAAATGATTCCTCCATATTGTCATCCTGGCTCTGTTTTTATTCCTCGTCTCTTTTCCCCTTTTTTCACAGTGTTATTTTACTGACCTTTTAATGACTTAACTCTTGACTTTGTTGATGTTCTTTATTGTTCCTTTATTTTCCATTCTATTAATATCTGCTTTTACGTTTCTTATTTCCTTCTTGTTACTTCTTTTAGGCTTGAGTGGTTTTCTAACATGAAACAAAACTCATTTGTTTAAGAACGCTATTTTTAACGGATGCATTAAGGCTATAATTTAAACCCCAAATACCAATTTAGCTATATCCTTGCAGTTTTGAAGTATATAGTGTTTTCATGCCATTAAGTTTTAAATACTCTGTAATTTTCGTTGCGAATTCCTCCTTCACCCATGAGTTATTAATAAATGTGTGTTTAAGTGTCTCCAGATCTGAAGAGGAAAAAGTGTTGTCTACAAAGGTATCTATTATCGTTAATTTCTAGTTTAATTGCCTTATGCTTAGCAGACGCAATCTATATTTTATTGGTTCTCTAAAATTTATTAAAGTCGCACATTTCTCTGTGACTCAATGAATGATCAGTTCTCTCTAACCTTAGTTGTGTTCTTGATAAGAATTCCCCCTACACCGCTTCCATAAGCTGAGTCTGCCAGAATAGGGAGTACCTTCTATTGACACCTGTGCCAAAGCTGGAACAGGGAACAGTAGTAAAAAGGTTAACAGGTGTCATTGCAGTGAGGGAAATGCACGAATGTCATTGCAGAAATCCACCCATGATTTTCATCCTTCATCTGATTCCACATGGACCCTTTCATCATCCGGGAACCAAAACCACCAGCTACAACTCAGGAGATCTTCCTGGGGTATCGCCGATCATGGATCTCCAATAAGCTTGGTCTGTTCCTGACAGAGACCGATTCACACCCAGGAAGACCAACCGCAGCCTCAGCCCACCCTGCACGTAAAGGCAATAGGCACCCTGGGGCTAGCCCCAGGCATGGCCCAGCGGGACCCAAGTCGGGGGACACAGCAAACCAAAACCCTGGGAGTACACTGTGGACCTAACCACAGAGAGGCAGAGCCAATGTCTCAGTGACCACCAGGAGCAAAGTCAGGCAACAGATGCGAGACCAAGGAATCCACCGCAGACAAGGGGCAGGGGAGGGGCTGCAGGTTGACTATGGGCGGCAACAGGATGCGCAGCTTATCTGGGGTGTGGGTGCTTTTAAGAGGATGGACGCGCGTGTTCCCTTCAGCACTGCAGGCCCTCTGTGAGCTCTGTGTGGGACCCCACTGGCCTGGCACCTATGGTCAAGGCACCTCTTCCCAGCAGAGACCCAGGGGCCAGTCGCATATCCTGCGACGTCTGGAAGATTCCCAGTACTTACATCATCAGACTTTCATTTTTATGCTTGGAGTCGGTGCTACCAAGCTGTTTTGCAAAGTAAAAGCACCTGTTTTTCGCTGTTATTTGAAGATATCTTAACCCCCTTAATAAGATTATTATAAAATCCTTGAAGGAAATATTTTCGTCTTATTCATTTCTTTTTTAAATGAATCACAATCCCTACAGAAATTACATTACGGAAAACCTACCGGTCGACTAGAAATACCCAGTCCTCCCAGGGGAACCTAGGGACTTGCTTTCAGTTTCTAAGAGTGTGGTTCCAGCTGACCGGAGAATATTCCAGGTAAAACATTTCCTCGTGTCTTACGTAGGGGTACAGAGAGGGCCCAGCAGGCAGGCGAAGTCTCAGGGAAGTGAGCCACACCTTCCAGCATCCAGATTCTGCTCGTCATTTCCAGGAAGCATTGTCTCTGCTGTCACGCCGATGAGAACATGCTGTGGGGAGCACAGAGTCCCGCAGAGGGACCACGCAAGACGGGGGTCAGCTCTTGGAGGAGACGGGCCTGCACCTTGTTACCTTCCTCTGCCTTTAGGACAAGTCGCTGAAGTAGGCGATTCAGAAAACATTCAGAAATAAAGAGCGCAGAAACTTTATGCTATTTTACGTGATCGTTGGACCTGGGCTTCGTCGATACCCACCCAGAGTCCAGGACAAACAGATCTGGATTCGAATTCAGCCACTTTCTAACCATGCGACCTCGGCAAGTAAACAAGCGAGCCCAGTTCCCTCGTCTGTTAAGTGGGGATAAAAGGTCTCTTAAAGGGACTGAATGAGGCCATTCGTTGACACGACCGAGACAATCCACCCAGTGTGTGGCGAGCGAGAATTCCTCATCTGGGCTCATTATCATTCTGTTATTATTAGGAGGACGGATTAGTACTCACAAGGTCGAAAATGAAAAACGAGTCAGTGTCAAGCCAGTACCCCGAGGAGCACAGGCGGCCGTCCACAGAGGGTGTGTGTGAGCTCAGCAGCGCCTCGGGGGAGTCTGACGACGGGGTGCGGGCAGAGGGATGGGGGCAGCGTGCGGCAGCAGGAACGTCATGGACTCCAGGACCAGGAAGACTGATGACGCAGACCTCAGTCCTAGCGACTCTGGCGTGCCCAAGTGGACATGAGAGCAAGAGTTCAGGCCCAGTGACAGCAGCGAGACCGGAGTGAAGCCTGGTGTGATGGGAGGGGCAGCTTTGTGGAGAGGCAAAGCTGTCCCAGGGCTCAGCCAACCGGCGAGGAGTCCCTCAGGGAGGATCAGACACACACATCCGCGTACGAGTGTCCCGTGCGCAGTGTCTCGCTCACAGGAGACCTTCGGTACATGTCACTGTGGGCAGCGTGGCTGTCACCGTCGACACACCGAGCGAGCCGCCGCCCAGCTGACCCCCGAGTCTCGTGTTTGGATCTCAAAGGGCGTCTGTCTCCTCGATACCTTGTGTTTTGTTTTTGCTGGGAATTGATGCTCTCACACTTTGTCACATGCTGCAAGGCAAACGCCTTCTAGGAGGAAAGGATGAGCAGCAAGATTGACAGGTGACGGGCTGATGTCCATGTCACCTGAATAGCATTTCTCTCCATTCAAGTGGGGGGTGCGTGTGTGCATGTGTGTGTGCGTGCGTGTGCATGTGTGTGTGCGTGTGCGTGCGTGCGTGTGCGTGTGCACGTGCGGGTGTGCGCGTGCGGGTGTGTGCCCGTGGGGGTCGCCGTGAGAGCCCAGCTCTGAGGGGCGGCAAGCAGAGGTGGGAGCAGGTTGACCTGGGGGGGTCTCATCCACTCAGTCAGTCTTCAGTTAGGGGCCTTCCCCATCGAGGACTTCGAGTTGTCTTCAGCTATGACAGTGCAATCGCTTTCTGAATGTTAAACAACTTTGTCTTGAGCATACGTCACATAAAGCAGGTGTGTTTTAACCTCTGCTTGCTTTTCATCAACATTATGTATCTTTATGGGCATCGGAGGCTTTGAAACTGCCCGCCCAGCCCCCAGAGACTGCTTTGGGGACAGAGCCCCCACCTGCAGAGGCCCCAGCACCGCGTCGCCCAGCCCCAAACCTCTCTCCGCACCGAGCACGCTCACGTCTCGAGTTTTCTCGTACGGCCCTTTGAAGTAGAGGCTCCGCCACGGAAATGCTAACGGCACTGGCTGATGTAGCAAAGCCCACGTGAGCAATCGCTACAGAGGTGGCATTGTCCTTGCAGTAATGCGGCCAGCTCACTTCGGCCTGGCCTTCTGCTCAGTGGCCTTTCGTCTCCCAGTTGTCATCCGGGGAACTAAGAAATGGCAGGTTCTGAGACACACGTGATGGTTTTCTTGAAGGTTTCGGGCAAACTGGCATCCGGGTCCCACCCAGCCTCCCCCCAGAGCCCTGATAATCAAACCCACGTCACAAAGACGCGATGCCATCCAGTGTGGGAGAGCTGCTTATCGGGCTTCCTCCCTGGGGCCCTCACACGAACAAAGAAGCTTCTGTGCGAGGCTGGTGACATCATTTTTATCAAAACTTCAGGGCTGAAGTTTTGAGAAACAGACAGCTCTCCACCCCCACTCTGCCCAAGCCCGGCTGAGGTCACTGGATGTGCATGGCCCACCACCCCGCAAAGTTCTGAGACAGAGGGGCCGAGGGAGGCCCCCTCACCAGGTCCCCAAACACCGATGACAGCCGAGTGTGGGACAAGGCCTAGAGGTTCTCCCCCGATTCTCGCGTGCTGCAGATGACACACCACAAGCCCTGGAGGGACCAGGAAGCCCCACTCTTCCCTCGTACGTGTCACAGCTCCCTTTGCCCCGGGCATTGACAGCGAGGGCCAACCGGGAGGGACGAATGTGCGACAGAACACGGATCACTCCACTCGGAAAACCCGGTGCCAGCTGAGTCCTTCTTGCTCCAGGCTACAGACCAAAGCCCAGGCTCTGACGAGCCTGTCAGGAAACCTGCGTGAGTGCAGGAGGGCCCGCCCCTCGGGCAGGATGCTCCCTGGGTGGGCTTCGTTCGGATGGTTTCAGTCCTGAGGAGCAACTGGTCTCCTCGAGGCTGGGAAGATCGTCACTAGTTAGTGTTCTGGTTTGGAGCAGGGAACACAATGGCCGCTGTGCCCGCCACCTGGAACTGGCCGGCCAGAGCGTCTGGTGGTGGCTCTGAGATGGGAGTTGTACCACCGTTGATGAGGAGGGCACCCAGAAAACGCCCCAGGATTGAGGTGCTTGTAAGGAAGAGACTGAGCACCCAGCGCCTACCCAGGGGTCCGGGAGAAGCTGTGCTCCTGGTTATTGGGGATAATTGTGTCCTACGCCACGTGTATGAGCTGCAGAGTCCGTGAAGATTCTTTGGGTCACAATTAACGTAAATTCGGTTCATACGAGTCGGAGCAGAAGGAAGAATTTCTGAGAAGGAAACTGAGCTGTCTCAACGAAGAAATCACGGTGGGCTCCGGGAGCAGCTGCAGCCAGGCCCCTGACTGCCCCCGGTCCCCACGCTCCTCTCCTGCCTGCGCGCGCTCTGATGACAGCTCCCTGTCCTCAGCTTCCTGGACCTGGCAGACGGCATGACGGCCAGCACGGCCTGGGGGTCCTATCTCGTGGTTTCCTCCGGCGAAGAGCACCTGAGCCTTCCTCGTGTCCACATCAGTCCATTCCTGGAGAAACACCCCCCACAGCCCGACCCCCACTGTCCTGGACGGGAGAGCGGAGGCCAAGGCCAAGGACTTCATTCAGAAGCGGGAGCCGCCGCAGGGGCAGGGATGTGGTCTGGGCGGACCAGATGGGAAGGGTCTCAGTTCCCGGGCTCATCCTTTCAGTGCTAAAGCAGAGGTCAGCAAAGGCCCCAGGCTAAATCAGACCGATTGCCTATTTTTATAAATAAAGTTTTATTGGAACAAAGCTGCACATCACTGCTTTCACGCTGCAATGGCGAAGTTGAGTAGAGCTTCTGGCCCCTAACAGAGCGTGTGCTGGCCTGTGCGCTGAAGACTAAGGCATCCTGTGGAGGGAGGTGGGTGGGTGCGGGGGACAGCGCTGTTTCCGCGAGGCTAGTCAACCTCTAAACCAAGACCCTAAAGGTCCAGCAGAGGGTGTGGGTTTTCCCGCTGGGAGGTTTCCCTTTGAGCAGCTGGGCTGTGCTCCAGACCACCTCCCTCAAGCTTCTTTAATCTCCCTCCGTCTTTTCCTCCTCTTGTGGCTGAGGTTAGCGGTTTACGCATGAGCATCCTTGGTCTTTGGGTGGCTTGCAAAGGACACTCAGGGCCAACTGCATCTCAGCCTCAAGATGACATGGTTCCTCTGGCCTGATCTTTGGGACTAGGGTTGGGTCACCATGTGCTCAAGACTTTCTCAGCTCCGAAGAACATGCTGGAGCTCCGGCTAGGGGCGCACGAACCCTGAGGTTTGACAGAGTATTCGCCTCTACCACACACCTCACGGGGAGGGGAGGCAGGCTGAGGCAGAATTAGAGGGGTTCTGGGTCCACTGGCTCAATACCGTCTCATAAGCTCACCTCCTTCCCCACAAATGCCAGCTCCGACCCCTTCCCCCACAAGAGAAGTCCCCACCACGGCCCGGAGTAGAGGCGGCTAGTGGCCCCGCTTGGCTGTCCACTTCTTTCTAAGCCCAAGGACGAGGGCGCCGTCTCAGGAAGGTCCCTTCCGAAGCCGTGAGGGTGTTTTTTTCTGGCAACTCAAAGGTTTCATCATGAAAAGAGACGCTGAATTGAAGATTTCAACTGAGCGAGGCCAAAACACGTCGCAAGCTCATTTTCCGAGACTGTGAAGACTCTTTCAGAGAAGCTGAGTAGCTTTCCATGTCAGCGAGCTTACCTAACCCGGATTTCCAGATGGTTTCTGTTTACTCCTCGCCATTCTGAGCCATACTCACAGGGACAAAAAAAAAAAACACATCAGACAAACACGACTAGGAAGCAAATCGAACACGCCGTAGCACACAAGGCAGCATTTGTCCCCACCCCGCATTGGGGACAAGGCCCAGAAATCACTACCCCGAGGTCCTCTGGGAGATTCGACACTTCAGAATGATGCCCCTGGTTGTGAGAGCGGGCCCCACACTGAGGTCTCCACGAGATGCCCCTGCGGGAGCCGATGTGCTCATGAAGTCCTGAGTCCCCGGGGGGTGAGGTCCCCCACATCCGGACAGCTTGAGAGGAGGGAGCTGCACCCCACTTTCCAAAACCTTCCAGCACTGACCATTGAATCAAAGTGGGTGAAAAGCAGGGGGTCTCCAGTGAGGAACAGCTTCAGCGCAATGACGCAGAGGACCCCCTTCCATTCTCCAGGCAGGGCGATCGCCGCTCCTCCCCCGGTCCCCAAAACAGGCGAAAGTCACGCCTCTTACGTTCCTGCTGGAGTTCTGGTGTGTGTCCTCACAGGTGGAAGCTAGGTAGACGAGTAGGTAGGCTGCCCTCCAGCCCCAAAGAAAATAAGACTCAATAATGGCGACATTCAGCCTCTTTTAGGTGAACTAGCCAAAGGGATGGAGCTGTCGGATGGGCGACATGAATTTGTAAATTATCCTACTTCTTGCAATTGTCACAGTTTTAGCGGTCAGCACCTTCTAAACTTGTGTTTGCTCATGGTAAGGGTGCAGCCTGGATAGGAGGCGGTTTTACCTCAAGTAAAACCTCACAGCTGTTTGCTGTGTTTTCTCCATGAACCAAATACTAAGACACCTGTGTCTGAAAGAAAAGGCAGAGGCTGTTTAGCCAGCAAAATAAGCGGCTTTTCCTCCTGCTGTTCTGAAGGGCTCGCTCATGCCGGCGCGTAGAAACAGGCTTTCTAAACACCTGACTGCAGATGGCAAGCACCTGGGAGGGCTCTTCTAAATACAGATTCTCAGGCTCCACCCCCCAGACCCTGGTCCAGTTGGTCAGCTGGGGCCCAGGAATCCGAATGTTGAGCGAGCACATCTGGTGACACGGGGTACTGGAGCCCGGGCACAGCACGATGACTTTACAGTCTCAGATCCCGCGTTCGCGTTCCAGCATAGAAACAGAGGAACACAGAGATCGTCTAACTCGGCCTCCTCATCTTACAGAAAGAGCATTGACTCTGCGAGGGGAGACCTGTCGGATCAGGCAGGATCGTGACTGCAGAGAACCCATCTCCTCTCGAGCGAATGTGGGATTAGGAATATGTTTCCCTAAAGGGTTAGAAACAAATATCCTTAGAGGAAAAAAAAAGGGGGGAGGGGGTTACTAGGAGTCATTTATACAGAAAGAAGGCTTTGTTCGGGAAAGATGGCTTTGAAAAAGCAAATGTTAGTGAAAGACGCTCTGTTGGAGCAAGGGCCGGGCAAACTCGGCTCGAAGCACAAGGACTGGTCTTTGTCCGGCCATCTGCAGCCGGGTCTGAATGCCCGCTGAAGAAGCAGGAGCTCCGATGGCTAATGGTTTTTGAACTCCAAAGAAAAGAGAAACAAAGCCTTTCCCCAACAAAAGGGCTGTGGTCTGTGGGTAATTCTGCTCCAGAAAGAGCTCTATCGATGTGTGTGCCTCCGAAATGGACCTAAACTAGGCCACGCACACTCCTGCACACAAAAGACACCCCAAAACCCAATTCCGTCTATATTTCCAGGCCGGGGCGAGGAAGCTCGGGTAGCTGCGGGCCATCTCAGCAGCTCCGTGTGGACCCTCAGCTATTAGGAAAACAATCATGGTGCCCGGGAGTGACCCGTAATGACAGGCAGACCCACGACTGAACAATTTGGGTGCCCTGCGCCCACCTTTCTCCCCGGTTCTTGTTGAACCTCAGTCTCCAGAAGCAGACGGACCTCTCTGAGCACCTCGTCCGTGTGTCCGTCAGGCGGTGCTGTGTACATCGTGGGCTCAGTGTGGGCTGGAGGAGACCTAGCTAAAGGCGAACATGATTATCTCTGTGATTCTGGGCCTTTCCGTTTCCATGCCACTGAATTCACACCAAGGGACAGCGGCCCCTGAGGAATTCTTAACAGAAGTGAGACAGGACAGAGTAGGGCCTCCTGGGCACTCGCCCACAGTTCCAGTGATTTGTAAACTGACCGAGAGCCTTCGAAGTCATCGCTTTAATCATTTGAAAATGTCTGGAACGTACTCGTTCATGGATTCCTAACCCTGCAGCCCACCTCACAGAGCTGACAGGATAGTATGGAGGCCCAGCCATTGGCTGCACGGAGTCAGCGACAGAGCTGGACGGGAGCCAGGAGGCCCAACACGCACGCCCTCCACATGGATGAGCTGTCTGGATGAGGCATCTTCCGTCGATGTGAATGTTGCAGTTGTTAGATCTTTCCTGAGCAGGCAGTGACATCTCCTGTTCGTATGGAATCTTCTGGAAGATTCCGGTAACGCCTCTATAGCAAACACATCTTCGCGTGAGCCCCACTGAGCCAAGCCCTTATGTAATCCCTTCTCCTTGAGTGTGGGTGGGAGCTGAGACTGCCTTCTAACCAACAGAATGTGTCAAAGGCGATGGCCGTCCCTCCCCTGAGGGACAGTCACTCCCATGATTGTGTGACGCTGTGAGACTCCTTCAGAGACAACAGGAGTAAAAGATTCTCCGGCGGGTCTGAGGATGTGAGCGCCATGCTGAGAGACGGCCTAGAGGCAAAGAACAGCCCACGGCCTCTGATGCCGAGAGTAGCCGCTGCTAACAGCCCGCTGGGAAACAGGACTTCGCTTCTGCAACCACAAGGGACTAAATTCTGCCAACAACCACACGAGCTCAGCGAGGACCCCAGGCTCCCGAGAGGAGCACAGTTTTGCTGACACCTGACTGTGGCCTTGAGCAGAGGATCCAGTTAAGCGTTGCCCGGAGCCCTGACCTGCAGAAAATGGAGAGAATAATGTACCGTTGGTTCTCGTTATTCACAACAGTTACGTTCTCCAAAGTCGCCATGGGAAACGAACGAGTGCCACGGCTCCCGGGGGAGACACAGGGTCAGGTTCCGGCGAGTCCCTGGTCACATATATTTGTCTACCAAGCAACACACAACCTTGTTTTATGAGAGCTTCTGTTTAAAGACATTTATTTAACGTACATGTCGGTTCACTGAGAAGATGCCACGGCCACCAGCACCGCCACTCGTGCCTGAACGAGGCTCGTCTAAGACACGCGTCATCCCCGTGAGGCACGCCACCGCCTCCCGCACTTGAGAACACGAGATGGCATGTCCACGCGATGCTTGGCGGCCACTTTAAACGGCGAAATCACCAACAAAACCACCAAAATGCAAGAAAGGTGGCACCGGGCCCCAAAAGGATGTCGTCTGCAGGTCCAGAGCTGAAACGAGGGGGCAGATCACGTTGTCTGCAGGTCCAGAGCTGAAACGAGGGGGCAGATCGTCGCCTGGCTCCACCTCGGCGGGGTCGTGCACCTCGTTGAGTGATTCCATTTTTTTTTTACCGCTTTGCAAGTATTTGCAAATGGCCATGAAAGCACAGCAATGATTGATTGGGGGGCATCACGAATAAATTTTCTGCGGGGTTGGGGTCGTGCACCTCGTTGAGCGATTCCATTTTTTTTTTTTTTTTACCGCTTTGCAAATATTTGCAAATGGCCATGAAAGCCCAGCAATGATTGATTGGGGGGCATCACGAATAAATTTTAGCAGGTGCAGAGTCTGCCTGCCGCGCGGAGAGCCTCCAGGTTTTCAGCCGCTGTCTGGTCATCTGTTAGGGGTGCTGTCCTGCACCCCGGCCTCCTTGGCCATATGTCTGACCCCGAGTGTGACTCGTGTCCTGCACAGATGAGGATGCGAATAAGCTGTTCCTCTGACGGAGCCGTTCCGTCGTCTGCCTGTGCCATGGGACACGCGCAGAACTTCTCAGCACCGGAAAAGCACACGGAGATCGAAGGCTTTGCTGCGCTCGACGGAGACGCGGTCTTCGGAACAGACGCGGTCATCGCCTCGGCCGGGCTTACGCAGTAAGTCAGGTCCTTCATTCCTCAAACCAAATGGTTCCACTCTTCTCATCCCCAAGGCCATCTCCCCCGACCCCAGGAATCCCACCTCTTTTCGCTGAGGGGTCACGGAACCCAGAGCTCACTCACCCAGACTCGTCCATGCACCTGTCAGCTCGCCAGAGAAGAGAGAGAAGACCGGGGCAGCTGTCCTGTTCTCCAGCCAGCCCAGCCCTCCGCGGTCGTCACCGTGGTCGTCGTCCCACTGTGTGGCTCCTAGAGCCCAGCCCCTTCCCTCTGTTCCTTCCCACGTGTTTGCAGCCCACCGATTTACACCCGGTGAGCCCGAAGCAGGGTCTCTCCTCTCCCACGGCTGGCTCTTCAGTGCACTGGACACGGCCTGGGGTACGTGGTGGGACACACGTGCCCCTGCCTCGTTCTGCTGACCGCAGCTCGGGGACCCAGATACCGTGTCCCCGTAGCCCCGCCTCACTCCCGCACTGCCGGTAACTCAGCTGGTGGGCTTCACGGTTGTGCATAAAGCCGTTGCTTCTCTGAGGCTCCTGCACAGGACAAGGAGGCCGGGTCCGAAGTCAGCTTTGTGTCAGAGAAACTCATCTAACTCTCCATATGTGCGCCACCCTAATATTATATCCTCAGCCCCCCTCAAATCCAGGCTGCCCTCAGCTTCCCGATATGACGAGGAAGGAGCTTGGGGGCAGGCCACGAACACGCCTCCCTGGGGCTGCACCGCCGCAGCACAGGACTTTGCATAACGAAGGGACGAGCTTCCCTTTAGAAAAGAGAGAGAAAAATCGGTGGTCCACATGCAGTGGGTCGGGCCGCCCCATGCCGAGGGCTGAGATGCCGGAGCCGTGTTCCCGTGCTGTTAGGTGAGTCAGCGCTGGGTCTAATGCAGCAGAGCAGGTGGGGCCTGAACGGAGCACGCACTGCACCTCTGCCCAGGCTCCCGGCATAGCCTCGACAAATAAACAACCGGACTTGGGATGTGCTTGCCGAATGTGGGGGAGGTCCCACAGAGCCGGCACGTCCCCTTCTTTGAAGCCTCCGCACGAAACGTGCTTCCCCCAGGGTTTCATATTGGTAGGGATTGATTTTCTTGTTTTATCGTTACCAACTGATGCCGTGTTCTCAGATCACTGAGCGTTAGTCACGTTCTAATCCCATCTACGAAAAGCTGTACAAAATTAAATGGGGAGAAAATGGGACAATACATAAAAAGCATTCTAATTGATGCCGTGTTCTCAGATCACTGGCGTTAGTCACGTTCTAATCCCATCTACGGAAAGCTGTACAAAATTAAATTGGGAGAAAATGGGACAATACATAAAAAGCATTCTAAAGCACGCTAGCTTTTTTGGTCCGAAAAATTGGAAGATAATTGTAATAATTTATAACACACTTCCGCTTAAGATTTTATCATGCTGTCCTTGAGATCCTCTTTTGGGGAATTTATAACTGAAATGCATATTAAAACAATAAAAGGAATCAGAATAAAAGCAGATGACAGCCCTTGATCTAGAACTATACAGATGTATAGCTATACATCTCCGTGGGATCTTTTAGGGGGGGGAAAGGACAAATCCACACACCAGTGATCACTGTCAACCCGATCATGAGCTCATGTGCGTGAGTTTCAGATTCATCACCGGCTCGTAAGATTCCACCTGGCTTCCGGTTCCCACATTCTTCCTCTCCAAGCCCAGGCGATTTAACTTTATCTTTATTTGACTTCTTTACCTTAGACTTCTCCTTAACGGCTAATTCCAAACTAATATTAAGACCTGTCATTCTAAAAATCATCCGACCCACTCATGAAAATAAAAGAGGAAAAAGTAGCATTCTCTAGATTATTTCCTTAGTATTCTTTTAAGAGGTCACCTTTTCCCAAAAAGTGTTGGAGACGTTTCATTATCGTACATATAATAAAACACAAGGTTTTTGTTTGTTTGTTTTAAGTAAGAAAAGAAAACAGTAAGAATAATGAGAAAGAAAATAGAAAAATGAGACAAAATTTACAGATTTGGAGAAGCCAACCGGCATCACAAAAACGCCGTGTAACGAACAATGACTGAATCTCGGGGCGGGTATGAGTTTAAACACCTTTCCTGCTCAGTTTGAGTCGGCCAGCGGGGAGCCCTAACTGTGGACTCGTGGCTCTGCTCCAGGTGTCTCTCGTCCTCCTTGTAAGGGCCCATCAGCCTGAGCTTGACCTTGATTAGTCTTACTGCTGTCATTATGATACGCTGAATAATGGCTCCCAAAGATATCCAGCTCCTAATTCCTAGAACCCGAGAATGTTACTTGATACGAAAAAGAAGTTTCAACAAGAGTGGGTTGAAGGAATAGCAAAGCACCCACAGCCGTGTCTGCGGGGGAAGGGGGTTGAGCTGTCGCCCAGGCACAGTGAAATGGGAAGTCACCCTCCGCACATCGGTCGCTCCCACGGGCCCACGGTTCACACAGCACAGGGCCCCGGTGTGGCGTTGTCAGGAAGAAAATGAAGACTCTCTTCCGTTAGGGGTCTTTGTGTCCATAGGAAATGCAAACCTGAATTCTCCGGATCTCGGCATCTGGGCAGCAGGATACGCAGTCATGATCTGTGACAACTCCATCGTCCCTTCACAGCCTCACGGTCACGCCAAGCAGCTTGGCCATTCGCCAACGGTGCAAACGCAGGCAGGTCCCTTCACCTGTCCCAGTTTCGGCTTCTGGAAAGTCAAGATAATCAGGCTTCTGTCACGGGATTACCGGAGGATTAGGCAAAATAGCAAACCTAAGGCACCTGATGCAGAAAGGGAGTGTGAAAGGGGGGATGGCTCCCGCCGCCCCCTCTATTTGAGCCCCAGGTGGAGCCCCCTCTGACCCCCAGGTCACAGCAAAGGCCAACTGACCTTCAGTAGATCAAAGAGACAATTGGCCACTAACCTTCACATCTGTAAACCTTTTGAACAGGAAACCTGATCTGGGACGATGTTTGAATTGGCTCATGCAAAAAACAATATTTGCTGAAGGTTGGCTCCTGCCTTATGAATTTTTAACCTCCCATAAATCAAACTGTAAAAATGGACAAAGGCTGAATTTCCTGTGCCAGGACCAAAATAGATGCCTCCTCTGTCTCTTAAACAATTCTGATTATGTTTCCATAACCAAATCACGCTGAGATGAATAGCGGGAGTATTTCTCTTTAGGTCCTAAAGTATAATGTAAAAGAAATGGAAATGGTCCATCTTCTCGGCATTGACGTCCTGCCTCTGTTTTCCAAAGACAGCTCGAAGGCCAGGCCTGCAAAGGCCGTCATGTGCCCGAGGCAGAATTTTGCTTCTTGGCACTTATTGCTTTTCCCCACAGCTGTCCTGTCCCCAGGTCCCCACTGCTAAATGATTAACAGAAAGCCCCAAGGGAATTAGTCCACAGCAGAGTTTAAAGCGAGTCCCCTTGCAGAAGCATTGTACTGCAAATCTACGCACTTGAAAAAGAACCGCAAGTCAGAATCTTATAACTGCAGAGGTCAATATTTTCATTAAATCATGCTTTTATTACTTTGACGAAAATATCTTGAGCAACTCGTATGAGCTACACACTTTCCAGAATATGAAAACCACGAAGAGAGTTTTCTTCTTTCAGTCAGCCGGGCAGGAAAGATAGGAAAGGACCTGATTTATGAGAAGGCAGAAAGAAGCATGAACTCGTTACGAGAAAATGCGAGGGAGTTCTAGAAGCAGGAAGGACAGAAGGTGGACTGGGAAGTGACCTTTAAAGGACGATAAAGTTTTGAATAGGAAAAACGGAGCTGCAGAGGCCAAGAAAATTCTCGGCCGGGCCGGAGTGAAA
>NW_006434828.1:566588-591704 GCF_000325575.1 Pteropus alecto
CGTCTGTGATATGAGGCTGGAAAACTAGCCAGGGGGCAAGGACAGAAGCGACTCAGGTTCCGGACTCGAGTTAGAGCCCCATGGGGAGTGGAGGCTTTTAAAGGCATCTAACAAGGAAGCCGATAGCGTGTCTGTGGTGTGAAGATGCATTCATTCATTCATTCATTCGTTCATTCACTTAACCAATACCGACCGAGCTGGTCCATGAAGGATACGGGAGAGGGAAGCAAAACCGACAGGATCGTGGCCCTGTGGACCTTGTGGTCTTGCGGGGATGACAAGTGTTACCGATGACACCCACGAGTTTAGGTACAATCACAAGCAGAAGCGAGCACCACGTGAGAAGGTACAGGTGGCCAAGGATAGCAGGCAGCTGACGTACCCTGAGTGGGCGAGGGAGAGATGACACTCGCGTAGGGAGTTAGAGAAGGGGTTCTGTTCCCCCATGGGACGCTCCATTTTCGGAGACAAGGCCCCTCCGACGAGACGACAGTTCAGCAGAAACCCGGAGGCAGTGAGGGAGCGAGGCGCGAAGACACGTGGGCAAAGAGCCTTTCGGGAAGAGGGAACAGCAGGTGCGAAGGGGAGCGCGCCTGGAAGGGGGGGAGCGCGCCTGGAAGGGGGGGAGTACGTGGCCCGCGAGGCCAGAGCACCGTGGCCGAGGGCGAAAGGGGCAGACGAGGCCCGCGGTGTTTCGGGAAGAGGGAACAGCAGGTGTGAAGGGGAGCGCGCCTGGAAACGGGGGAGCGCGCCTGGAAGGGGGGGGGAGCGCGCCTGGAAGCGGGAAAGCACACGGCCAGCGAGGCCGGAGCACCATGGCCGAGGGCGAAAGGGGCAGACGAGGCCCGCGGTACGGATGGTACATTCCCGAATGCAGGGCAGCAGACGCATGGGTGCGGGGACTCCACAGGACTCCCATAGCCTAGCGCTTTGCCTGCAGCTTGGCACCGCTGGCCAGCTCCCCCGCACCTGTTATGGCACTGGCCCTGCCCGGTGAGCAGAGGCCTGGGTGGGAGAGGTCAGGCTGCAAAGAATGTCAGAGCAGGCCACATGGGAACCACGTCAGAAGCACGGAGGATGCCCTCCGGCAGGTGGGAATAACTCTGGGCTCCTGACTCCATCCCCAGCTGCTCCTCAAAGCCGTCTGTTCATCCAGCATCCAGCCTTGCTCCCAGTCTTGAAGAATCCCCCTTTGGCTTGCCAACCCGGCTGGAATATTTTCCCTGGCAGTTAAAAGTAATTATCCACCAACGCCACATGCCATAACCCAGGGTTAGAAACGCCCTGCCCGATGCACTCCCAGCCCCAGCCCCACCTTAACCGGCTATGCGAGACGGTCTCTGCCACCACCCACTTCACACCTGTAAGACACAACCTCACAGGACACCAGGTAAGGGTGACCTTGTTGGGGAAAAGGCACTAAACTGGGGGACAACTCAAAACAGACATGCAGTGGGTTCTCTGACCCTTGAACCCTCTCGGTCTCTATTTCCTCATTTAAAAAGATGAGGACGAGCCCATATCATAGGACAGACACGTGGATTAAATGTTAACCATCGATACACGTAAGACAAACTGCGCGGTGCCTGGTACACAGACATATGGAAAAGGCATTAGAGGATGACAGTTATTTTTATTGTTGTCACCATCGTCGCCACCCTTGGAAAAGTCAGAAAACTAGACCTGCGACTGGAAGAACTTGTTAAGAGTCTAGGAACTCTGCGACGCTCCTCCTGGTGGAATGAATAAAACGCCCTGACGATTCAAAGGGCCGGTGAGGTGGCTTGGGAAGCGGGAAGGAAGAGCGAGGTCGGGCGCCTGTATCTGATCCCACTTTGGAAGAGAACCCCGTGGGTAGGTGAGTCGTGCTGACACTCTCGAGAAGTTTTGTGAGGGGTTGGGGGAGACATGATGTCAGGGGTGAGGGGAGGCAGAATCACGGGAAAGACTCATGGGATCTTTCGAAGGCTAGACGCACACCTCAGAGTCACGTCAGGAAAAGTGGAACCACTGCAGGGTTTTCAGACAGAGACAGTGCAATGCAGGGGCTCGGTGAGTGACGGAGCTGGAGGGGGAGGTGAAGGCAGGCCCAGGCCGGGCATGGTGGTTCATTCAAGGGTAGCACAGCAGGCAGTCGCTGCAACCCTGGCTGGAGAGGTGACATTTTCAGAGCCAGCGGGGCAGTGGGGAGGAAGCCCCGTGGGACTGAGTTGGCTTGGGACAACTGAGCCTGGGTGGCAGGGAGCTGCTGCCAGAGATCCAGCAAGGAACAGAGCTGGGACGCAGAGCTCAGCGTCTCCCTCCTCCTGACAGTCTAATGGGTGTCGGTGCAGCCAACCATGCCCGGCAGCCACTGAATGAGGGGGCCTGGGCAGGAGTCCCTGTGACCCAGAGCAAGTCGAATCTCTGAGCCGGGACCAATGAATGACACACGGCCCAGCCAGGAGCTGTGGTTTGCTGGGGCCAGGCTGAGGGATGTGAGAAGCAGAGATCAGGAGGTGGGGTCTGAGGCGTGGACGCAGGGCCAGGCAGAGGAGAAAAGAAAATACTGTCCTTCTGAGAAGGAGACTTGCCCTCGCTTCCCCCAGTCATCAGAGCAAAGCCTAAGGGCCACAGCAGGGGGCAGAGAACTGCTGCCTTGAGAGCCAGACCCACCTCTGGGACAATTCATCGGAGAAGGTGACGGTGGCCCTCATTCAGAGTCCACCCACGTGAGCCTGACTGGGAGTCACTGCACCCACCTCGGACCAAGAAGCCGAAGCCGGAGAGAGGATGAGGCTCGCTCTCCCACGGGGCAGGGTCAGGACTGGGGTCAGTCAGGGTGGTTTCGAAGACCAGGGCCCCTGCCTGCATTCGGCTTGGTGGCAGGACGCGGACGGGTGTGGGAAGGAGGCCTACTGAGTCCCCTATGGAATGATCACTCGAGAGTCCCTGTCACCACCCAAAACCAAGCCTAGCTCCCCTGACGCCACCTCCTGACCCGCGCCTGCCGCCCCTGGGCCCCGACCTCCCCCAGCCCCAGGCCGGCACACTCAGATGCCCCTGAGTGCACACTCACGTGCACCCACAGACACACACGCTTGCACATGCACACTCACACACTCACGTCCTCACACACACTCCCACACACATTCACACTCACACGTGCCCCCACGCCTTCCTTGCACGCGTACACTCCTGCACCCTCAGACACTCACGAACTCTCGTGTTGACGTCTCTCATGCACTCACACATCCCGTCGCTCGCACCGCAGTCCTCCATCCCCCGACAGCCAGACCATCCTCAGGTGCTCCTGGGGAGTCCTTGAGGACCCCCCATGCAGCCCCTCCCCTGGCAGGAGCCCTTGGAGGACCACACGTCTCCTCCGTCAGCCCTCGTCACAGCCCCAGTTTCGCCCTCGCCTGTGAGATGACTGGACGGTTCCCAGCTTGCTGCTTTGAGCTAAGGTAGCTGCAGGAGGCCCCGCGTCTGTGTTCTCTGCCCCCGTCTGGTGCCCCACGCTCAGCCGTGTGGCACATGATGCTTGATAAACATAGAAAGACTGAATGAATGAAGCCCGACGAGGCTGGGAGGGACAGAAGGCCCAGAGGCAGAGAAGCGATCACACAGAAACCGTGGGTGGCGTGTGGGGAAGGGAAGCGATGTTTGGAAAGTCCTCGGAGGGTGCGGCTGGTCTTTGTTTGGGGTTCGCTCTAAGTGGGTGGGTCGGCGGGGGCAGCTGTGTCCCCTGAGGGCTGCGTGTGGGCAGGGAACCTGCCCCACCCGAGAAGGAGGGAGAGTGAGGAGGGAAGCGGGGGGCGGGGGCGGCAGTGAGGAGGGGGAGGGGCCGGCAGCAGAGCGGGCATGGGGCCAGGGACCAGGAAAGGACAGGGGACTCCCCAGAGCAGGCTCTCCAGGGCCTTCAGGGCACCTGCCTCATGCTTTATGCCCAATGTCTGCATCACGGCCATGCAAGCCCTTCCAGAAAAATCCCAGGAGCCTGACTGACCTAATCTTGGTGACGGGAGGGGGATGGACGGTGGGAGCACTCAGGAACGGATAGTTTCACATTGAACGGGGGCTGACGATAAAGAGCATGGCTGCGTTTCTGCACCAGGGCTGGGACGGCCCGTCAGGGCGGACCTTCTAAGCGGACCAACCATAAGCTCAGCTCACGAAACCTCATGGGCATCTGCAGGAGCGCTTTCCTGGCAAATATGATAAGCCTGTCCCCAAAATAAATTCAACCGAAAGAAAGGAGGCAATAGAACGTAAATTATTTTTAACTTTCTCATTAGCGTTCCAATGTTTCTCCCTTTTACCCGAGATTCTCCAGTGAGAGCTTTTCTGATTTTCCAAATGACTCTGGATGGCAGACCATCTTCATCTAGCTGAGAAACCGCATCTTCTACTTCGCTAACCCCCAGTCCAACTTGTGCACTGACGTGCCAGGTGGGTTTCAGCAGCCACGGGCACCTGGGCTCCAGTCCCCCAGAGATTCAAGGTCAGCTCAAGGTCAGCTCGTGCGCGCTGGGCAGCCACACTTGGAAGAAGCTCCCGGATGCTTTGAGTGTGCACGGGAGTAAGAACCACCGCTACTCGGCGTTTAAGATGATGCCACGTCACCCACGACCTCACAGTCACCTTGGTGCACAAACACTTCCACTGAGAACCAGCTTTGAGAAAACACACAGACCAAGCCCTCCATGTAGCTCCAAGGGCAGACCTGATGCTTCGAGTTCATCAGAATGTCAGCCCAATGCCTTTGGAGATGTTTCTGTGTCTAAACCACGTATGACAACGTTTAAAGTGGACAAAGCGGAGGGGGCTGGGGGGTTTGCATCAATAAAAGAGAGCTTAGAAATAAGGACAGAAACTCCATTTAGGACCATGTCCATGCTTACAGTAATTACTTGTGTTTCTGTATAATTTTGAATAACTCAAATTGTTTTTCTCGTCCAAATCCAATGAGTTCCAAAAGCTCTGAATTCTTTGAAATATAGACTGACGCTTTCTCCCTTCTAAAGCACTGTCTGCTGTTTTGATACAAGCTGCAGCCACCACCTTCATAAATATAATCACATGAAGTTTATTCACACTCGAGATAAATGGAGCTTTCTTTTGAGAAAACACGCCGCCATGAATCCAGTTTCTGTAGGGGAAAAGGCGGGTTTCTGCTTGGTCTCAAATTGCTTCGGCCACAATTAGATTCCGGTGTGAAAAGCCGGGGTGGGTTGTTCGGAGCGAGGCGGGAGGGAGAGAATGCAGAAACGCGGGGGTCTGAGTGACCGTGTAGCAGTAATCAAGGGGCCCCACGCCCTGACTCCCCCGGCATAATAAGGGGGGTTGGCGCAGGTAACGCCCAGGTGCTGTCCACCCAGAGCTTCCCCCACAGCCTCAGCAGCCGGGAGGAACCTGTGAGCCTGACAGAGGTGTGCCTGGGTAAGGAGCCCTGTCCCCACGTCCCACCCATGACATCACGCTCACTCGGCCCTAGCAAGAACAGCAGGTGACGCTGTGCCTAGTAAATTAGCATGAGTTCCACCATGGCTCGCTCTCTTTCTCGTCGTCCCTTTTAGGGACTTAATATCTGAAAGTGCTAATTCGTGCAAGTGGTAACTCAGGCTATTCGTGCATTGTTCATTGCTTGTCCTACTCAGTTGTGTTTTCCCCAAAACTAACACAATGCTTGGCTCATGAGGACATCCACCTGTTGGACGAATCCATCTTCAAACACATAGCTATGTTTGCACATAATCTATGAAAGTCTGTGAGGGGTATATGGCCGGACACACCAGCAAACGGCTCCTTCTCACTCAGTCTTCATGGCCCCTATTTATAAGGAGAAACTGTTTAGGACTCACTCAAAATTTCCATTTTGTTGGCTCTGACTTAAGATAAACAAGATCTCAAAAAAGAAAAAGTTGCCCAAGTGAGAACTAGTTGTTTTTGCCTCTGGGCTTCCCATCTCCCCACCCCCAATAAAACCTCTTAAGAAATTCAATCTTTTAGTGGAATTAATTATTTTGCTTACTGTGTTCATCGCAAGTGGATCTCATTTGCCTCCCCTAGAGATCTATTCCCAAGGTGTTGACGTGTCATCCAGTTTAGAATGGTCATCAATGCTTTTTTCTACAGTTGGTGAGACAAACCCATCCACAAACATTCTTGTGTATAATTATGTTATTTTTTCAACTGAGTACAGTATGCTGCCGCCAGCATGCGTGGGCAGAGTGGGCAGATTGTCAAGGTTTTGATGCCAGAACCTGCCCCACACATTTCGGCCTACACTACCCACCCCACCCCACCCCGCCTCCCCCCGCAAATCCCTTCTTCACGGGCCTTGCCAGTTACTCAGGCAAATGGACACGCTGGACCCGGGTGTAGGACATCGCCAGCCCCAGGGGCAGTCCCAGTGGAAGCTTAGAATCAAGCTGCGCATATGCGTGTGTATGCACGTGTGTGTGTCCATGCGCACGTGTGCTTGTATATGTGGCGAGCACAATTTTAGGTTATTTGCTGCTTGATGGTATTGAAGATTATAGTATGAATTTTCCTACATGTTAACTTTTTGGAATATTTTTAATTGCTGCATATATTCCCGTGCACTATATACCATGATTTGTGTCTCCTTCCTGGGCATTTGGGTACTTTGCATGTTTTTCCATTTTAAATAATTCTGTGAGAAACATCTTTCTATCTCAACCATTGCCATCTGCCTTGGGGTGAAATTACTGGGTCAGAGGGCAGTTAAATTTTAAGCCATAACTCTGATTACAGAATAAAATACCTGAGCACAACAGGGAATTGCAAACTAAAACAAGTGCAATTGTTTTGAGGGGTAAAAATGGTGGCCCTGGAGTCACCGCCGGTGGGTGAACATCTACTACACTCATCTATCTATAGATATTCGAAATACTTTTGTCGGAAATAACCCCGGCTGCTTTAGCCCTCGGCTCCTCTCCCTTCTCCCCAGAGATCTCTTATGAGTGGTGGGAATAGACTTTATGGAACTGTGGTTCAGTGAGGCAGCCCCCAGTGACGTCAGTCGCCGCCTGACCCTGGAGGACCCCGTCCGTCGGGGTCTCTGGGTCAGCGTTCAGCATGGCAGCAGCACGCAGCTGAGCACCAGCCCATCACGTACCGAATCTTGGGATTCGGCCCAGGATGCATTCGATGGCTAAAAATGTCACGACACTCATTGCCAGCTTCTAGGTGAGAAGATGTAGAGTCCTTCCAGAAATTCGAGGAAAGTCTTTATCCCTAAAAAAAAAAAAAAAAAAGGTACAAAGTACGAAGCCATCGAACAAGTGGACGATATTTGAGCTCCACTAAGTCTCCGCACATCTGCCTCTTCGTTGGGGTGTGCAAAATTACTCCGTGCTGCCTGGACTCGGAACTATCTAAACCCAGCTTCTGTGTGCCGGGGCCTCAATAAGGAATTCTCAGATACTATTTAAGAACACCAACTAGTCCAGCAGGCACACATGTTAGAACTGCTAAAAACTCGAAATCAGACAACTGAAGGATTAATTTGTTTGTATCGACAAATATGGCTCGAGCGCTGAGTCCGTGCCAGGCCCTGTGCCAGACCCAGGACATGCAGGAGGACCGGCGAGGCCCCTGCCATGGGTGCTGGGTCACGGCATTGAAGGCAGGGTCACGGCCCGCCTCGCTTTTCATCTCTATAATGACGTCGGCAGGAATCAGGGCGAAAGCCTTTCCACCTCACATCCCTTAGGCATCCCCTACCGCGAACGCTCTCTCACCTGGCCCTTGCACTTCCGTTTTGCTCCCTGTTTTCCTCCAAACGGAGATGCCAACCTGCACCTTCTCTCCTGGCAGCCATCACACAGCGACTCTTCAGGGCCTGCCTTCGACACTCTTCTGTGGAGCCTTGCAGAGACGCTGGACAGAAGTGGCCTCTCTCGCGCCCGTGGTCCCGTAGAGCTCTGATACGGCCCTTACTCTGTCGGAGCAGCAGACTTTAATTTTGCTCATGTTCGTCTAGCTCCTTCTCCAGACCTGAGCTAGCTGAGGACTGCGACATGCATCATTTATGCCTGGTGCCTATTGGTGGAATGAGTTAACGAGTGAGAAATGAAGGCGAATCCCACGCGTACACACTTTAACCACAAAGAACGTTTTCCTGCGCCAGTAGTAATAGAAAATGGGTTTTGAGTTGTCTTTTTATTTAATAGGAGACTCTTGTCTTAAGAACAGAAGGATCAGTACATGAGAGATGTAACCTGTGGGCATGAAGCTGAGAAAGACCAGGCTCGGATTCGTAACCCCGGACTCACTACCCTTGTCTGTTGACCAATAGGACCCAGAAAAATCGCGCCACAAAGCGTGAGACAACAAGTCCGCCACCGTAACGATTCTACGAAAATGAACTTAGTAAATGCAATGCACGCATTATCTGGACACTACCCCTGCGAGATGCGGTCGAACTTAACCCAAACCCCAGAGCTGAAGCCCTCCGCATGATGTCTGCGTGTTCCCACAGCTCCTGTGGCCTTGTGAGCTGGCATCATCAGACGCCGAGACACAGAATTCTCTCTCTACAGCACTTTCCAGCAGGAAATCTATTTACATCAGTGTTTCGTGATTTTTGTTCAACCTGTACTGAAGATTTCGTTCGCCAAAGAAAGAGTCACACTGCACCACACACAGGGAGGCACAGCATCTCGTTGCCTCCATACTGCACCCTCTTCATCTTCTGTCCTCTCCCTTTCCTTCTGGGACAGCCAAGATGGTCCCCTCTGACTGTCCCCAGAGCGTAGCCCATACTCAGTCCGTTTAAGGTATCAACTTCTACTCCCAATCAACGTGTTAACAAAATCCTTCTGAACGAATACAGAGCTCTGCCTCATTGCAGACTTCCGGTGATTCTGACTTTCTTCATCCCCTTCATCAGGGACACGGGAGAGTTTAACGGCCCCCTCCCCCAATCCTTAGCGCTCTTCCTTAGAAACCGGTATAAATACAAACAGTATGATCGTTGGGAAACAGCCACCATTTTCACATTTCTACACAGCCAAGACTTTCTGAGCAGAGTGGTGACACCTTGGATGAAGGACGTCAAAAATAGGAAGTTAAAAATAGTGACCTCTGGAGAGATGGACAGTTCTCTCTCTCCTGGAGACAGGTGTTCACGTTCCACAGGGTAATGGATCGAGAGACCCTCCTGTTCTTCCCCAGAGAACACCTGTCCAGTCCCGAGCAGAAAGACTTTCCCATCTGGGTTTGGGGGAAGGGAGCAGCTGTGCCATCGGCTCCTATCTGAGACCAATATTCTGGAGTTCCCTCCAGGGATGCAAGCCCTGTACATGCACAGTACGTCTGCATCTCCCCACGCCACCCTGTGGGGAGCGGAGCAGGGGGAGCTGACACCGAAATGGCCATGCTGGTAAGCAAGTCTGCCTCCGATCCGGAAACCTCACGTGTCCTATCAGGACAAATAAATGAGTCGAGATATAATAAACTCATGCAACGAGGAATGATGACATCCACATTATTTTTTCTTTTTGCAATTTAACAGAAGATGAATCTCTTAATTTGAGCTGATACTGTTTCCTAAATAAATATGCTAGAATTCAGCAGCGGACTATGTGGAGAGAAAACCAGAGAAGAGATCATTAAAATCTCTACGAGTATATTTTATGGCGACATGTTATGTATTTCATCAAATCTATGTCATTAATAATTAAATAGGAACCATTATTTCGGGTCGTAATAAGAAAAAAGTAACAAGCAGCCAATTAAACCGTGGCACAATGCCTTCTAGTGCCTCAGAATTTTTATTTTATTGAACGAACTTTTTAAAACTCACTGAGATACAGATGTTTATCCTGTAAGGAACGTGATTTGGTTAAAGCGTCCTAAATTTTTTCACGTTTGGAGTCTAATATGTATGGATTGCTTTCCAATTTAGTGTCATAGGTGGTCATGTTGCTGACACAGTATTTTTTTTTTTTTTTAAGTGAATAGATTTTTCTACCAAAGCTGCAGGTTTTAATGTCGGGACTTTCTTGATCTCACGGGACGGGGTTAATGCCAGGCTTTGGGCAGCACCCAGAGCTCACGTTCCTTTATGAAATGGTCCCCTCTGGGGTCGTGGACTGAAAGGGGGCTCCCAGTGGTCCAAACCGTCCATCAGAAGTAAACCCAGTCGCACTCGGCGAGCGTGCAGCCAATGACACAGATGCCCTACCTGAGGTCGGGCCATCGCGAGGGCAGGAAGCCACCAGCTGTGGGATGCATTCCACTCTCAGACGTGCTGAACTATGAGAAAATGCGCATCATCGAATCCAGTCAATACAACATAGGAGCTCGTCTTGTTGACCTTGAAAAAGAAGACAGCAGAATAGAAATAGTAACAGTAACTGACTAAAATTATTCTAATGGTTCGAAGGAAAACATATCTGATAATCACCATTCGTTATCACAATGGAAATTTTTAAGGTGACATGAGCCAATTTCTGAATTCTCCTCGCTCTCAAAATTTCCAATAATTGATTAATTCCCCCAAAAGACTAGATATAAGAAAAATATAGGGCTTGGGAAACGGAGCCAGGTTAAGCAGCCCGGTGACTTCGAGGGTTTGGTGTGAGATACAGCGTAGACAGGTGTAGGCTGAGGACATCCCAGCTGCTCTTGACACCACACCTGCGAGAGGGAAGCTGCCTGGACAGGAGGCGGGCAGGATGCCCTCCAACCTCCAAATGCAGAGCGGCAGGGCCCAACCACAAGAGCCAGGTGGAAGCCAATCAGTGGCGGACGTACCGAGCACGGCAGGACTCCGGGGTCCTCACCCCAAGCTGCCAGCCATCCTCGAGGCCGAAGTGGGGATGCTCCAGGGAACGGAGCCTGCACTCACACAGGGGAAAGAAACTTCCCTGGGGGGCCCATTGCTAGCCTTCCTGGCCGAGAGCCTGCTGCATGGGCTCCACGTCGGAAATCCCACATCTGGTCACCCACCGGCCTGTCCCCAGAACCATCTCACGAACTGGCCCAGGGCAGGTACTCAGGGGCGCTGCCTTCGTCCAGGAAGGGCCCAGCGGTGGGTAAATTGCCAGGAATGCAGGGATGGACTGAGCGTCAGAGTCCCCCCCGATGAGGCTCACGCTCTGAGACAGGCCACACACAGACCAGCATGTCCTGCGCCACAGGAAACGGACGTCAGGAACCACCGCGATGAGGTGGGGACAGGGAATTTAGGGGGAAGGGGGTGTGGCTGCCGCTTAAAATGGGCGGGGATGCCGCGAGCTCCAAATTCATCAACCCTTTGCTCTGCAACGTCTGAAGACGTGAACACGTGCGCCCATAATCTCCGAAAGCGGCGACCTCAGGGCCCCGCCGAGGACAAACACGGCCCCCCACACACACACACCCCGAGTTAGAACGGGACACTTACCACACGTACAAACAGAGCGAGTTCAAGGGACGGGCGCGACCCCGATGAATTGGAGCCAACGTGCCCTAAGAAGTGGATCTGCTCCAAAGAGCAGGGATGAGTGTCCCCAAAGCGGTTTTCGGTCACAATTCCACTCTCAGCGTGATTTGAGAGGAAAAGTGCTTCTGGAAAGAGAACACCGCCTGGGGGTGGGAAAGCTGCTGCCATCTTAAAACACAATACGACAGTTTGATAAACGGTCCAGGTTACAAAATAAATCTATAGAAATCAGTAGCTTCGTTTTCCGCCGGCAATAGTCAGGCAGAAAGCGTAAGGGGAGGAAAAACTTTCAGACACGTGGCTCCCGGCGGCCGTGACGACCGAATGCTTCGGGGGTCATTCCCGGAGTAGGAACGGTGCTCCCGAGCGAACTGGGGGACACGCAGACAAAAGACTTTCCCAGGGCTTTACAGGGACCCTCGTTGCGTGCGCGCGTCCTTAAGGAACAGATTTCCAGATCACCTCCTTTCTCGAGCGACCCGCTTGACGTCACGGAATCGGGAAAACGGGGGGCGTTCGGCTGCCGAGTCAGTCCCAGTGATGCCAGGCACGCCCGCGGGACGCGTGTGCTGAGGTCTGACGGGGTCGCGGGGGGCTGCAGAGCCGGGGGGCCGCGGCGCCCGCCAGGGGGGCTTCACGCACTGGTCCCTGCGAGCTCTTCCTGCGCCTCCAGTACAGCAAGTGGCGTCAGAATCAGTGACCTCAGGCTGTCAACAGCGGTCACAGCGAGAGCGCTCGCTTCTGCCTCCGTGCTGGGAGGCTCGACCAGGCTGGACCCTGTCACTCGGAGTGACCACCCTGTGTGCGCGGGGCCAGAAGCGGGAAATCCAGGGTCTCAGACTTCGGAGCGGTTTTCATGGTCACGGCCAACGCAAGAGCATCCTTAGTTGGGGCCTAAAGAAGAAATGGACTCGTGCACAGGGGTTCCAAGACGTCACTGAGGACGCCCACTAAAGACGACCGCTTTGACCTTTTTGTGGGGTAACGCCCTCGGCTTTATTTTGCCCATTCGCCCACCTACACGCAGCCTTACAAACTGTTGGAGCTTCATGAAGCGTGTGAGCCGCAAGCTTCAAGGCTAAGCAGGCACTCAGGGGATCCAAGGCAGGGAAGAGCCAAACAGCTGAATAAGATCGGGCGGTCCCAGAGAGCAGGCTGCGAGCGACACTTAGAACCCACCTGACACAACTTCTGGTCCTTGGATACAACAGCGTAGGGGAAACGGGCTCACGCGGCTGGGCGTGGCTTCGACAGGTGCGTAAAGTCCTGGCTTAACATTGACTGGACCGAGTTAAACAGGATTGAGTTAAAAGAATGTAAGAGGAAGGGCATGAATCATTAATGGACCCTTTTTACCCCAACTATGATATATAAAGTGAGGTGTTTATTTCTGTTTTAATGAAAGTTAGAAGCTAAGATTCTCGAGCACAAAAGAGCTGAGTTTAGAGATGGTTCGATTAAGTGAGCAAACACTTCACGAAACTCTCTGCCATTTGGCTGAGAGACTCACCACTCAGGAGCGTGTTGGAACCGTGATGATGAAAGCGCCATCTCACTGAAGACGGAGTGTGTCGGTGCAGAGCGGACCCAATCCCACGACCAAATCCGTCATTTTAAAGCTGGCCAATCCCACGACCAAATCCGTCATTTTAAAGCTGGCCACTTGCTCTCTTAGCCAAGACATTAATTAAATACAAGAGAACACTAGCACCGTGTGAAAATTACCTTGATTTCCGTGAGCCTCACAGGTCGAGAAAGAAGGCAGGGTTTCGGAGAAGAGCATGGTGCTCCTCAAAATGTGGCACCCCGACTGGCACGCAACCTCATTTTGAACTTTTTAAAAGATAAGCATCTATCAGCCAAGATTTTTGAAAGGGATAAAAACCAACTCTAAATGACTTAAGTGGAAAAAGAAAATCAACAGCTCACAAACTCATAGGACAGCGAGGCCAGCCATAGGCGCCCTCCTTCAGGTGAGCCCTGTCTCTCTCTCTCCCTCTCTCTCTCACACACTCTGTTTCTCTCTCTGAGTCAGCCTCATTCCCTCTGGCCGGTTCACACACCTGAGAGCACCCTGTCCTGTGGAAGCCTCTCAGCCTCACCGCCCCTGACCAGACAAGACAGCGATTTCTCCACAATTAGGTTTTAAAATCACACGGAAGGACCCTCACTGGGCAGTGATGTCACATGCCCGTCACCAGGCCAGGCGCAGGGGCGCTCTAACCGAGTGCCACCACCAGCTCCACACAGTTGAAGCAGGAGGAGAAGAAGTCCTCTAAAGGAGGGGTGACTTCCGAGGAGATGTCACTGCATCATGTCGGCAAATTCCTATGCGGCCTCTCTTCCAGGAGTCGGACACGAGGAGCACGAGAAGCCAAGGCTCTTCACTCCAAGACGACGGTCACCAGCCACACGTGGCTACGGAGCCTTGTGCTGGGAGCGTAAGACACGCGCCGTATTTTGAAGACATAGTAGAAAATGAATGGGAAATACCTCATCAATAATAGTTTCTATTGATTCCATATAAAACGGTAATCTTTTGGATACTAGGTTAAATAAAATAGATTACCGAAATAAATTTTACCTGCTTCTTTTTTACTTCTTTAATGTGCCTATTAGAAAATTTAAAATTACATAAGCGGCTCGTATTCTCTTCCAGTCGGGGATGAATCCTCCAAAATGAGAGGCTGTAAAGACCTCTGGCCCTTGCCTTCCCCGCCTGGGGCTGCGCACCTGACCAACGGAGGAGTCTGGCTGCGACGGCAGAAGGGAACTGACGTTCCTTCTCACGCGAGCATCTCATCGGGGTCTCCGTGTGTCCGTTTCGGTGACGAGAATGCTTTTTCTCACGCGGGCGACAGTGCTTGCTTTACGTAAATCTCCAGAATTACGTAAGACCGGCCTCCGTTTCTGTGGGGAGGCACGAAGCGACACCAGCCCACTCACTTATGAATCGGTCTGAGTTCCGAAGCCGTGTATAAACCCTTAAGCCAGCAAGTCTGCGCATCACCCCATGATGCAGGTTGAGCAGGCTGAAGGGCGATTCAGGGGGAAATGTGCATTTTTTCAATGTCACGGTGTCACCGAGATGTCAGATCATGGATGGAGCTGCCGCAGACTTTGGAGGGGCTAGCCATCTGATAATTCTGAAACGCTTTTCTCTTTGATCCCAGCCCGTTTTCTGCGTGTGACCCATTTTTCTAAGGGAGGCCAATTTAAGGTGGCGATGGGAGTGGAAGTCTGGGCTGGAAAATGTATTGTCTTCTATTTGGAAAGCTTTAGATGGGGACGAATTTAGAGGATACCGTCTCGCTTCTCGGTACACGGACAGCGCACAGGACTTTGCATATATTAGTTCCCCTCCCAGCATCCCGGGAGAGGGGGAGGGCAGGTCTCTGCCTTCGGGTTGACAGTGGGAGGATTTAGAGATGCCTATTTTTGTCAAAGCCTGCCCCTATAGGCTGGTGACCTAAAAGAAGCCCTCCAACCCTCCTGCCTGCTGGCTTCGGTCTCGTTATATAATAAGGCATTCAAGGACACTTCAGAAATATTTCCAAATGCAAACTGCAGCGTGCTTGCTTGCGCCCCTCCGATGGCTGCCCCTCCAGTGAAAGAAAATGTAAAGTTTGCCACGGCCTCTAAGACCCCGCGGAATCTGACCTCGGTCTGCTCCCCTCCCCCAGCTTGTCCCCTGCTGTACTCTTGGGTCTCACAGTCTTCAGCCTTACAGGCTTTCTGTTCCTCGCCTCCTTGCCGAGACAGAGCTGGCCCTGCCCTCTGCTGGCCCGCTCTGCCCTCTGACCCTCGCCTCTTCACCTCCTCACTTCCTCAGAGGGGCCTTCCCAGATCAAGCCCTCTTAGGTCGTATACCGCCACCCACCTTCAGCCTGGCTCGAATCCATTGGCTCATCCCATTTTGTCTTAGGACACAGGTTTCTAGACGCAATCATCTTTCATCCGCTGAGCAGCTGCCGTCGGCCTTCCCCTGATGAAATGCAAGCTCTTCGAGGCCAGTGATCCTGTTGGAGATTGTTCCTCCTTAGATTCCCAGGGTCCCTAGCTGTGCATGACAGGGACGTGCATGAAATTCACACACACACACACACACACACACACACACACACACACACACACACACACACACACACACACACACACACACACACAGACACTCACACAGACACACGCAGGTGAAGGAGGAGGGTGGGAGACATAGATTTAGTACCTAAAGGAATCTTAAATAGGTGTTATGGATTGAGCTGTGCCCCTCCCCCCAATTCATACGTCGAAATTCTAACCCCCAGGTGCTCACAATGTGACCTCAGTTTCAATAAAGGTCATGGCAGATGCGATTAGTTAAGACGAGGTCATCCTGGAGCCAGGTGGGCCCGTAATCTAACAGGATGACTAGTGTCCTTATAAAAAGGAAACATTTGGGCACAGACACGCACCCAGGAAGAATGCCACGAGAACGCGAGGGAAGAGATGGGTTGATGCTCTACAGGCCAAGGACTTCCAGGAAACCACCAGAAGCCAGGCAGGAGGAACAGATTCTTACAGCCTCGGAAGGAGCCAACCACGCTGATACCTTGACCGTGGACTTCCTGCTTCCAGAATCGTGAGACCGTACGTCCGTCGTTTACGCTATCTCGTTCGTGGTACTGAGTCACGGCCGCTAAGACAGTAGTTCTGATGAGACTCAAGCAACAGATCTAAATGCTTTTTTACGGTGCAAGGTACGTACCAATTCTATTTTTCTCTACCATGTGCCCAAATGTACAGCTAGAAAAAAAAAATCACATTGTCCTAAAGGGGCAGAGCAGGCAGTAGGTTGAAAAGCTGTGACTGAACTGTCTCGCTGGCAGTTTCGCCCAATAACTTAATTCCATCATGATAACCCCTCACGGCCATCTCCTGCACCAGCCAGCCCCGTTTCTCAGATTAAATCCTCACTCAGCATGTGAGAGCGTCTCGAAGACATTGTGACGCTCTCCAGAAACATTAATTCAAATATTCATTCATTCATGAAACATTCATTGAAGGTTTATTATATGCAAAATTCTGTGGAGAGTCAAAAGAATGTACAGGCAAGCAGTACCTGTAATGAAGGCCACCTGTCCTCCGCAGGAGCAAAGTGAATAATGCAGGCAAATAAATGGCAGGACATGCTAAGAGTGTCGTGATGAATGCGGTGGGGGCAGAGGACGGAAGGAGATGTGCTTCCCGCTGGAAGGAGCAGCCGATGGCCCCCGACCCCCTCCGGGGACGTGGAAGAGCAGGGTGAAAGGCTGTCTGTTTGGGGGCTTTAAGTCCCACCCGGATAGCCAGATCTTTAAGATCCAAGATCCCATGGAGAAGGGGGACTCACCGAGGGAGGCTGGCATCGCGTGCTGCTCTCCCTTACGGCATCCACTGATTCCTGAGTGGAGGGACAAAATGGCTGAGAAGCCGAAGAGACAGACAGAGGGAGAGGGAGAGGGAGAGGGGGAGAGACGGAGAGAGACGGAGAGAGACAGAGAGAGACAGAGAGACAGAGAGAGACAGAGAGAGAGAGACAGAGAGAGAGAGAGAGAGACAGAGAGAGAGAGACAGAGAGAGAGAGAGAGAGACAGAGAGAGAGAGACAGAGAGAGAGAGAGAGAGACAGAGAGAGAGAGACAGAGAGAGAGAGAGAGAGACAGAGAGAGAGAGACAGAGAGAGAGAGAGAGAGACAGAGAGAGAGAGACAGAGAGAGAGAGAGAGAGACAGAGAGAGAGAGACAGAGAGAGAGAGAGAGAGACAGAGAGAGAGAGACAGAGAGAGAGAGAGAGAGACAGAGAGAGAGAGACAGAGAGAGAGAGAGAGAGACAGAGAGAGAGAGACAGAGAGAGAGAGACAGAGAGAGAGAGACAGACAGACAGACAGAGACAGACAGACAGAGACAGACAGAGACAGAGACAGACAGAGAGAGAACAGAGCAGATTTTCCTATAGTTTCATGGGTCCAAAGAATCAAAAATATAGTTCAGAGACCCCCAACTCAGCCAGGACTGGAGGGGTCAAGACTCCAGAGAAAAGCGAAGTATAAAGGACAGAGACCTCCAGCTACTTTCCCTGCAGACACACTGGCCCATTCGTAAAAGGCCTGGGCCAAGAGGAGCAGGGAATAAATAGCAGCCAAAAGGCTGAGGAGCCACACAAAACTTTTGATACCATCATAGTCCTGGAGAGACTGAGAAAATGGAACGCCGCCGAGTTAGGAAGAAAGCGGTCATGCACAATATGTAAACTAATGAGTGTGAGTGTGTTCCAATAAAACTTTATTCACAAAAACATGCAATGGGCTGGGTTAGGGTCCACTGCTTTCCAGTATACCCTAAAGTGATCTCCCAGTCAGCCACACCCTGACATAATCTACTCCCCTCGAGTGCACAGAGTCTGAGTTGCAATAGAATACGGCAAAGATGAAGGAATTTTGCAAATGTAATTAGGATCCCAAGCTAGTTGGTTTTGAGTTCATCAAACAGAACTTATCCTGGGAGGTCCTGACATACTCAAGTGAGATCCTTTCAAAGAGGCTCTTCCTTAGATTAGAGATTCTCTCTTCTATTGGCTTTGAAGAAACTGCCACGATTTCATAGCTACAAGGAGGCGAAGTCAGCCAACACCTTAAAGGAGCTTGGGAACAGACTCTCCAGTCTGATGAGAAGGCAGTCTGGCTAACATGCAACCTAGGAAAACAACACGTGCCTGGTGCATAAAGTCCGGTATCATTTTTGTAAGAAAAGGAGCAAGTAATATATAGGCTTAAATTTTTATAAAGAAACACTGCAAAGATAAATAGGAAAGTAATAGAAATAATTCCCCATAGGGCGAGAAAGAAGTGGGTGCGTCCAGAGCGGGGAGCAAGCCTTTCCAGGCCGTCACCTTTTGCATTGTTTGGATATTTAAACACCTAAATATATTACCTATTCGAAAACTTAACTTAAATATCTAAAAATCTCCTGCCTTTCCATCTAGTAATCAGAGGCTATTTTTCACACTGGTACCTTTTACATTTCTCAGTTGCTACCTACATTCGTAGGGCCTTTGACTCGATTCTTTTCTGTACCAGATTTACTAATATAAACCTGTTTCATCTCCTGCAGTGTCTTCTTTTAATCTCAAATCGCCACCCTCAAAAGAATACTGCACTTTCCTAGTTATTGCTTGCCTGGCACCCGACACGGGGAGCGGCATGGGGGACACCCCAAGAAAAGCACGCCGAATGTCCTTCTGTCCTTCCCAAACCCGCTTGAACAACAAGACCCCTCCCCGCGGACCAGATCCACTCCCCGCTTAAAATACAGCGGGACGCGCTGCCTGGCCGCCTCCTCGCCGGCCACCTACGGTCAAGAGAGGTTCACTAAACACTATTCCTAAAGCATTTTAAACACCTTTCGGGATATACGCTACGCAGAGAAGACAGAGCGATGGCAACAGCCAAACGCGGGCATCTGTTCTGCTCTGGCTGCTTTTCTGTAAACAGCTTTCCGCCTTCCCAGCCTGCTCGCTCTCAGCAGAGCCTTCTTGCTGTGGTCATGTGGTCCCCGCACCCAGGGACGGGCTTTGCAGACTGTGTCACATGGCCTCCCGTTCCGCCCCACCCCGCCCCGCCCTCATCAATGCTCGTTTTAGGGAGCGTTGATTCTCTGCTCTCCAGTTATTTGGGCTCTTCGTTTTCTTGGGCTGGCGTCTGCAAGCGGACCCCTGCCCTGTCCTAACGACAGAGACCCCAGCGCATGCGTGGTCTCCCGCAACCCAGAAACTCTGTTTTTTTCCTCTTATTCTCTTCCATGGGCTGGAGTCTGGCCTCTCTCCTTAGCCCGGGGCGGCTCCCTGAGCCAAGAGGAGGGTGGAGGGGGTCGAAGAGAGACATAAAGAAGGGCACGGGGCAGGTGGAGCCAAACCGCCGGAACCCCTGAAAGCTCCCTCGAATGCAGGTGGCAGTTGAGGGGTCAGGCTGCCCTCAAGCTTCCGCTGGGCTCTCCAAGGAGCTCTCTTAGTCTGAGTCCAAAGTGATA
Organism: Pteropus alecto; assembly: GCF_000325575.1. Classification (NCBI taxonomy): domain Eukaryota; kingdom Metazoa; phylum Chordata; class Mammalia; order Chiroptera; family Pteropodidae; genus Pteropus; species Pteropus alecto. The sequence continues at coordinate 586,067 of NW_006434828.1, forward strand.
CGCCTCAGATGTGGCAGGGACCTGGGAGTGGAGACACCTGCCAGCATGCACACACATGGGCGTTTTCCTAAATACATTCACTTTTTTTTAACAGCTTAAGTTTCCATGGCACCCCAGACTCACCTACAGCAGCCACTGGACATGAGAACTCTAAGCGGTAGATGGAGCATGATAGCCAGCATTCACCTTGAGAGCATTAATTAAATCAAGGGCAGCTACAGCCTCAGTTTCCATGGCCTTAGAGGATATAGTAAACAGGAGAGAAAGCCCAGGTACCGTTCCAGGTGATGAATTAAATAAGAATCCTCGCTCAGTGCATGAAAGTAGGACCCCATAAGCATATGGATAAACCAGCAGTAAAGCTTCCTCCATCAAAAGATAGTGAGGGGCAAGTGTCTGTCTCCAAAACTGGTGCTGAGTGAAGAGAGGAAAATATCTACGCTGAAAATCTGTAGCACTAAAGCAGCCCGTACACGGTTTGAAGTCCGTAATCTTACCACCTGGGTGGTCTGAAAACTCTTCAGCTGAGAATTAAGGTTAAAGTAGCTTGAGGTTGCTCATCCCTTAAGCGTCTGCAGAAACACATGCAAGTCTGTTCTGGGGAACCCACCGTCAGCCAGGTCTCAAAGAACTTCTACAAATACATAGAGTCCCAAGCAAGCAGCTCGCCTTCATCTCAAAACAAAAGGAAGTAAGGCAACTCGACCCAGAGGAAGCAGGAACCTCCACGAGCTGAGTCAGACAGGCAAGGAAGTCAGCCACCGAACCATCTGACACAGAGGGATACGTTTAGTTTAATAAATGTAAGGAAATAAAAGAAAATTAAAGCTGTGCATTAGGTGCAAGAGGCTATGAATATGAGCAAGGACATCTAGAAAACAAAACTAAGTGTAGGTAAGTAAAAATATAATAATTCAAATTAAAAATTCAATTAGACATAGCCAAAGAGAGGATTACTAAGCTTAAAGATAGATTGGAAGAAATCCCCAGGGTAGAGACACTAAGAATTGGAAAAGAAAAGTTAAGAAGCATGGAAGATGTAGTGAAAAGGTTAAACATGCAGGTAATCATGTTTTAATTTGTAAAAAAAAAGAAAAAGAAAAAAAAAGAAGACATATTAACAATATCTGGAAAGATGATGACTGAATTAATCCTAAACCAGGATAGATGAAAAAAAAAAAACCACGCCTAACAAATTATAGTGCAATTTTCAGCACACCAAAGACAAAGAAATAAAAGTCAATTGTCTCCGAAAAGGCGACAAATTGGAGTGATGGCTTATTTTTCAACAGCAATAAAAAAAAGCTAAAAGGCAGTAGAATGATATCTTCAATAAACTGGAGAAAATAGCAGTCAAATAAACTTTTATATCCTGCGGGAGGAAAAAAAATAGCTTTCAAGAATGAGGACGAAATAAGGTCATTTTCAGATAATGAAAAACCGAGAATGTTTACTATCGACAGAGCTTCACTGGAGGAAAATGTAGTGCATGTACTTTGGGCAGAAGCAAAGACCTAGATGAATCTAAACAAAGCTGCCTACATAAAAGAGTAATAATAATTTCTTAAGGGATTTACTTTTTTTAGAAGACAGAACGAATATGCATAATATGTCATTCGGGGAGAGAATAATTGGAGGTGAACTGTTCTAGTGCCCTTGTAGCATTTAAGATTTTGAAATAGTAGCTCCTCGTATTAAAATTAATTTCTAGAGTGGAGACAACATAAGAGAAGTAAGGTGCATAAATTACAAACTAGAAGAGAGGGACTAGCGAGAAAAGAAAAACTACTCTATAGTAACTTCAAAAAAAGAAAGAAAAGAGGGGGAAACAGAAAAATCAGGATAAATAGAAAACGCTAAGGAAGATGTTGGACATAAATCAAATATATCAATTACTACAGTTTTAGTAGGGATTGGATATGTCAGGTTGAAAGAAAATACCAAATCATACTTTTAGAGCAGACTGGATTTTTTAAAAATCCAGCTACCTCTTTTTATAACAGACACACTAAATTATATGGCTGCAAAATAAAATAGAAGGTCGAAAACAAAAGGTTAAAAAAGATAGGCCAGGAAAATATTAATCAACAAATAAACTATGATATGTAATTGATAACAGAGAAATTAAACCCTAAGGCGAAAAAAAAATTGTTACTGGAAATAAAGTCACTATTTAACTCTACAAGTACAACTCACCAGGCTGACATACCTATTAAAAATAAAGAACGGAAATGGACAGAACCACAAAAAAAAAAAAAAAGAAAGAAAGAAAGAAAGAAAAGAAAATATTTATCATCGTTGTTGGAGATTTTAACATACCTCTCTCAGCAATTAATTGACCAACTCCAAACTATGGCTGACTTCAAGACTGTGGCAGGGGAAAGACAAGGTAAATCTGAAATATCTTATTACGCCCCCAAATATGGAAATACTCAAGGAATGATGGGGTTGTGTCAAAAGGACCCAAGAGCCACTTTGAAGGGGCTCTCCTTGGCCAAGTCTGAGACAATTTGAGCATCAAAAGAAAAAAATTATAGTAATGGATTATAACTCTTTGAGTAAAATGGAAATCCATTATACAAATCAGTTAGTAATCCATTGGTAAAAGAGAAAGAAAGACATAGTAGAATACTCACTAACAAATCCAAAAGAAATTATGGAATTAGAAAACCATTGTTTGGCAGCCAAGATAGTAATCAATTCAGAGAAAACTCATCAATAGATGCTAAATCTGGAGGGGTAGCTCTGATGAGGAATAAAATCTTGACATAGTCTCAAAGTAGCACCTCACAGCATGGTTATTAATTACTTATTAATCAGTGAATTCATTACACTTATTAATTACCTGTAAAGGATAAAAATAAAATTCTGAGAAACATCCTCCTAACCAATTAAAACATTAACGTCACCAGGAACAGCGCACGCAACACGTGCCTCCTGGTATAACGTCCTGCGAAAGACACAGCATCCCTTCCGTGAGGTTCCTGCCACAAGTGCGTCACGTGGGGTCACGCGACACAAACGTAAGCTGAGAGACTTTGCCCAGTCAAAGGCGTGGATGCTTCGAGGACATCCAGGGCGGGAAGAGAAGGGACAGGGCGAGGGTACAAGCACGACCGCTGGACAAAGAGGGCGGTCTCGGATCAGGTTCCGACCTGTAAACGGCGTTGCTGGGGCCGTTAGACGGGGTCTGATGGGTTTCACGGTGTCATTGTCCCCGTTCATTTCCCAATTGTGGTGGCTGAGACTCGAGAGCGTCCTCGCACGTGGGGAGCACACTGCGGCAGTAAGGATGCTGAGCCATCGCGTCTGCAGCTCCTTCCCCGCAGAGCCACCGTCCCTGGACCGGGATAGACGCTCTCTGCCATTCTGTGACCTTCACATTCCCTTCGGCCTCCGTCTGATTATCACGATCAGCCCGTTTCCCAGCGTCAACGATGATGCTCATTGGAGAGCCGGGGATTCAATTTGACTTTCCAGACATCCAAGACTGTTTGTGGCAGGTGCTAACATCTCTCCCTTTACAGAATGTTCCTTGCCTGAAATCGGCGTTTTCTCCTCAGCCACAGGTCTGAATCACAATGAGTCTTCCTGCCTTAAAGGAAAGTAACCTTTGTGTGGTGTGACCTCGCAAACGCAGGTTATGGTTCTACATGTCTCCATCAGAAGAGAATTCCCACCACCTCCCAGACGGCACGCTGTTGGAGAGAGCCGAGACCCCGAGCCCCAAGCCCAGCTCACCCCATTACTCACTGGGAGACCTGAGACACACGACTTCCTCTGGCCAAGGTCATCCCCTTTCCCAGAAGGCAAGGATAATACGATGGCCCTCCAAAGATTAGCTGTGGGTCTCAAATGCAGCAACACAGGTAGGGTGCCTGGCACATATGAACCACTCAGTAAACAATGCCTGTTTTTACTCTCACTTAGTTATTTGTATACATTGTTATTTTTCCTGAATCGTTTGGGAAGGCGGGGAAAGGTCTGAAGTGTTTTGGTTTTCATTCAGCTGGTTATACTGACTTATAAGTATCACTAAGATAAAGTTGAAAAAAAAAAGGTGTTCTGAATAAAATGGATATTAAACAATTTGGTCACGCCGCTCACAGAACTGGCCTTGCGTCTTCTTGGTTTTTTCCTCTTCATTTTATGAATTATGTGTTCATTCGACATCAGACAAATGCCCAGCAACGCTGCCACTCCTTGGGCAGAAGCACCAAGAACCCCTAGTGCATTCACTCGTGTGGGCATCATTTGTCTCCAGAATCTGCTGACAGCGGTGGCCTCTGGGAGGGAAGCTGGGGACTGAGGGCAGGATGAGAGGGAGACATCCTCCTCGCCCTCTGTGCACCTTTGGGATTTTGTACCCGATGAATCTCCTATCTTTTTTTTAAATGAGTAAAATTAACTTTGAAAGACAAGATTTTCATTTAACTAATCCCTGATCCTGACAACTCAGAGATCTCCTCGCCACCCACTCCTCTGAGTCATAAGCTGAGAGATCATCATTCATCTTCATCCAAACTTGGATAAATGTATCATTTAAAAATTTTTTACATTTCTGAGTTGGCGGACAATAAAAGTAAAAACGTGAAACATAAGCACCAAACGTTAACGTGCCTTTCAAAACGAGAAGCCATGTATTCCCTTGAGACTGAGTGAGACCGTGGAAAGGTGTGTGAGGAGCAACAAATGGCAAATGAAGAAGCTCAGGCAGAACCACGAGGTCCAATGGCGGCCCGTCTAGATACCGCCTCGAGATGTATATGCGCTGGGGATAAAAATCCGAAGCAAATCCACGAATATCAGACTTTGCGCTGGAATGATTCCCGGGTGGGGAAGGGTTGCAGTATAATAATCCTGTACGTGGCTATAATTAAGATATTCTCTAATTAGCCAACAATCTTGCCGGGGCTTGTGACAGTGAGGGGACAAAGTGGCCCGGGAATTGACCGCGGTGTGCACACGCGTGTGTGCTCAAACTCACCAGACAGAAGGCCCTCCAACGACACGAGCCCCGTCTTTCCGCCCACGGAGGAAAGTCCCGGAGGACAGACACCAGATGGAGAAAGAGCCGCCCATGGAAAAGGAACTCCCGGGCTTCGAGGTGTGAGGCGACAGGTCGGGAAGCCAGCGTCACGCAGAAGTGTCCGGTCGACGCGAGCATCTCCGGAGCACGTCGGAATGGGAGGTGAAACCACAAACGGGGGCTCAGGGGTGACCACCTGAGATCGCAGCGTATGGGAGGGAAGATGACACGCTCCCTAGGGCGGCGAGACCAGCCTGCCCAGATGCCACCTCCGCAGGCAGCGCTTAGACGGAGCCCAGGCAAGGCCCCCACCACTCCACACCCGCTTCGGCTCCTGCTCCAGGCCCTGTGTCGGCCTCCCCCTGCCTCTCCGCTGCTGCCCTGGCCTCCACGGTGCTCTCATTACAGCATCCAGCGGGACCCTTTAAAAACCAGACCCCAGCGCATCCCTCTCTGTGCCTCTCCTGTGGGGCGCCCACTCTCCTTAACGGAAAGTCGAGTCTTTAGGTCGCTTCATCGGCCTCTCACACCCTGACTCCCTTCTTCCCGGCCTCCCGCCTTGCGTTCCCCAGACTCGCCACTCTGCCCACACGGGCTCCTGCTTCCCCG
>NW_006434828.1:591765-603687 GCF_000325575.1 Pteropus alecto
AACGCTCATCCCCAAGGGGGCCACGTGCTCCATCCCTCACCTTCTTCATGGCTTTGCTCACACACCACCTCTGCGATCAGGCCAACCTGCCCACCTGGTGCAAAGTGGCAGCCTCCGCCCCGCCTTCGCACCCCTCATCCCCTTAGCCCCAACCTACTCTGTCTTCTGCAAGCCTTGCCATTTTCACACGTTCTATATACGTTCCTTATTTATTGGGGTTTTTGTCTCTGCATGTGCTAAAATATAAACTCCCCGAGAGCCAGGACATTTTTCTTTGCACTGATGGACTCAAGTACTTGATCGGGGCCCGGAACAAAGGGGAAAGGTGATAAATATTTGGTGACTTATAGGCAGGAGCTGCAGCAGGCCAGGAAATCTTCTCTTCCCATAAAGTCTATAACAAGGCAGAGTCTCATTATCATATATCTGCCCAGCTGGTCTTTTCCACAAGTAGCAGCCTACCTGGCCCACAGGTCAGATACTTGTAAGAGGGCTGGAGAGGGGACAGAAGCAGCCAGAGTCTCATGCCAGGGAGATCATTGCTATGGGGAGCTCACCGCCCTCGGTCCTACAGCAATAAGGAGAACGAAAGGAACCGAAACCCAGGACAGACGGCTCTGGCGCTCTTGTCACACGAGTGCTATGTCCCTCGCTTAGCCCCTCCCGCTCTCACTGTCCTAAGTGCTAAAATGCTGATCGGATTAGTTTGTGCTTTGGCTGGCACTGGGATGCAAACCTGAATTTTTGACTCCAAACACCTGCCTTTTTCTGCTTCGTCACCCTACGCTTTACCTGGGGGTACACAATTTCTAGTTTGGTCTTTGTCATCTCTTCTCCATCTTTTTTTTTTCATTTGGATGCAAAATAGTCACGATTGGATTTTTAACAATTTCTCTCCGCTCGTTGTAATATGTACATCGGTGCCAAAGTGCCGCTAGATAACTTCAGCTGAATCTTGCCCAGAGCGAGGCAGCTCTGTTGCCATGGCTTCTGCTTAGAAAGTGAGAAAAATAACATGTGACATGAGACTCTCATTCCATGGTTAAGTGACTGTTCTCAAGGTATCATAGCTTTGTTTCTCATTACTTTACGCCGAAGTAAAGTTGATTTAAAACACAGCACGTGTATAGGTTGACTTAGTTTATTGCCGTCTAGATTTATATTAAATCAAGTACATTAATTGGCCGTGCAACAGAAAAATTTAGGAATGTATAGAGAAAAACAGTATTTTGTAATCGGAGACGAAAGGAACCATGCCAGCTTTATATAATACCAAATTAATGATTAAATGATCAGAGAGTCATGGGATTCCAGAAATAGCCCACAGCAGATGGAGACCCTACTCAGAGCTCACTACTTTTGAGCTGCTGCTGCTTTGCGAGAAGCGAGGTTGAGCCCTGCTCTCTGCAGAATGCAGGCCCCGTCCACGCTTATCTTAGCCCAGGACCTCGAGAGGATCTGTCTGCTCGCCATCTCCAGCCCCGTCCTCCGGGGCCTGATCGCGGAGGTCTGGTAGGGCCTTGGGAACTGCATTTGGGACAAGCAGTGATTCTCATGGTCAACTGGAGTGGGAAGCAGCTGTTAGCAGGCTCCCCATGGGGGGCGCACCCCAGGGCGCCCGGCTCTGGGAAGCACGCCCGGCCGCCACAGTGGAGTGTGACATAAACACCATCTTACTTGCGTCCCCGCCCTTCCCATCCAGCTCTGCTCAGCGGAGACACTGTCTTCGGCCCCACCAGCTGAGGTCCCCTGAAGGGGAAGGACTTGCGCCCCCAGATGACCTTCAGACCTGAGCTGCAGCAACCTCCCATCCCTTGGGATCTGGACTGGCCAGGCCCACAATCATATGAGCTAATTTCTTTAAATAAATTAAATCAATCTCTCTCTCTACCCACACACACACACACACACACACATCCAATTGGTCTGTTTCTCTGAGTAACACATTATTTTTTGCAAAACTTTAAACAGAGATTATTTTTCCAATGCACAAACATTAATATTGAATCCAAGGATATTCTTATTTAATGCGAATAAAAAAGAGAGAGAGAGAGAAGCACATCAGCGTGGCAGGGCTGTGACACAGTGCAATGTCACCCGTAGCTTATTTAATCCTCGTCCGTTGAGAGCCAGCCCCCTGCAGGCATGGCACTGCCTCCTAGGTTGCCTACTAGCAAATTCCATCGAAATCATCTGAACTCGCCACGAACAGGGCTTGTTGTTTGGGAGGGTTGCTGAGGTCTTTCGAGTGAAAGGGTAGCAGGTCCCACAAACATCAGTGTGCACCACGAAGCGAGGGGAGACTTCAGCTCTCTCGGCCACCACTTCCGCCTCAAGAAGGTGCTGGCCATTCGCCTGTCCCTCTGAGAACACTCCTGCAATCACGTGGTTCGAATGGAAGCTGCCACCTTCCCGCTGATCCCAACGCCCTGCCCATAGCAGTGGTCTGGAGCACAGTGGCCACATCTGGCTGGTCACAGAGCTCCAACTCCCGGCCACAGGTGATTGGTGCAGGACTAGAAACTCGCATAATGTGGCCCACGCCATCTTCCCCTGGGGTGTTCTAGGAATCAGGGGAAAGGGTCAGTATCTTTCAGGCAGCCAAGATGGGACGAGGTGAGCAGCTGGGTCTCCCGTGGGAGTAGGAGAGAGAGGGGTCCACTTGGTTCCCCACTCAGCGGGAGAACTAAGTCCGGAGCCCGAGTCAGTTCAGCTCCACGATCTGACCTCCCTGGGCCTTCATGTGAGTTGACTGTCCCCTCTGCAAGTGGGAGCTGGGTTTCCAGCACTGAAACCAGAATCGCGCCAATTACATCTAAATTACAGGAGCCTTCGGTCCTCTGAGGCTCCGCCTAAGCTGGGACCGATGCCACCTTTGACCTCTTAGCACATGCGGTGGAGATCGATGAGCTGAAGGCTGGCGAACGTGCTCAAAACCACCTTGGCCGAGGGTTCGACTCTACCAAGTGATACTTTCATAAACCGAAAAAATAGAAAATGTGTTAGATATTTTCTGTAAAATCAAAGCATTCCACAAACAGAAAGTATTTTTTTTTCTAATCATGAGCATGCAAGATGCGGATATTTGGGACCCAGGAGTACCAGAAAAAGGGAGTATATTTGGGTGGATCGCAAACCATGACAGTTCAAATAGAAAGCCTCATCAAGCAGACAATTCCCTCACGTGCTGTATTCATTATGGCTACATAGCAAAGCACCCCCAAAACCGAGTGGCTCCAAACAACAGAAATGTGTTCTCTGGCAGTTCCAGAGGCCAGGAGTCTGAAAGCAAGGGTCAGCGGGGCTGCGCCCCCTCTCAAATTTCTAGAGTAGACTCTCCACCCGCTCTCTGGCTTCTGGTGGTCTCAGGAATCCCTTGGCTTGTGGCACTGTTGCCCCAATCTCTGCCTCCGTCTTCACGTGGCCATCTTCCTTACGTGTCTGTGTGTTCACATGGTTTCCGGCGTGTGTGTGTGTTTCCATCTGTCTGTCCGTGTGTGTCTTCTTTTTACAAGGACGTGAGTCACCCTGGTTGAAGGGTCCATTCCACTTCCGTACGACTTCATCGTAACTAATTATATTTGCAGCGACCCCGCTACCAAATAACATCACAACCGGAGGTCCTGGGTGTTAGGACTTGGGTCTGTATTTTGGGGGAACAGAATTCAATCCATAACAAATGGTACATTCATTTCTAAAACCGTTCCGTCTCAATGAAGCAGCAACGTTAGAGTGCGTGTCACCTGGGTCAGTCCCTGGAGCCTCGAGCCCTGCATTGGAGCATCCCTGGAGGAGCCCTCAGGGGAGGCCAGCGAGGCTCCTGGAAGCGCCCTGGGGCCATCAGGAAGGGCCAGGGTCTCGCCGTTAGCCTCTGGGTGTTGATGGCCATTCGAGTCTGAGGCAGTACATCACAAAGAGATGTCTCACAGCACGCGGCAAACACTCGGTTTTCTCAGATCTGCACAAAGCCAGCTGGAACGTCTGCCCACACCCCCCCTCTCCGCATGGACTGGACCATGGAACGCAGACCCGCTGTGCCCGTGCGCAGTGCCCCAGGGCGGTGCAGGTGGCTACGCGCAGCTGCCCACGCGTTTCGCCCACCGCTCTGTTTCCTGTCACGGACCCAGCCCCCCACCCCGGCTACAGAGAGGCCAGCCCCAGGACCCCAGTGGCCATCACGAGGTCAGTCCCACGCTGGCCCTTTCCCCAGCTGTCCACGAACGCCTTCCCGGGGCTCACAGCATGCTGGAGCAGAGTCTCCGGGGCTGGGAGGCTGGGAGGCTGTGGGGTTGGGTCTCATCTTCCTCCCCCAAGGAGCCGGTGAAGCCAGACAGGACCATGGGGTGCGGGTGGGGGTGCGATCAGCCCTGACTGACTGAGGCTCCCCCGCCCTGGGCTAGGTCTCGGCCCTGCCAGCTCTCCCGGCCCCGTTTTTATTCCCAAGACCATAAACCTAGTGTACCTCAGTCCTCATAGGCTCCCTGACTCGTGTCCTTGAACTTCACTGCTGTCGAGTGGACTTGCCCAGTCCAGCTGGCCCTACAAGTGTCCACATCGCCCTGGCACTTGGCCTGGGCACCATGCATCCAAGACCACCCCCTCCCCCTATCACCTGCCCCAAGGAACACAGGTATGACAAAAACTTCAGGCATACGTTAATTTTAAATGAATGAACAATAATTTTGCTCATCGCTTTAGAATTCGGTTAATTAATTAGGTAGGCCGCGACTTTATTTATTCATTTTCTGATCGAGAGAAGACTGAACAGGCTTCTTTTCTTTCTCCCACTTGGGAGAAAGTCTCCCCAGGCCCCTGCCCTTCTGGCTGCCCTGCAATCAGGGGCAGACATTTCCCAGAGGCCCTTTGCTGGGTGCACGTGTTTAAGACTCACAGGGTTTTGGGCGGAAGTGTTTGAAAAGGGCTTAAAGGAATCAGATGCCCCTTCTTATGTCTTTGCTTTTCCTCTCTCATCCTCCTGGTGAACCTCGGCCGCTGGGCTCCCACCAAGAAAGTCTGGAAGGAGAATAAGGTCATGAATGAGCGACGCAGGAGCGGGGAGGGGGGACCCACAGCCCTCGGCGGCCCTGCGATGTCCTTCCAGGGGGGGCCGAGCGCAGAGAGAAGACAATGCTGGGACTCTGTCCCGCAGCTGCGGGTGCCGCGACCCTTCCCACAGCCCCCAAGGCCCGGGCCGGCTGCAGCTGCCGGGAGCACAGTCGGCCTTTGTGGACGGCAGAGAAGGAGCGAGTGAGAGGCGCCGGGCGACAGAGCCCGCGTGTCCGCCATGCGCGTGTCCGCCATGCACGTAGGGCGCGGCCTGGCCCGCCCAGCCCCCTCCCCGCCCGCCGCGCTCCTCAAAAAAAAAAAGACTCATGGGGTGGAGGGACGCAGAACGATGGCGGCACCGGGCTCCCTGGGGTCCGCGCTGCCTGCGACCCAGCCTCCACTCCGCGTGGCCACCGTGCCACCACCTCCCGCCAACCCCGCGGGGTGCGGGGGGACCCAACCCCATTCCGAAACAAGGCCGCCCACCCCGCGAGGCCAGGCCTGTTCGCCCAGCTGGCGCCCGACGGAGCTGGGATCCGGGTCGGGCGTGTCAGTCCCCAAGCCTGCGCTCTGCCCCAGGCTCAGCAGCTTCCCATGGGGGTCGCCTGTCGGTCATTATCCTCTTGGTCCGGGGAGCCCCTTTGTGTCGTCTGTCCACCATGCAGAGCTGTAGGCGGCCCTACGATGAGGATGGTTCTCAAGGAGGAGGGGATGTTTGGCAATGTCTGGAGAACCTGGGGATGGGCGGGAGAGGGTCTACTAGCATCGGGCGGGTAAAGATCAGAGGTGCTTGTAAACATCCTACTGTGCGCAGGACAAAGAATTATCCAGCCCAAACGCCCGTGGTTCTGAGCTCGAGAGACCTCCCTACCGGATCCCGCCATAACAAAGCCCCTGCGGGTCCCCCGAAAGCCGAAAGCACGGTTCAGGGAGGGCACAGGCCGCCGTCACGCACTGGCCGGACGCACGGAGCGCTAGCTGTGTGCCCAGCACCGCCGTGTCGGGGGTTCACGAGGAGCCGGCGGACGCGGAGCAGACCATCTGCAGGGGCCGAGGTGGACGTCACACACGAAACGAACAAATAGAAAGATCCCAGACACCGACGACGGCGTTTCGGAGAGTCGAAGAGAGGTGGGCGGTAGTGAGGGGTGAGGCGTCTGATGGTGGCCGGGGGCGCCGAAGTACCCGCCGCAGACGGGACCTCGAAGCCGAGATCCGAAGGCCAGGAAGGAGCCGGCCCTGGCCGATCGGCAGATGCGGGAGCGACTGCGAAGATTTAAGGAAAAGAAAGGGCTCGATATGTCTGACGAACAGACGAAAGGTCACTGTAGGAAAGGAAGAAAGGAGGGAAGAGGGTGGGCACAAAGCCCCGGGGGCTTCCGTCGTTAGCCAGCCAGGGGCAAGGGGCTTAGGGAGTCCACCGGAGGGTCTGCGATGCGACAGTGACGGGCTCTGGTCTGTTTCCGAAGATGGCTCACTGATGTGAGATGCCAAACGGGCGAGAACTGAGCAGGGGCTCTGTTTCCATGGCTCCCAGGTGATGCGGGGCAGGCGGGGGGGCTCGGCCAGGCGCAGAGACGCGGGCGTGTTTCGGAACTGGGCGCTGCTTAAGGAAGGGCGAGGGCGTGACAGGGATTTAGGGTAAGTCCCATGGCTGGCTCGAGCAAAGGAGAACCGGGAGAGAAGCAGGTTGGGGTGGGGGCGCGCAGTTAAAACTGAGCGGTTGGTTTGGGTCAGTTCGGTTTCTAAGGCACACGTGACCTCCCAGTGGAGCTGTCTGAAGGAAGCTGGGTCTCATCAAGGGACCGGAGGGACGGACTTAGGGTCGCTCAGGAATCACGTTAAGTGGATCCTCCTCCCCATGTGGCTTTCGTCACTTAATGGGGGAGCTACGGGGTGAGATGGCTGTCACCAAGCAGGCCAGGATGCGGTGCCTGCCACTGAGCTCTTTCTGAAGGTAGCGCGTGGCCTCTGTGTCTTCCTTCCCCTTGAATATGTGCAAACTGCCCTCCAGGAGCTGCCAGCGCTGGACGCCGGTGTCCGGTAGTGAGCAGGGGAGGAAGAATATTGAGGAGGGAACTGGGGAGGAGCAGGGTCGGATGGAGGAAGGACAAGAGCATGTGTCATCCGATACTGGGACCTCTGCGCACGCAGGCTGACATGTAAGTGGACTTATCCCCAGAGAGGAGCGGACGGTCCTTCGGTGCCTTTGAGCAGACGGGGAGCACAGGGATTTGCAGTTCCTGGAAATTTGCAACTGTGTCTGAAATCGTGGACTGGTGCCTGGCCTGTCTCGAAGAAGTCACTCCCCTGACCTTGTAACAACGCCTGACAAAGACCGCGGCTGGATCCCTGAGTCACCGCCATCGCCTCTGTCACACTGATGGCCCCAGGCACCCGCCTCATCTCCTGGCCTTTTACACATGACTCCCGGGGCGAAGGAGGCGAGAGACGGCTCTGTCGCCACCCGGGACTAACTTCTTAGTTAACGACATTTTAAGAGAAACAGCTCAGACTTGTCACTCTACTGCGACAGTTCCTGAACTCTTTGGGGAAGTAGCTACATCTTATTTTTTCAAGAAGAGCAGCCGAGAGGCAGAAATAGAGGTGGAGGAGAAAGAAACCCCGCAGCGCGCGGCCGAGCCGGACGCGGGCCCTCGCCGGAGTCCGCAGATCCCTCGAGGTGGGTGTGGTTTGAGTTACTGAGAATAGAAATGGAGAGAAGTTAAATAACCTGCTCGAGTAACTTAAAAATAATGGGGGGAGGGACCCTCAACGCTGGAGTCCTCCAAAACGCCCGGGGCCACCCTGTTGCCATCCCGAGGGTTCTAGTGAGCAGTCACTTTGGCCTCGACCACAGGGCAAAACCCGGTTCCCAGAGCTGTGACTGAAGAACTACTTCTCCTTTAAATTTCTGGTGACCAGTCGCCGCCGCTCTTGGGCACAATTCGGCAGTCGCGAGACAGCCATGGATGTTTGGCTCGGTGGCTGCCATGTCTCTGCAAGATCGGTCGTGGAGACAGAATTTGTGTTGGGGCTGCCGCGTCCTTACCATGTCACATCCACCAACAAGCTCTGCAGAGTCCTGGCTGCCACATCCCTCGTCTTGCTTTGACAATATCTAGATTGCAAAGGATGAGAAGATTTAAATTACCTAATTTGCTTTGCTCCTTTGCCTTTTGCTTGGAGAGAGTCCATTCTCACAAAGGGGAAGGTGATCAGCAACACAGATTATTTGAACTGGCCAACTTTCTGTGACCAAAGGCATATGGAGGGGAAATAAACCCACCGCCACTGACAAAGGGAGAGAAAATTATCGTCAACATTTAACTCGAATGAAGACCGTGGATCAGCTCTCATCCGGGTAAAGTCTAATAATATACAGGTCACTCTCGGTTTTGAACCAGTGCAGTTCTCTCTGATGTATTTACAGAGTTTTTTTCGGTGACTCTCATTGTTAGATGCAATCTTTTATATTATTTAACAAACGCATCTGTGCCAGATACCGTTCTAAGTAATTTACAAAGATAAACTCAAAGGTCCTCAGAATGAAACTATAAGGTAGGTACTTCTGCTATTTATTTACATATTGTAGATAAGGAAACCAGCATTAGTTAGTGTTGCCAGGATCCAAGCTCAGGCTCCGCTCTGCTATGCCTACAATGAAAAAGAAAAGGAAGGAAAAGTAAAAGGTCCCTGTTTCTTAAATAAACGGCATAGCACCATGCTCCGATGTTCTTAATTACGTTCCCAACCCTATTTCTCCTGTCTGTACCCCACACTCCTTAAGCACGTAACTCGCAGGGCTAACAGTCACCGAGTCCTCCTCTTTGGTTGTGAAAAGTATTCTGTAGCTTATTAATAAACATGTCTCCTTTTCTAGATTAAAAAATTACCCATAACACACAGAACAAAGTGGACCCGTTTGATCTGTAGCGCATAGTGTCTCTCTTAAGATGTTTGAGCGATGAGATCGTATCTGATAGATGAAAGCAATTTGATGGCAGGATAGGCTGTAATAAATTAGAAGGCAGACTCCTTTTTTTTTTTATTCTGAAGCCTCTGAATAGAATTAAGAGTAGATTGAATACGTCCCTTTAGGGGAAAGATATGATATCAAAAAATTCTGCTTTGGAGTCTGATAAACCAATATTTGTGGGAATGGAGATGAAGAAGATTCTCTACGTTAAGAAAGTTTTCCCAAATTATCAGTATCCATTTATTACATGACCTCCCATAGCTGAAGCCCTGGATTGTGCGTGTTACCACCATTTGATATATTTATTGCCTCCCCTCGGTAAGCATTCTCCCCTGCTTGCCCAACCTGCATCCCACTTTTTAGCAAAGAAATGACTATTTCATTAAATCTCCCTGTATCCCTGTCCTTCTGCTCCTACTCCAGCAAAATGCCACCCCCTGGCCCAGATCCACGGTCTACACACTTAACTTTTTTTTTAAATCTCAATTTCTAAATGTCCCAGATTCAGGCCACAGCCAGTTCATGGTCTCCAGCCTCAGCTGAACCCGAATGCTCTTCTCAATTCTCTTACGTGTTTTTGGTCAACTACTGTGTTGGGCAGAATAATAGCCCCCAAAGATGTCCACATCCTAATCCCTGAAACCTGGAATATGCTATTTGACGTGGCAAAAGGGACTTCGCAGGTGTGGTTAAGTTAAGGAACCAGAGATGGGGAGGTTATCCTGAATTATTCTGCGGGCCAAAGTGATCACAAGGGTCCTAATAAGAGGGAGGCAGGAGGGCCAGAACCAGAGAAGGAGATGTGATGATGGAAAGAGGGGTCAGAGAGGAAGAGAGAGAGATTGGAAGATGCTACTCTGCCGGCTTCGGAGATGGAGGATGAGGCCATGAGCCAAGGAACGTTGGGCTGTCTCTTGAAGCTGGAAATGTCTAGAAAACAGATTCTTCCCTGGAACCCCAAGAAAGAACACAGCCCTGGTGGCACTTTAATTTTAGCTCAGCAGAACCCATTTTGATCTATCTCCAGAACTTTTATAGAATAAATTTGTGTTTAAAACTCACTAAGTGTGTAGTAACTTATTACGACAACAGTAGAAAAACCAGTACAGCTACTCACTCCTCCCATCACCCCAGGAAATGCACCCAAACATCGCCTGTCTCCTCGCCACTTCCACAGCCTCACGTACCTCTCCGGGGACCTCCCCACCTACTCTGCCACCAGAAAAAATAATAAGTCGATATTCCTTCATCGGTTAGTCATGGACACCTCTCCCTCCCCACGCCACACATACACGTAGACATACCTGTTCTTTACTCTGTCTCTTGTAAAAAAAACACAGTTTGGCTTTATCAATCATCTATAGTTTCTCTGTTTTTCCATTTTTTCAGTTCTGCTCTTATCATTACTTACTCTTTCTTTCTGCTTGTTTTGGGATCGATTTATTCTTTTTCCCCAGTTATGTACATTTATTAAAGTGCAAACAGATTATCTGCTTGAGACTTTTCTTCTTTTCTAATATAAGCACTTAGTGCTATTAATTTTCCTCTAAGCACTGCTTTAGCTGCATCCCACAAATCTTGATAAGTCGTGTTTTCGTTTTCATTCGATTCAAAATAATTCCTAATATCCCCTGCGACTTCGTTTTTGACTCGTGGTTATTTAAATGGCTTTTGTTTAATTTACAAATATTTGAGGTTTTCCCAATATTTTCTGTTATTAATTTCTAGTTTAATTCCATGATGGTCAGAAAAACTCTTCCTTTTCAAACTTTTCCTTTCCCGTTGTCAGTAAATGTGCTCGTGCCTTAACCGTCTTAAAAAGATGTCCATCTTTACCAAAGCCATCATTCTCCGACTCCTCCTTATGCTTGTTGTCTCCCTTTCTTCTCGGTACCATCCAGCGTCCTTCGGTTTCTTTCTGCTTTTCTAGGCCTGTGCTTTTGAGTTCTGATTGGTTTCATAAGCCCTTTTCGCCTTCTAAGAATTGTTCTTTTTGTTTGAAATAGCCAGTTACTTTTGTTTGTCTCTAACCAAGAATTCTGACTGATAGAGCTTCAAAGCACCCGAAACGTGCTCCTATGGCACAGCATGTCATAAAGCCTCTCCCAATTTCACCATAGCAACCACATTCATGACATGTAGCAGCAGACATGGAGATGGGATGTAAACAGCAGCCAAGCGGGGAGAGCGTTTCAAGGAGGAGGAGGTAACGATTGGTTACAGCGGCCCCAGGAAACCGACACAGCCCAGAGCAGGTTCCGTTGCAGATGGGCTGGCAGACTAGTGCTAAGAAGATGAAGATGCTTTCTCGTGATGAAAAAAGATTGAAACTGTACCTCCGACACGTCAGCGAAGAGAGGGGTAAAAGGAAAATATCCTAAGACAGCGAAAAGAGATTAGCACCCTGTTTAACAGATAAAAGAAAACGACAAAGGGTAAGAATGCTTCATGTGGGCAAAAAAGAAAGTTGTAGGTAAACCAGGTTTAGCCAATACGCTCCTTCCTCTCCAGGTAAATGAACGACCCAGAAAAAGCTCCGATTGTGCCCACGACTCCCCTGGACACTGACAGCTTGCTTCCCTGTGAAAATCCCCCCCTGCCGATCCCCAAAAGCCAGACTCTCCTCATTCTCTTCTCCCTTCTGACTACTCCATCTCTGTCCTGTCCTCCAACAGCATTGCTCCTAAACTCTGGCTTCGGCCCCTGTGACACTCACAGCTTATCAACTATGGGAGGGAAGCTCAGAGTCCCCTGCCCTCTACTTCACCCCCAGTAAGGAACAGAGCTTATTCACATTGGTCAAAGCCAAGAACACTGCTGGTCCCGCGGAGCGAAGCTTCTCAAGGAGGTCCAGGTCGAATGCATCAGGGTGCAGTCTCTCCTTCCCCTCCCACCCC
>NW_006434828.1:603706-604025 GCF_000325575.1 Pteropus alecto
CACAAAAGGCCAGGGGAAGCAGGGGGCGCAGAGCAGCCCCCGGGCACCGCCCTGTCTCTCGGCTTCCGTAAGCCTCAGCCAACTAAGACTCAGAGCATTTCTTCCCAGGCATCTTCCTCGAGTACATTTTTTGAGGATGCTCTACAGCCAAACGAGGGAGGAAACTGAGCCGATAAGACAGTTTTTACCTCACGGCGCAGGAAAAGAAACCCAAGGCGACAAATGAAGAGGGAGGAGGCGTGAAGCGAGAGAGGAGGCTTCGCAGGGCCTGGGCCAGGGCCGGGGGCTGGCGCGTCTTCGCCCAGCGGCGGCAGCTCCT
>NW_006434828.1:604077-607276 GCF_000325575.1 Pteropus alecto
GTCGCCACAGGCTCTTCCGGCCACTTTCCCACCTCCTTCTGCAGACGCATTATATTGTGACAATACTTTCTTAATTTAAAGCAATTTTTGAGTTACCTTTCAACATTTAAACATAGATTTGGTCTGGAAATTTGGGGTTCTGGTTTCTCTTGAAATGTCAAAATGCCTGGCAGAATCAGGCCACAGTCCCCCGTGGCCGCGGGGAGCCCAGTCACTGCAGCTCCTCAGCCAGGACGTGGCCCCCGCGCTCGCTCTGTGAACTGCCGTCTCGTTGTCCTCCTCTCAAGGCCACCGTGTGCGCTCACGCTCACCTGTCGCTTTGCCGAGACCGTGCCCCCCAGCGTCTCTGCGGGCATCTGAGTTTGCAATCCCGTGGAAACCTCACGGCTGAGCAGCGCTGGGACATGGCCGGCACTCGGCGAGGGACGTCCCCAGGACCCTTGCTCTGCTCACAGCTGACTCCCTGGCCAATTCGTCTCAGCTCACGAGCGACACCCCCACTCTCCACCTGCCCTGGTCTCTCTGCCTCCTGCCCCGTCGTCTATCCAGGCTCTTCATCACCTTGACTCTGTTTTGGTACCAAACCCAGGGCCTGACAGGCACCCGCTTCATGCTGCAGCCACACCGGGAATCACGTCCTGGGCTCTGCATGCTGGACCTGTCTTGGGGGCAGCGCCAGTGCCTGGGCAGCGGTCAGTCCACCCCCGGGACTCCTGTGGCAGAGCCAACCCATCTCCACTTCCTACTCAGGGTCCCATCTAACAGGTGTTTTAAATTCCTGTCATACACGTCCTGTTTCCAAGCTGGCCTCAGAGCCAGCAGCGCCAGGCACGTGGAGAGCCCCGCTGTTCCCAAGCCCCTAGCTTTTGTCTTTCTAAGTACCCTGAGTCAAGCCGCCAGCCCTGTCTCATTCTCTCCCACTCATGGGCATTTTCGTCTAATCTAATTATTTCATTATGTCACTCTGTTGCGGGCAAGCCAACTTTCCACCTGATGCTATTGCTTATAAAGTGCCTCATTATCGACCACTGCAGCTCGGTTGTCCAGTTCCCACAGCCCATCCGTGTGTGTGTGTGTGTGTGTGTGTGTCTGTTGGAGAGAGACAGAGAGAGAGAGACAGAGAGACAGAGAGACAGAGAGAAAGAAAGAGACAGAGAGACAGAGAGAGAGGTGCAGGGCCGTGGGGGCTCTGAGGCCAGCCCTTCTCCGGCCTCACCCCCTCAGGTGCCCAAGGAGGCAGATGCAGCACCCACGAGCGTGGTGAGCGATGCTTCGTGCCTGCGCTGCGTTGTCCCCCAACCCACTCCAATGCTCCCGTGAACCCCGGGCGCTGGCCAGTTTGCTGGATTCTGAGGGTGAAATACTCCAAAATGCAACGTCTCCCCTCAGCACTGACAGGAGGTGTGTCCTGAGTTTAGAAGCGTGCCTGGGGTGTGAGTTTGAAGAGTATCCGTCTTGTCTTCCCCAGCACAGAGCCCCGGACCTGAGAACAAGTACATGTGCAGGTGTGATGGTGTGTGCGGGTGTGAGAGTGTGTGCAGGTGTGAGGGTGTTGCAGGTATGAGGCTGTGTGCGGGTGTGAGGGTGTGTGTGCGTGTGAGGGTGTGTGCGGGTGTGAGGGTGTGGGCGGGTGTGAGGGTGTGTGCGGGTGTGAGGGTGTGGGCGGGTGTGAGGGTGTGTGCGGGTGTGAGGGTGTGGGCGGGTGTGAGGGTGTGTGCGGGTGTGAGGGTGTGGGCGGGTGTGAGGGTGTGTGCGGGTGTGAGGGTGTGGGCGGGTGTGAGGGTGTGTGCGGGTGTGAGGGTGTGGGCGGGTGTGAGGGTGTGTGCGGGTGTGAGGGTGTGGGCGGGTGTGAGGGTGTGTGCGGGTGTGAGGGTGTGGGCGGGTGTGAGGGTGTGTGCGGGTGTGAGGGTGTGGGCGGGTGTGAGGGTGTGTGCGGGTGTGAGGGTGTGGGCGGGTGTGAGGGTGTGTGCGGGTGTGAGGGTGTGGGCGGGTGTGAGGGTGTGTGCGGGTGTGAGGGTGTGGGCGGGTGTGAGGGTGTGTGCGGGTGTGAGGGTGTGGGCGGGTGTGAGGGTGTGTGCGGGTGTGAGGGTGTGGGCGGGTGTGAGGGTGTGTGCGGGTGTGAGGGTGTGGGCGGGTGTGAGGGTGTGTGCGGGTGTGAGGGTGTGGGCGGGTGTGAGGGTGTGTGCGGGTGTGAGGGTGTGGGCGGGTGTGAGGGTGTGTGCGGGTGTGAGGGTGTGGGCGGGTGTGAGGGTGTGTGCGGGTGTGAGGGTGTGGGCGGGTGTGAGGGTGTGTGCGGGTGTGAGGGTGTGGGCGGGTGTGAGGGTGTGTGCGGGTGTGAGGGTGTGGGCGGGTGTGAGGGTGTGTGCGGGTGTGAGGGTGTGGGCGGGTGTGAGGGTGTGTGCGGGTGTGAGGGTGTGGGCGGGTGTGAGGGTGTGTGCGGGTGTGAGGGTGTGGGCGGGTGTGAGGGTGTGTGCGGGTGTGAGGGTGTGGGCGGGTGTGAGGGTGTGTGCGGGTGTGAGGGTGTGTGCGGGTGTGCACGTGCAGGTGTGAGGGTGTGTGCAGTGTGAGGGTATGTGCAGGTGTGAGGGTGCCCAAGGTCACGGAGAGTCGAGGAGGGAGCCGGGAGGTGAAAAGGGAGCAGGAGCGGCAGAGCAGGAAGGAAGAAGAGAGAGGAAACCCAGCCCGACCTCTCGCATAGTTTGCAAAAGTAAATCCTTTCAGTACCACGTGCTTGCGTTCAGGATTCGCCCCACAGCGTGCCTCCTGGTCCCCAAACGCACCCCGTTTATTCCCCCAGCCAGCCGGGTCTGGGTTTCCATTAACTGAAGGGAACGCTTCGCCTCGTACCCAGCCCTGGCCGTCACGTGACTGCGAATAAGCCACCTGAGGCGTGAGGAAGATTAAAGTAGGAAACGGGATGGACAGGTGGACTCTGACAGGAAGGAAGCCCGACCAGACTGAAAACGCCGGCTACACCGCGCGCGCCCTGCGGGGCCAGCTGCTTCCCTCGAAGGTTCTCTCCCTCCCGCCCCTTCGTCATTCACGCGGTGGCCTCCAAACGAAGCAGAGTATGAGCCATCGAAACGGATCCTAGGGCTACCTGATCTCACAGGAGCTGGGTGGGCTACAGAGGGTCCTGAGCTTGAAGCGAGATTCAAAAAGGAGGGAGAGAATTTCCTGCTCCTGGGCGGGGGGAGGG
>NW_006434828.1:607289-611058 GCF_000325575.1 Pteropus alecto
GGCCTGGGAAACGGTTGGGGGACGGTGACGTGACTCCGGAGAAGCCTGAGGACGCCTCCGTCACGCTGGCTGCTCCCTCTTTCCCCGGATTGCCCTGACAAAGGGGTTGGCGTGTGATTTTCCGACACTCTATTCTCTGTTAATAAGAGAGCGCAGGTGTGTCCCTTCTGCCCGTCCTTCTTTCCCGCCGGGGCACAGAGCCCAGCTGTCCACACAACCTGACATGCAAAGGCCTCGCCAGCTTGGCAGCAGAAATCCAATTAAACGAACAGCAAAGGCCCCTGCCCCTTACCACAGCCCTCTGACGGAGGGGCTGATCTGAGCGCCTCCAAACTCGCCCACTTACTCCCGGGAGCCCCCAGGGGTCCCTCACGTGCTCAGCACACTGTTCCCCATCCCAGGAGTCCTCCGGCAGGCGTCTGGGTGCAGGGCTGGTGGCCCATGTGACAACACTGACCCCGGCCAGCACTCGGCCCCCAGGGCACCCAGAGCTCCCCGAGGTCACTGCACAGGCCCCTCGTTCCACCCTCGTCTGCCAGGGCTTGAGCTTCCTCAAAGGAGCAGGAGGGTGTCACAGGGCCCCGGTCCCCACCCCTTATGTCCGGGGCAGTGCAGCTTCTTCCTCCACAGCTCGAGGCATCCAGGTCTCAAATCCGGTCTAAGGAGCCGGGGGGAAAAGCGGTCCCCATGCCGTGCCCTCCTGGTGCCCACCCCGCCGCTTTCCTCTCCTCTTCCCTGACGGACCAACCCGCAGAAAACAGCAGCCGGGGGCCTCAGCCGCTCCAGGGCCTCGGACACCCCAGGGCCCTCCCTGGTGAGGCTGCGGCCACACGCTCTGGCTCATAGAAGGAGTTGTTAGAAGTGGGGGGAGCCGAAAGGGAAGACCCCTTGTTCACCTCCCCCAGAGTGAACGCTGGGCGGCCCTGTGACCTTGGACTCGGAGAGGTAGACCAAGGGCCGATCGCAACACCTGCCCTGCTTCCTGGGGGAGGGGTGGCGGGAGCGGGTAACATACGGGCAAATGTCACAGGAGTCGAAGTACACCATGCGGATGCCGGCTGTCGTCGTGGTTAGCGATGATGCTCGTGATCACAGGGAGGCATCGGAATGCTCTGCAGAAGCCCCGCTGGGTGAGCTTGGCCTTGGGTTCTACGGCAGGAAGGAAACAGCTGGGTTCCAAAGGTGCTTCTCAGAACTGGCGACACAGCTGCTCAAACCCCCTTCCGGCTCCCCGGGCAGCGGCGACGACGGGGGTGGCCGGGTGTGCCGTTTCTGACAAGCCGGGAGAGCTGGGTGGCGCTCAGATCGTCAGAGGAAGGGACAACCTCTTTGGTAAAAACACAGCTTATCGGAATTCATGGCTGTATGAGTTCGCTAGCGCCGCCGTAAGAGAATGCCTCCTGAGTGGCCGAAACAACAGCCGTGAAATCCTCACAGCTCTGGAGGCTGGAAGTCCAAGGTCAAGGCGTTGGTCCCATCCGAGGCCTCTCTGCTTGGTGTGCGGATGCTGTCGTCACCCTGTGTCCTCGCGTGGCCGTCCCTCCGCACGTGTCTGTGTCCTCATCTCCTCTTACAAGGACACCATTCGCGTGGGATCAGAACCCACCCACAGGACCTCATTTTACCATAATCACCTCTTTAAAGACCCTCTCTCCAAATATAGTCACTTTCTGGGGTACCGAGGGTTAAGACTTCAACATATGAATTTGGGGGTGACACAATTCAGCCCATAACAATTATTATTATTATATAAACTTTCAAAAACCCAATGAAAAGGTGATTAAAGATTAGGAAACAGTTAAAAGTCTTATAACTGTCTGGGGCCTTCAGGACTCACTGTCTCTTGGGGAGGTGGGATTGGTCAGCTGTGTCAAGGCCAAGGTGTCCAAGGGTGGCCCAGCCGATGACTGAGCACAGCGAAAGGAGAAGGGCCTGGCCATTCCCATCGACATGGGCCCCCCTCATGGGCTCTGGGACAGGCAGAGGCTCTATAGGGTCTGTGTCGTGCATGGGCTCAGACCAACCCGCCATCTCTGTCTTTTCATGGCTGTTACTCCTCAATAAACCTTTCATGTTCCTCACGTCATCTCAGGCCCCTTAGGTGGTACCAGACCCCAGACAGTCCGACTGCCCCTGAAATACTGTCTGCTGCTAAAAACAAGACAACAGGCCCAAAATGGCGTCGCTTATGCTAAGCCCGATGTCACCAAACTGAGACTTAATTATAGTTTCGGCTCTCCCAGAACTGTACTCTTAAACCAGTGAGTCGGGAATCACCCGATCTGCACCGGTGAGGTCATCTGCCTTTAAAGAAAGGTGACCTTGAAATAACCAACCCGCGTTTTTTGGCCGGTGTTAACTTCCTTGTTCCGCTCCCTTCTGCTGTAAGAGTCTTTCATTTGGCACAGCTCCTGGGAGCTCCTTCCTATCTGCTAGATGGGATGCTGCCTGATTCAAATCGATTTCTGCTCAAATAAACTCTTAAATTTGGTAATATTCCTCAGTCTATCTTACTCACTGCAAATAAGCTAACAGGTTGCAGGAAGATACACCTTCCGAAACAACTTCCTCGGGTGCGTAGTCATCCTTAGAGGTCCCGGACAGGAGCATCAAGACATGTGTCGTGTATCATAAGCCCCTTAAAAATACTAGAAATAGTCAAAACTGACCTGCTTATCTGCTCTGGGTATGCACAGACTTTTTCCAGAGCGAGGGCTTGCAAAGTGGTCACGGCGGTTGTGCCAGAGCAGGTTAAGGGGGGCGTCAGTTCACCAGTGCCAGAGCCACCCTGAAACTCAAGCTCGGGGACCCCCACAGCTCAGCCCCTTTCCTGCCCCCGATGGGGGATGAGGGCCTGAGCCACACAGAGACATGTGCTTCTGTAAAGTTTGCCAACGCAGGGCCTTCGTTCTTTTTCTTAAAGAGGGCCTTCGAATTATGGAAACTTCTGGCCCCATAAAACGTAGATCCGCTCCGACTTTTCACTAACGCCCTCTGTACATTTTAAAATTTGACCGCAGGCACAAGCTACAGCTTCGCTTCGTTTCCGTTGCTATGTTACAACCCAGAATAAACAGGAAAAGATCAAGAAAGGGAGGAAAAGTCACATATGGTTCCAGAGCTAGAGAGAGGTCCGATGAAGGAATACAGAGAATTCTGGCGACAAGAAAGGGAAGTCTTTACAAACCAAAAACTAAAGTGAAACAACCCATCGAAACCCCTATTAGCGGCGTCTGCTATAGGGAGAAAACGGTAGCTTTTCTGGGCGACATCCCGTCAAGTGACCCAGGGAGTGGCAATGAACCCGGCCTCTTCTGTGACCTTGTCTAGTCTGCTCGTCAGGTCTCCGGGGGAATGGCGGCCCACGATAGGGAACAGCAGAACCTTGAAATGCTGAACGGCACGCTGGCCCGAGGCACCAGGCGGGCACGGGCCACTTAGAAAGTGACTCGGACGCTCCCTGTGGCTGAGAGCCGCTCACGGACCCCGCTGTGCACGTCGCTAGGGTCCCAGACAATCCACAAGCCCAGCAGATGTCTGGGGCCATTGAAAGAGACATAATTATCCCACCAATTTTCCTTTATGAAGCCCTTCTAAAGTGGTTTTTCCATAAAGAGTATTAGAGTTTCTCAATAAAAATGCTGTCTTGCAATTCTCATACAAGTCAGGGTGCGGACACAGACCCCTAGGGACATCCTGCTTTCTCAGGCATTGCAAACATCAGACGGTGTTCCAGTCTTAGCTGCAGCCCCCTCCCTTCCCCGCCCCC
>NW_006434828.1:611100-613493 GCF_000325575.1 Pteropus alecto
CCACGAAGCTTTGGGCTTCTCACTTAACCCCTCCTGGTCCCAGCATCCTCATCCTTGAAAAAGAATAATAATCTTTTTTGAGACGTTCCAGTGAAATAATGGCTATAGAGCAGGGGTCCCCAACCCCGGGCCACAGACCAGTACCAGCCTGTTAGGACCCGGGCCGCACAGGGGGAGGTGAGCACAGGGGGAGGTGAGCAGCGGGTAAGTGAGGGAAGCTTCGTCTGTGTCTGCGGCCGCGGCCGCTCCCCAGCACCGGCATCACCGCCTCAGCTCCGCCTCAGATCCGCCTCAGATCGTCAGGCGTTAGATTCTCACAGGAGCACGGGTCTCTGGTGCCAAAAAGGTTGGGGACCGCTGCCATAGAGAACTGTAAAAACCGTATAGCGCCATACGAATACCGAACTTTTTATCTTTCACTCCTTCGTATTTTGATGTGTGAATTGTGGTTGTAACTTAGCCCAGAATTACAGTGCAGCCGAGAGCAAAGTGGTCTAGGTAAACGCCTGCTGGGAAGGTCGCCCTTAGGTGAAGTCAGCGCCTCCTCTGCCACTTCCCCATGTCTACGTGTGTATCTAGCCATCTTCCTCGTCCTTCAAACGCTTTGATGATATCAAGTCGGGCCTCACACGGCCCGCACCTCACGTTTTCCTCTTTCTCCATAATTCAGTCCTGCTTCCTAGATGCATCGATTCATGTAACACACTGCACATACCTTGCGACAGGCCCCCGGCTAGACCAGAGACTCATGGGGACAACATCGAGGCAGATACTGGTGATGACGCTGTGGAACGGGAACGTAGGAGAGGGCGTGGTTAGTGGGAAAGGGAATGGGAGAGGGCGTGGTTAGTGGGAACGGGAACGTAGGAGAGGGCGTGGTTAGTGGGAACGGGAACGTAGGAGAGGGCGTGGTTAGTGGGAACGAGAACACAGGAGAGGGAGGGCGTGGTTAGTGAGTACGATTAGGGTCCACTAGTATCTATTTCTTTTCTCTGAACGCTTGGAACTCGCACATGTCCTTGAGATGACCACAGTTTGATGGGTTGGTTGAAAATGAGTTCAAAAGCAGAAAAGCATTATCTGAAATAAACAGATCACTTATAAGGAAAAACTTTTCAGGGCTAATCTAGTCATCGCCGATGCAAACAACTGGCGATCCAAGGACACTTTGTCTGCTCTGGGGTAGCAGAGGGGTCACAACAAGGACGACAAGGTGGGACGAAGGCAGGCGTCACGATTAAACCGGACCTAGAAACACGGTTGGCAGATGGTGATCCTTAACCGGTTGAGACTAAGGTCCTTCAGGATTCAGGCACTGAAATGTTCATTTCGTAGAATTAACAGAGCCTTGTAAGTCCGGTGTGTGTTAGAACACCTGCAACAAAATTTAAAAGTCGGGCACAGTGTTTGTCGTGAAATTATTTTACCAAGAATGAACCATCGCAGGACAGTGGGTTCCTGTCTTCCAGAAACAAAGAGGCTGGACCATCCTGATGACTTTTCTGCTTGATATTTTTGGAAGAGACTGATTCTAAAAGCACAATTACCAACTATTATGAAAGATAAAATGGGGTGCTGTACTTTGCGCAACATGTGAAACAGCCAACCAAGAAAAGACTCACATAGGTCCAAATCTGGAGGGACCTTCCCCGCTCTGTCCCCACAGAGTAGATTCCCTTCCTAGTCCTCCCTTAACCTCTTTTTAAGTCATGGCATCTTTCTGTGACCCACAGCTACCTGTGCATCTTTGTGCCAAGAATTTAATACAAATTTCAGCCCCTTCCCAGCCCCCTCTCTCTGTCTTTGAGCTGCTTGGAGTTCATAATGAGACTACAGCCTCTAAGTCTCCATCACGTATATTTCTGTGGCTTTGGAGTCTTTAGCCCCTGAAGCCTACTGCACGGACTGCCCACTGCGTGTTTGTGTCTTTGTGCGCTTGTTCGTGTCTTTGTTTTAATGGGAAGAGAATTTCCAATTCGGTGTCGTGTTCCTTGATGGCACAAAAGTCCCCTCCTGTGCGTCTCTTCATCCAGCATAGACTGCTCTTCCCCACGGCAACCGCGGCTTCAAGAAGCCGAGTAAATACTTATCTAAAAGTCTTTGCTGCGCTGATAACCAGGAAAAAATCTCTCTCTCTCTCTCTTTCTCTCTCTCAATCTCTCTCTCTCTCTCTCTCTCTCCCTGCCCACTTGTCTGACTTACTCCGTTTTAGATCACAAACGCCCACATATGAGTATACAATTTAGAACGACTTGAGAGCTCCAGGGCCTCAGACCATCGTAAACCATAAAATATAACTTGTTTTCAGGCGAAGTCTTCACGCAGTTCCGTGAGCCATAAGTAGGAGCCTCAACATAACAGATGGGGGGAAAGGAACCAAATAGATAAATCGA
>NW_006434828.1:613680-620956 GCF_000325575.1 Pteropus alecto
CACACACACACACACACACAGTGTTAAATGAAGCTTGGGACTATCCGTGAAGCTTTGTGGCTTGGTGCTTGCTGTTTATACGTGGGCTTACCATTTGTACCATTTGGTTCTGTGCTTGCCGAGTTCAGCTCATGCCCCAAGACACGCATTACTTCTAAGACATGGAATGCTGTTCCCTCCCCCGCCTCTCAAAGTACTTCTTTTGAAACACGAAATTTAGGTTTGGACGCAGTCACCGTTTGGGAATATTACCTACTCCTGCAGATATAGATTTATTTTCCTGTTATCAAAATTAATGAACTATCTCCAGCATAACCTCTGGTCTTGAACGTTCTCTTTCAGACAAAACAGAGGGAATAAACAATGCAAAAGCTTATATTTATAACAAGCTATTTCAGTGATGATTCTAAGAGCCAGTTCCTGCAGAAGAGACTCAGCTAATTAGCTCAAAGCAAAAGCTGCAAAGAGGTCTTGGGTTTGCCTCCGTTAGCAGAAGCTTGCTGCCCTGGGTCTCTACCGACACTGGATCGAGACGCCTCTGTTCTAGTGGTCCCTCCAGCTCACTGGTTCTGCATCTGATCTCCAGGCTGCAGCCTCCGTTACTCTCCAGGGCACTGCCAGACAGCAAGAACCTTTCTCCCTCTTAAGAGCCCCGAATGTAATTTACTGCACTGTTTTGTATGCTGCCATTTCCAGCACGGCTATAAATTCTCCCTCTAATGTCAGGCTCGGAGAAGTCTTTCTACATCTTGCCACCACTGCATAAATGTCTGTGAAGCCTCTTTTTAATAAACAAAGAGGGACGGCCAGAGAGCCAGAGAAGAAAGATGGTGAACGGCGGGAAATGTACCCCGAATAGCTCTTTCTACTGCACTAACCAGCGTTTCTATTTTGCCTTAACTCCCTGGGTCTTTAAATTTTTTAAATACATTTATTCATACAAAAATATGAGACATGGTGTGGTAACCTGCTCAGGGGTCCATGCATTTTTAAATCTGGAGTCTAGGGGTTAATTAAAAGGAGTGGTCGTTAACATATGTTGGACAGAGAGAGTGAGAGAGAGAGAGAGAGAGAGAGGGAAAATTCTGTGAATAAAAGTTGGCAAAATGGTGGCCTTAAAGGGTTCTGCATTAGGACTTCTCAGCACTCTTAACATGCTGATATGACTTGTGTGTCTCCCAGAAGGAGCTAGAGTGTTCGTCATTTCCCAAATTTCTTCGACCGCAAATCCCTTTTTTGAAAGACTATTTCAAGGGACAGTTTGTTCAGATAATAGGCTTTGGAAATACTGACCTAAGAGGTACATTTCTAAAGATAAAATTATAGCGGTAGGAGATCTTAAAGGTGTATCAACTTCCTGGACATCTACTTTGTGTAGAAAGAATTGTGGCCCAAGCTGAGAACACACATGGACTCTTAGGCAGTGGCAAATGGCTTAACGGGACGGTCTCTGGCACTTCAAAATCAAAAGGGTGGGAACTGAATTAGAAAGGCCGGCGACAGCTCGTCTGAGATAGGACATGTGGACGGGCCGTGCAAGTGGACAGGAAACGTAAAGGCGTCTGTATCCTGTGCTAGCGCCCACCACGGAGAAGGCACCAAACAACCAAGCCGAAGGAATGACTGGGCCAGTTAGTGTCAGCCGGCCTCGGTCATTAGCCACCCCAGCGCTGGCGCAGTGGGCTCACATAAGAAAAAGCCATCATGGCAGGTCTTCCCCGGTTAACAGCGGCATCGGTTACAAAGGCTCCACCCACCTGAAGATGCAGGAGCTTCCTTGACAGGCCTCCCAGGAAACGAGGACTGTCCCTCCCTAGGGACCAGCAATAGGGCAGGATGACATGTCTCCTGGAGTACCGTAGGGTCATGGACCCCACGGGGCAAGCGTCAGTGCCTGGCCAGTGGCGGAGAACGTGACTGCAAAGGCCATCGCTCCTGTGTCACCTGCAGCACACACCCTCAAGCAGAGATGCTCGTGCACCTGGAACGCTTGACCGTGCGCCGAGGCCCTGTCCACCTGGAGTTCACCCAGGTGTGCTCAGCCGTCACCCCCTCACCGCCGTCGACACGTCCCGTCACGCGCCCTTGCTTTGTGTTTCCTCCTGCCTTCGCTCCTGTCTGGGGCTTTGTATAATGTACTTGTCATTTTCCACACTGTCCGTCTCCCCCACGGAGCCCCGTTAGGACAGGTGCTTCTCCCTCCTCCATTCTCTGCGGCATCCTCGCGGCTTTGAACGGTGCCTGGCAAGTAGCCGGTGCCCAGTAAATATTGGTCGAACGAGCGAATTGATGTTTGGGACCTGTTGGGCCTAGGGTTGGACAGCAATAGGACCTGATGCCTTGGATATGAATATTGTCCAGATTCGCAGGCAGGGCCTGGCCGCCCCTTGTTCCACCCCCAAAGATGGGGATGAATCTCATGGTGGTGGTGGTGGGCAGAGATGGGCTTCTTTGGTTCTCTCTGTGAGAGGCTGATAAGCTTCCTGGCAATTCCATAGAGCACTCGGTGTGGGACCGATGGGTTCAAAGAATCCAGCTTTCCTGGAGCACCAGCAGCCAGGCAGACGGGGACACTACATGGGCGCCACCATCACCCCTTCCCCTCAGACTGTTGGTCTGCCTCACTAGCCAGGCCAGGCTGCTTGCCTTGGGGATCGGCCCAGCTCTTTTGCGGTGGGGGAGGTGCTGCCTGGATCATCACGAAACTGCTTGCTTCAGGCAGAATGTTTACAGACTATTATTCCAGCAACTCGAACTCCTCTAAATTTTCAGCATCTCTTACCGTTCAGAAGTTTTGCGATATTACAGTTTTATTTTGGTTTGGTGTAAGTTTTATGCAGTCTTATATTAATCATTTTAGCCTTGATGTCAGTCTAAGAATGGCCCTTCTCAACCCAGAATTGTAAATAAGCTTTGTTTTGCTTCCTTCCACTGTGTGAGGATTTTTATTTGTTTGTTTTTGTTGAGAACGAGGAGGGTGCTTATGGTTAATTCGCTCTTTAATTCAAAAGCGTGACTCATTGCCCCGAGAGCCAGAAGGAAACTCGGACCATCATGTGGCTTAGACTCATGTGAGTACAAACCACTGCTGGTTTTTACTCACAACAGTTAAGTGATTGGGGCAAATCCCACGTCCAGCGACAGCAAGAGGCGTTTAGGATGCAGCCCCGCGGCTTCCTAGTTCTGGACCATTCTTGCTGCATGAGCACCTCGAGTCTGTTTTTATGCCTTTCCCTCCGTTCTGCCACCCCACCTGGCGACGGACCCCACCTGGTGACGGTTTTAACATCTCCTGGCAGAGATGGCTTCCCGGTCAACTCACACACCCAGCATTTGTGCCAGCAACACCCAAGCATCCAGGCGAAGAGACAATTGTCGCACATCCTCGGATTCCAAGCAGACTCCCCTCCTGAAAGCCCAGGAGGCAGTGGCAGCTCCAGGCCCCGCCCCTCCTGCCCTGTCCCAGCCACCTGTCCCCTGGCCCCCTCTCTCAGACTCCCACTGCCCCGCTGGAGCTCCGTCGCCAAGATGACCAGCTCAGACATTTGTAAATAGCAAAGGTTCCGATACAGCAAAGCGCAGCTGGCTTTTCCAGTCATTTCATTGTCGGTTATTGAAAATCTATTTTAATGAACATCGCTTAAATAAGATAGCTTGACAAAATAGTTTGGTCCACAGAGATTTTCAATTTAATGGGACCTGAACTGTAATAGATTTTTTAAAAGCCTCCTCAAAACACTGAATAATTCTCTCCACTGCTCATTGAGAAAATCCATTCATTCGCTCAAAAATAAAATCAAACCGACGCAATTTGAAAACTTACTCTGTATCGCAAACAGTGGTGAACTTATTGTGTCCCTGTATCCACATCCTTTGCAGTGTGGCTTGGCGGTCCCTCCATCAAACAGGGTCGATTCTCCTGCCCTCGAATCTAAGCTGGCTGGCCCTGTGACTAGCTTTGGTCAGTAGATTGTGTCTGGGAATGACTGTCACTTGCCAGTGTCCCAAGTGAGACCACATTAATTAACACGGCCCGGGGCGGGGTCAAATTTCATAACTGGGATTTGTGTTAAGGGAAAACATCGATCTCTTTACACAATTTATTTGCTTTTCTCTCCAGCTCTTGGGATGTCTGAGAAATCCCCCTGGACAGTTGGAGGACTTGGAGAAAGGCTTGAAGCTTCCTTCTCCTCCCGCATTCTGGCGTCGGAGACGGTGAATGGGAGGTCAGAATTGAAGCCAGCATTTATACAACTAAAGGCTCCAAGTTCCTAAGTGACCAGAACAGGCTGATAAAACACTCCGGTCTGCCATGAGCAAAGCCTTCAGCTGAAAGGTGGCCTCGCTGTCTGCATTAGCAACAGTGACACCCAGAAACTGGTCCTCCAAATATTCACAGGACAAGATCCACTCAAAGCTCCAAAGCCAATTAAGTGTGTTTCAGATGCATCATTGAAGTCAAAAATCAAGAACAAGTACACATTTTAAAAACTTCGGCTAAAAGGGAAAAGCATTGACGTTTTTAAGACTCGAGTTAATATCAGGTCATTGCTGGTGAGCGATGCTTATGGTCCAGACTTCAACCAGCACAGGTGTGTGGGGCTTAGGGAGAAACCAGAGTTTCGTGGTCACTGAGCTTCGCTACACCAGCATGGGGGGCACCCACGGAACTGGTGTTGAGTTGTCTCCTGTTCACGGGAATCGTGGGCAACGGAGGATGAAATTAAAAACCGCCTCAGGGTCGCCTGCTCCCCGGCACCACTGAGGACTCTTCATCACGCGTGGGGAACGTCACTTACCCTCTGTCGGTGTCGGACTCCGAGGACTTGATCTTTTACAGGGAAATACGCCACTTACACAAACACCGTGAATGACACGGGCCTCAAATTGTCCAACCCGCCCGCATCCCGAGAAAGGTCTGACTAAGCCAACGAGAGGATTCTGGCTGGCTTATCGCTTCTAGAGCCAAAACAAGGGGCAGGTCGCGACGCCAGATAAAATCCAGTTCTGCCGCGGAAGTGTCCGGCTGCTGGACGTGCGTGCAATAGGCGTACCGTTTGGCTTCAACAGCTTACACGCTTATGTTGAGGGACTTCACATGGGTGCCATCTCGGTCCAGGTTGGCTTTGTTGCTTTTCTATGGCTGCGGTCACAAGTCACCACACACGTCGTGGCTTAAGACAGTACAAGCTTCCGGTTCTCCGGGGAGGAGCCCTCCCCTGGTGTCACATGGCTCAGAGCGCGCTGACTCCCAGAGCAGCCATCCTTCCCGGCAGCTCTGGGGGAGCACGTGTCCTCGGTCCTGAGGCCCCTAAGGCTCCTGCGGTCCTTGGCTCGTGGCCCCCTGGGGTCTCTAAAGCCAGCCAACAGCGGTCGAGTCCTTCCCACAGCTTCTGCCATCGCCGCATCCCTGCCTCTGCCTCTGTCCCGTGTCCCTCTCCCACTTTTAAGGACCCCAATATTCCATTGGGCCCTTTGGGGTGATGTGGGAAAACCCCCCTATTTTCAGGTCGGCTGATTAGCAACTTCAGTTCCATGTGCAAACTCATCCACGAGTCAGAGACCAGGACACAGACGTCTTTGGGGGTCATTATTCTGCCTGCCACCTAACCGAACGAACCACAAAGGAACCCCACACCCAGGGGATTTTTGCACATAGACGCACTCTGCACAAACACATACCCTGGAAACATATCAGACCTAAATGGCCAGGACGAGGCAGGGGACCGGCCGGGCCCGACGCAAGCTCGCTGTCCCGCCATGCCTCAGCCGTGGCTCACCCTCCTCCTTCTACTCAGTGCCATTTAATCATAGCAAGTGGTTTAGCCTCAGGTGATGTCTGAACATGTGAAATGTCGAGAGCGCGTGCTTTAAAATACTCAGGAACATGCACGTTTAGTATATTCTTGCAGAAGACCCATTTTCTTCAGGGAGGTCCCTGCAGACTTCCAAGATCCCAGAGAAGGGACACGTTCCTGAACAGGAAGGCGGCAGGCACTCCGTGACCCCATCGCCATCTCCAGCCTCACGTGCAGGTCTGGTCAGAGAGACGAAGGAGGAGACTCCCGTAGGCTCCAGGAAGGGTCTTCCTCGCTCTTCAAAAGCGACAGCTGGGAGAGACAGACGCGGTCTGTCCACACAGCGGAATACTACTTGGCCGTAAGAAAGACGATGCACACTGCGGCATGGATGAACTTGAAACCATCATGCTCAAGGAAAGGAGCCGGTCACAAAAGCCCACCTACTGGGTATTTCCACTTATATGAAACATCCAGAAAAGGCCAACCTATAGAGACAGAAGCAGATTAGCAGGTGCCAAGGCCTGGAGGGCAGGGGGCACGAGGGGTGCCTGCTAATGGGAAACTGAGTTGCTATTTCGAGTGATGAGAATGTTCTAGAACTAGGCAGAGGTGGTAGTTGCACAGCATCGTGAAAGCGCTAAATGCTACTGACGTGTGCACTTGAAAACGGTTAAAATGACGAACGTCGTGTTATGTGTATTTTATCGCAAGAGAGAGAGACGGGGAGAGAGGGCCCCAGGAGGAGCAGGTGCTCCCTGTGGCTCCACACGGCGAGGAAGGACGACCCTGCAGCTGGGCTCCCGTGCAGCGGCCGGGATGGCCGAGCGGAGGCACCGAGGGACGGGCACCTGCCGACTGCACTGAGCCCAGGGCAGACCGTCCGGCACAGCCTGGCCCCTGGGCTCCTCACCGGGCAAGACTTTCTGCGTGTGCCATGTGGGAGCAGAAGCCCTGGGTGGGATCACTACAGACCACTGCGCAATCCACTTCTCGGCCACCCGCTGATCTGAGCACCTGCGCTTTGCCAGGACACATTCCCTTCGGTCCTCCCAGGGCGAGACACTTTCTTCCTGTCCCCTTGAGAAAGTCTCTACCCGATCAGCGGAACTGAGAACAACTTTGGTTTCAGCTTGTTTCCAGATATGAAGAAACTAATTTTGTTTTGGGAGGGAGCCGGGCAGCAACGCAGGAGGATGGCGATGGCCCTAAGGAGCAATGTGGTCGGTTTGCCCCCAGGCGAGGCACAGACTCTGGGAGGACTGACGTCATCCAGGCCGGAGGCTGCTGCTGAGAATCCAGATGCTGTTTTACCTGCGTCTTTCAACCCTCTAGTCACCGGCCCCAAATACAATTAGCTTTATGACATTTAAATTTAGAAATTAAGTTGCGACTTCCAATGAGAAACCTCAACAGGGGACAGAAAAAAAAAAATCTGTTCCCACGGGAATTCACAGGAAATGGCTGGAGGGGCTGGT
>NW_006434828.1:621191-627146 GCF_000325575.1 Pteropus alecto
GATTTCTGGCGCCTTTTTTCTTCTTTATACTTTTGTTGTCTGACCGGTTGATATTTCCCACAATATACGTGGATTCTTCTCAAAATAAGAAAAATATCTTACTGTTTAACATAGTTTTAATTCACACAAGCTACCGGGCAACGCGAAAATGTTTCGAAGGGCGTCTGGATAAGAAGGGCGAGTCCTTTCTTAGCTCCTCACATTTATTAAACCTCGTAAAGCAGAATTAAGACGTATTCAGACGTTCGGGCCACCCTGGGCGTGTGTTACTGGCCACGTGCAAGGCAGCGAGGCTGTTCATCTCCTTATCCTTTTCTCTAGGAACAGGGGTTGGCTCACCCAGGTACCTCCGTGCTCAGCTCTCTGCCCAAAGCCTATTGAAATGACAGTAAAACATTCACTTTATCTAAAGTGACAGTTTTCAGCCCGTTCAACTAAATTCAAGGAAACTCACGTTGAAATAAAACTGTAAAGGCGTTGGGTGGAAATGGAGATGTCGCCCTTTATTTTGCTTTCAAAGAACCTGACACTGGAGGTATTTTCTGTGATAAACAACGCGTCAGCAATCCTGGGTGGGATATATCGTCCTCACAGTCAGAGAGTCTCTTCACTCACCACGGAACAGAAAAGGGGATTCCCTCCCCTGCCCCATGCTTTCTTCCCCAGCTACGGTTATATTTATCCAGTTTCTTTGCCAGAGAATGCCTTCCTAAAATTTACTGTAAACAAAAATGTCAGCCACACCCTGCAGTAAAATCCCTCCAGCTTTGCCTCCACTCCCTGCATTAGGGGAAAAAAAGTCCCTTTCTTTCTGCCAAGCATTTAAAACTCGAAAATCTGTGCAGATTTTCACAGATATCCAAAGCCGCCCCTTGTGAATAAAGCACTTTTCACATGAAAAATGAAAAGAACCAGTTTAATAATGGTGATGATAATCATAATAAAGCTTAAAAATAAGACCAGCCGCAAGAACGGTCTTCCTCTGCATCTGCTCCCAGGATGGCCTCATGGGGCCTGGCAAAGTGATCCGGCCACCCACCGAGTCCCCCACTTGGAAACTTAATTAACAGAGGGGTGTGTGTGTGTGCGTGTGTGTGCACGCGCGCGCGTGCAAAATCTTAAAGTTGCTGACTTTAAATCTGAGGGTGCTGCCCCTCCCCCACCACCGGGAACCTCACCACATGCGGCATCTTCCTGGACTGGGTTTCTGAGGAGAAAGAGGTGCGTGGTCCATACCAGGCACCTCCGACCAAAATGTTCCTGCCAGGCGACGTCCGTTACCCTCTCTACTGTGTCCCCCGAGAGATGTGTCTGAATTCTAACTGCCAAGACCACTGAGGGTAGCCTTGTTTGCAAAGTACTTTGCAGATGTCATCAAGTTAAGGACCTGAAGATGAAGCCCCGCTGGATTCAAGGTGGCCCCTGACCCCTGTGGATGAGGGGGAGGGAGGATGGGGACGCAGACACGGAGGAGAAACACAGAGAGAGGGGACGTGAAGACAGCAGCGGAGGTCGGCGGGGTGCGTCCACGGCCAGCCACGCCGAGGACTGGCGGCTGCCACCAGGAGCTACAATGTAAGGACGTAAGAACGGAGTGGGTTCTCCCTTGGGGCCTTGGGAAGGCACCAACCCCGCGACACCTTGATTTGGGATTTCTGGCCTCCAGAACTAGAGAGAATGCAGTTTTGTTCTTTCGAGTTCCTGAGTTTATGGTACATTGTAACGCAGCTCTAGGAAATGAATACACAAGTCTGACCTGGAACCTGGTGTGGCAGCCGCCATCTCCGAACCCTGGGTCCCAGAAGCCAGGCCCCTGTCCCCACTCCTGTCCCGGCCTCTTCTGCCTGGCTTCAGAACCCCGGCTGCCTTAGAGCCACATGGGTAACCAGCGCCCCCCAAAGATCAAAGACCAATCAAACCAGGCTGCGGGGTGCAGGGAGCAGCGAGGCCTGACGCCTGAGTATTTTAAGGGCCTCCGAGGGTGGCAAGGTGCAGGGATGGCCGAAGCGCAGGTCCTGCACCCATGCGACGGGGCCTCCAGCTGGCACCCCTGCCCCTCCCACCGCCGCTCCCCAAAGTCTCCGCACAGCCACACGGATACGGCTTCGCACCCGTGGGCCTTCAGTTCGAGTGCGCGCGCACATTTCTGGCGCAGTCTGTAACGTGAAAATTCCCAGGGCCCTGCCCACGGCAGCGACTGTGTAGAAATGGGATAAACCCAGGAACGCGAGCTTTGAAGTCTTGACCTTTGCTGTGCATTAGAATCCCCTGGGGAGCTTACACGTGCGTGCGTGCATGCACGCGCACACACACACACACGCACACACACACACGCACACGCGCACACGCGCGCACACGCACGCACACGCACACACACACACGCACACACACGCACGCACACACACGCACGCACACAATGTCCAGACCGCACCCCCAGCCCAACTGAATCAGAAACTGCGGGAACCACACAGGCGGCAGAATTTTTTTAAAATTTCCAACCGATTCCAACATTCAACCAAGTTCGAGATCCACTGTTTCAAGACGTGCCTAATACGGAGCAACTACGAAGAGGAGTAAAGCGGAGGATCACGCCGCCCGGGGCGGATAATCCGGCACAGCGGGCGGATGGCAGCCATTGAGACGCACGCGGAAGCGTAGAGTTCTAAGCCGCGGCTCGCGCTCGGATGGGAAAGGCCGAGGCCCTGTAGCGATGACTCATGGGATCGGGAACCGCCTCCCTGAGCGCGAGCTGGAGATAAGTGGAGAGTGGGGGCCGGAGCACCCCGAGGAGCGAGAACAGCACGTGCAAAGGCCCTGGGCATTTACAAAGCAAAGGAACGCAGGTGCCTTTTACTGAGAAGGAAGAAAAATAGACTAAGAACAGGCGTGCAGGGTGGGCGGGTGGAGGCAGGTCACGCCGGCTGAGTTGGCTGTGTTGCATTTGAGACGTGGGTTCCCCAAATCGAAATGACAAGAGAGCAGTCACACGGACTAGCCCACATCAGGGCTGCAGACCCAGCTCCGGCAGTCTGCGCCTGCTAGAGGTCCTGCACCCATGGGCTACATCGGTTCACTCAGAGCTTCTCCCTCCCTGCATTCCCCGGACCGGTCGCTGGCAGAGCCTCTCTGGTCCTCTCTGCCTCCTGGTTCAGCCTCTCCCCTCGAGCAGCCACGTGCACGTCTGCCCTGGTGTCAAACCGCAAACTCCAATCTCTCTTCTTTCTAACACATTCTTTACACAGACCTGGAGCACACGGGCCTGATCACATCAACGTTTCCATAGCTCAGGGTCTCCTATGGAACGAAACATGACGTCCGTGGCAGAACGGCCAAAGAACTTTGTTCCTTGGCCTCTGCTTACTCATCCAGCCTCGTCCGGCCTCCTCCAGATCTTCAAACGCTCTGCCCCCCCAACCTCACTGAGCTACTGGCTGCCACCGGCCACCCTCCCGAGTTCCCCAGTACAGCAGCATCTGTGCGTATGTAGCTTTGTCTCTAACGAGCCCAACACACTCAGAACTATGTGGGCCCAGTATGTCTCTTCTCCTTCTGAGAAATGTCCTCTTACAGCCTCTGATAGGTGACGCGGGTGGGAGCTGGCATCCCATCCTCTCACAGATCCAGCCTCCCCAGCCACATGGCCAGCCTCCGTCATCACAGCCTCCTAACGACTTTTGAACCTGTGATCAGAGGAAGAGAATGGTCAGTGGTGACTTCGCTGAGAGGGGCAGGGCGTGATAACTGAGAGCAGTCAGCAGCCTCGCTCCCCACCAGGGTGAAGTGTGGAGGCCCGCCTGAGGGATGAGAGGCAGAAGGATGCACGGACAGCAGTCACCGGAAGCCCCGTCCAGTGCGTGTGATGCCTCGTGGTCCTTCCAACGCTCTCCATTCAGACCCACGGCGGATTGAATCAGAGAACTGTCCCCTGCAGCCTCGACGTATGAATGGTGCAGTTGTGGTGGGGAAAACAGGTGACCAGGAGGGCTGGAAACGAGTGAGAGTCAGCACAGCCCCTGCA
Source organism: Pteropus alecto (assembly GCF_000325575.1). NCBI lineage: Eukaryota > Metazoa > Chordata > Mammalia > Chiroptera > Pteropodidae > Pteropus > Pteropus alecto. Next base: position 625,210 of record NW_006434828.1, read on the forward strand.
GATGACAGAACTCAACACGGCGGCCAAGGAGTCCGGGAGAGGCTCCGGGGCAGCCCCTCGCCGTCCGGGGTCCTGGGGCCTCTAAACACTTTGTCCCCCAAAGCAGGGGCTGTGCATCTGCTGTCTAGCAAGACCACCCTGTGCAGTCTGATGACCGGCACATTCCAAAAAGATAGCCTGCAGAGTGACAGTGAGCAGACTGCCTGAGGCTGACCCCTGAAACCGCCCTCACCCTCCCAGACCCCGGCGCTTTGCCTGGCCAGGATCCGCCCTCACGTGACAGTGCGGGCTTCCCTCTGCTTCTCCCCCTCGATTCTGCAGTCCCAAATCCGCCCGCCCTTTTCCTGGCACAGAACGCTCAGGGTCCCCCTGTGCAGCCCTCCTTGGATTTCTGCCTGTACGGCTGGGTGCCACCTGCTTGGCTCAGGATGGAGGGCAGATTGGACAAGGGTGGGCAGAGTGGTGAGGTCTGTTCCCACGCCCTGAGCACAGAGGACGTGTCTCCAGCCATGCGAGGCCACGCCTACCCTCCAGGGGCCTTCCGGAAACCGGTCCTTTGTCCAGCGTATAATCGCTGCCCACGCCACACACTGAACGTCACACGAGGAAGTGTATCCAAGGACCTCTGAGCTGAGGGACATCTCCTGGAGATATTTGGCCTTAAAGAATTAGATTTTAATGTTCTATCAATAATTAGTCTTTTCTGATCTGAGAAGTTTTAGGCCATTTTAAAACCATGTTTTTTCAGCTTTGTATCTATTCGACCCAAACGTAGCACCGAAGTCACAGCATGTTCTCAGGACACGCTGTCTGGCTGCCAGTCCCCATCTTTCCAGGTGCTGGCAAATCGGCCCGAAGGCAGCAGTAGCGCAGGCCTGCCCGGATGGCGGAAGATGCGTGCCGAGCTCCCACGTACGCGACGGTCACACGGCCGTCTCAGTCACAGTCTGAGGAGCCACTCGCACGCCTGTTCCTCCCGCCTACACCGCTCCCAGAGTCACGTACCCCACCTCTGATGGCCAGACCCCACGGCCGTCACCGCCCCCGATCCTCTCCTCTGTCCCTGAGGTCAGCCTGCCCCTCCGGTATGACTTGTCTCTTTTCTGTCCCTACCAGGCCACCAAGCATTTCTGGTTGAGACCCTTTGGTGGATCCCTGTCACCCACACAATAAACTCCAAACTGCCTTCTCCTGACGTGCAAAACCCTCCCTAATTCAGCCCCTGCTTCTTTTACCCTTATTTCCTGCCACCTGGGATGACCGTCCGTCCCAGATTCCCTGAGACTAAGAAGGTTTCCAGGATGCGGACCCTTCAGTGTGACAAACAGGACATTTCAAGGCAAACAGACTAGGTGCTTGACTCTCTAGCAAAGCTGAACTGCTAGTGGTTCTGTTATGGGCCAAATGCTTGTGCCTCCCAAAACCTGAAGCTGCCAGGTGATGGTATATGGAAATGGGCCTTTGGGAGATAATTAGGTTTGGACGAGGACACGAGGGTGAGGACCCTGGTGGAATCAGTGGCCTTGTAAGGAGGGGAAGACAGAGCACTTGCTCGCTCTCTCTCTCTCTCTCTCTCTCTCTCTCACTCTCTCTCTCTCTGTCTCACTCTCTCTCTCCCTCTCTCCCTCCTGCAGCTATCAGAATACTGTCACTGGGTCACCACACACTGAGCAACCAAAGGCATAGTGAGCTCAGGTAGAGAGAGAAGGTGGCCATTAACAGGCCAGGCAGTGGACTCTCACCAGGCACCGAATCAGCCAGCGGCACCTTGGTCCTGGACTCACAGCCTCCAGAACCATGAGAAATAAATTGTTGTTTAAGCCGCCGGGTCTGTGGTGGGCTGTCACAGCAGCCCAGGCTGACCGAGACGGGTCCCCTACGATCTCTCTCTGATTTTCCCACACGACTGCTGCTCCATGCTGTCACTCAGCACGGAC
>NW_006434828.1:627184-666309 GCF_000325575.1 Pteropus alecto
ACTCGATGCAGGAGGCCTGAGCCCAGAGGTCTTTGTTAGCTTCGCGCAGGCACGCCCGTGGCTGAGCTCGGTGCCGCTCCTGTCCCCACGGAGGTCTGGGTGCAGCTATCAGAATACTGTCACTGGGTCGACCATTGTCCTCGGGGGTCGGGCTCTCACACCGGAGGGCAAGCGATCACAGGCAGACCTTTGTCCTCTTCGCCTGTGTCCACAGCCCAGCCTGACACTTGGCACCCTGGAGGTGGTCAGTTAATGACTGAAGCAGTCACCCAGGACACCCATGTGTAAACCTCTGTTTTAAAAAAATCTTATTTCCGATTTCACAAAATTCTCAATCCTAATTAGACCCTCGGTCATTTGGCGCTTTCCAGCTTAGCTCTTTAGATGTACAGATTTCATGAGGAAACTGATCCAGAACCGGCCAAGAGCCCAGGAATAACTCCTGTGTCTACATCACGCTTTGATGATTAATTTTGGAAATGTGCTCTCAGATACTTCATTTACTGTGAATTTTCTTTGGTGTCGAGATATTCTGTAAAATATATTTTAAATTTAACCATAATCAAACATCCTTGTTATTCTGTAAGAATTATTATAAGCTTAAATGACGTAATACATGAAAAAGGGCTCCAAAATATGTAAGCGTTGATATAAACGTATACATTACCACTAAGGTTGTTTTTCTCCTCATTATGATTATTGTGTGGTCTCCCGACACATCCCACAGCAAACTGAGAATCTGAGGGAGTGGAGAGCTAATGCAGCTCCTTCCTTTATTAGTGTGTGGCTCACGCTGGTAATGTCTGCGTTCTGAGCCTCCATCCCCATCAGAAACGGATGGGAAAATCTATAAAATCTACCTTACAGGGCCAGGGTGAAAATAAACAAGTCAGTGTGTCAGTAAAGCCAAGAGCTACATAGGAGAATGGTGTTGGTGATGGTGTTGGAAGGGGGTGGCACCAGGTGGGGATGGTGTTGGGATGAGGATGTCGGGATGAGGACTTTGGGACGAGGACGGTGGTGACCGCGGTGGTGCTGGTGTTAGTGGTGGTGAGTGGTCTGACAGTGACCGTGTTTGCGATGGTGGGGTTGGGACGGCGAGTCTGTGCATAGAAGCCATCAGGCTGCCATGACAGTTCCAGCCTCCTGCTTGTAAGGAAGGTGTTCAGAAAATGTTTTTTGGCCGAATGGATGAAACAAGTGGCTTGGAAGCCTTTTTATTCTGCTACGTTATATCGCCCTATGAAATCCAACCGGCTCAATGATGTGTAATATTACCGGAGTCCAAACTAAATAAATACAAATAAAATAAATACAAAGCAAAGACTGGCTTTCCAGGGCCCGATTTTCCGACTAGATAATGATGAGACTAAAATCTGGTTTCAGATGTTGGAGATTTTGAGTGTTTTACCTTACCCTTTTTTTTCTTTGCCCAGATATGACCTCACCCTGTCGAATGACTCCAGTTGCACAGCTCAAGGGACTTTCCGAGTCCACCCCGGTGCGGATGCTCCGGCATCCCTGTGCCTGGCTGTGCCCAAGTGCCGGGAGACAGCTCATCTTAAAGAACCCGTGTCTCTCCCCTTGAGCTCTACTTCGGAGCAGCGACTAGAAGAAAGAAACGCGCTCAGTTCTAAAATCAGAAGGGACCGTGTTCAATTCGATCTAGATTTTGGCAAAGACGTCGTTCCAACTCATAGTTAACCTGTGAGACGAAAGGCATGTGACTCCTCGTTGGCCAGATCTCAGGGGTCGCCACCCAGGTCCGTGAGTCAGAGGGAGGACCCTCGCTGAACCAGCTGGGCTTTCCACAGCCGAACACCCGCACCACGTGTTAATAATTACCCATGATTCTTCCTTTCCTCCCCTTCAAGCCAGCCCTATCGTCGTGGCCAGGCTCATTCCACAGATGCTCACGTGAGAGCAAATTTACATTGAATCCAGATGAGAAAAATATGCCTGAAAGAGGAGGAAATGGTTCAGCGTGACAATTAAAGACTGAAACGCATGTGTTCGCCGAAATTATAATACATCCTAATATCTACACCGGCATTGTGCTAACGGGGTCTACGCACCTGGAACATGGGACCGTAAGACACTGTCACAACGTGGAACCTGCTCCCAGGTACAATGTAAATGTGTTCGTATAGCATTTATGCATAAGGCTTTATTAATCACGAGATAACGTGGCATATATATAAGCATTTCTGTTGTCAATTAACTTCCTCAAAAATTGACTTGAGAAGGGATTTTAGCTTCGACTTTTGGTTACAGCGATCATCTATTCATTTACTCAATCACTTATTGTTTCTTGAACGCCTACTCTACGCCAGGCACAGTTCTATTAATAGTATAATCCTTCTTTAGGCATTTGTTACATTCTAAAAAGAACTTCCTGCAAATAACAAACTATGATATGTGATTAAGTTCAAGTGACTGTCTCAAAATCTTAATAAGCAAAGCTACAGTATGAGGTCCAGCATAGAGACATCTTTGACATTCTTCATTTTCCTAATTAATGATGTCAGGTTTAATATGTGGAAATATGTTTTTGCTTTTTTCTAAACTTGTATCTGATTTCCTACAGTGGAGCCATTTTTAGAAGCGCTGGTGACCCCGATGGACTTGGACTTCGGGCCATTTCATTCCACCTGTCAAAATAAAATCTCATTCAAACTCCTCCCCTCTTTCTAAACATTTCCCTCTAGACATTCTGGGCCTGACTGTATATAAGAAGTAGAGCTGAGAGAGCTCACAAATGGCCAGGAGTCCAAAATCCAGATTTGTCATCTCGATTCTTAATTCTGCCACTTACTCAGCTGGGACCCTGTATGAGAGGGCCGATCCTCAGAGGAAAGCACTTCCTGCCTTAGGAAGGAAGGGGACCCCGGTGTCTCTCACTGGGACACCAACAAAAACACGAAGCAGGGGGCATTTTTAACTACTACCTCGGCAAGTGTCCGGAGCTGATGTGTGAAAACGGGAAGGTATTTGTTGCTGGCACGCGCATACATTAGGGCTACACTTTGAGAAACCCATTCACGTCTCACTAGTATTCCAAAAGCCTAAATTCACTCGGGATCAGTAATTTCAGTCCTGGGGTCAGGTCCTTTGCAAAAGAAGTGATATATTCGTAAAGATGCATAATCCAGATGTCATCCAGGCCATCGTCACTCATGAAGATGGAATTAAATCAAGTGGACTCTCCGATTAAATCAAGTGGACTCTCCGATTCCACCACGGCCCTGCCAAGGACACTTACGTTGTCATAGTCACCTCGGCCCCGAGGTCCGCGCTTCTGTGCATGCCGTCCTCACTAGCGCGTTCACTCTGAAAGGAAACTCAGTGTCTTCCTCGGTGGCACGGGCATGTGTGCACGTGCACACGTACCCACACACGCACACACGGGGGCACAGAGGACAGCATGCGGGCAAGGGCCTCCGTCACAACGGCACAACCAACTCTGGATCGACCTCTGGGCATCCCTGCTTTTAAATATCCTTTCGACACTCACCACACCACTGACGAATTCTCACTCACTCTTCTTCTTGTGCTTTCGTCCTTTTCCTCCTTGCTTCCTCAGCCCCTCCCACCGAGGGTTAGACCTCCTCCGGGTCTGGGACTCACTCCCCTCCTACAGCCCAGTTCTGCTCCAGGCGCATCCCTGGCGCCCAGGGCAGCGAGGGGCTCAGCAGGATCCACCTGACAATGGTGGTCATAGGGGAAACGCATTCTTCCTCTACAGATGTCCTATGGAGCTTTGCTCGTCATCACGAAACATTGAAAACAACCCACATGATCAACGATGCAAGCGTTTAAAAATTATCTATGCTAGTGCTTGCCTAGGGCTGGGAGGGAGAAGGGCTGGGCGTGGGGGCCGAAGAGCCTGGGTCCCCCGCTGCACGGATGAAAACATCCTACTATTTTGATGACGGTCGTACGACTGTGAATATACCAAACACCAATGAATTGTACCCTTTAAATGGGCAAGTCATGCGCTATGTGAATTAAATCTCAATAAAGCCGTTACCAATGCTACACAGATGAAAACATCCTACTATTTTGATGACTGTGAATATACCAAACACCAGTACCCTTTAAATGGGCAAGTCATGTGCTATGTGAATTAAATCTCAATAAAGCCGTTACCAAAAATAATTATGCTAAATTCTCATGATGCAAGAGCACATGACAAATGAAATGTGTGGTCGCGAAGACTCCAGCTGCCTCCGTGCCCATGGCAGCCTGTGCTCTGACCTTTCCTGTTCGGCTTCTGGCTTCGCTACCGACCTGCTCATCTGTCAGATTCAGCTCTATCCAGCTTATTTTGTTCCTGGATTCCACCTTGGCAATGGCTTTGGACTGACATGCTTGGCTGTGAAGTTCACGGATATTTGAATTTGATTTACTTTCTGGACCACTCGAGAGTGTGGGGCAACCCAACTTAGATACTGGCTTCGCCTAAGAAACACCCTGTATCCGCCATCAGCACTATGGTGCATCCCTGCGCTGCCCACAGCCAGACTAGGACAGGACCAGCAAGGTGTTGCGGGAGGGGCACACCATTTAAGGAGGGACCCTCTCTCAGGCCCTTGCAACTGCAAGATCAGCCCCACCCCAGGGGGGGTGTTTCCTTAAGAGAGAGGCACTCAGGTCTGCAAAGTTTAAGGAGACATTCCCTCTCAGTTGTATGTAGGTCCTGTGCTTTCAGGACTGGGGGTGAATGCGTCCTGAAATGCTGTGCCCAGATGCCTCTAAGCCTCCCTCATTCCGGGTACCCAGAAGGCAGCAAGGTGGACAAGCAGGCCGTGTGTGCTCAATTAATGATCTTTATTCCTTTGCTAACCCTAAAAAAAAACAGGTAACAAAATATGCTTAACAATTTTCACATTTTTTAAAATGTAAAACTCCAAATTTAATCCTATTTCATTGAGCAAAATTTGTGTTGAGGTTGTAGGAACAGAGTACGGTCGACAGCTCAAACACCCGATTTTTCACTTTAATAAACATTCAAGAAAAAGGGAGGGTGCTTGATTAATCCCTTAAGAATGAACCTCTCCTGCTGGGCACGGAAGAAATACTGAACTACATCACCTGCGCCCTGCCCCCACCCGGGGGGTTTCAGTCCCTTCCAAGGTCAATGCCAGTTCAAAGGGAGCTGTAGTCACATGTGCTTTACGTCAGCAGAGCACAGCACACAGGTTATCTCCCTAAATCGCTTCCTTTGGGGGGAAAAATATCTCTTCCACTCTACCTGGTTCTGGTGCAGCTTGCTGTCTCACCCACTCCCGCCTTCAACAGTTATCATGTGACCTAGGCCTGGCCAATCATTCTTCATTATACCTCTCTAACACGTGGGCATGTGACTTGGCAGAGCCAACCAGAATCCTGCATGTAAATTGAGACATGCACATGGTGTGGGTGGGAGTGGCCTCTCTTCCTGCAAGTTCCTCACGCTATTAAGACCCTGTGAGCCAGCAGCTGCCAGGGCCCCATCCTCGCCACTGTGCCCAGCTGGAGAATATCACTGCTGAGAAGAACAGAGCTAAAGGACAAGGGTGGACGCTGAGCCCTGAGGATAGGGTTCTGGTCCCTGGACGCAGCTGTGTCTCAAGTCTGATGCCCCAGCTTCTTCTACATAACGAGCCAGTCATGTTGGCAGGTGTTTCATTTTGCTGGAGGTAGTCTGCGTTGTATTTCTATCCGCTGGGGTTGCAACTAAGAGTCTAGGTTAATAAAGCAAGTTGAGGCCACGATCTCGCTCGCTCGTTCAGTAGTTCTTATCTCTGTGGTTCACTTTCTCTTCCTTCTGCCTCTCGCATTCTGTCCTCTACAATCTCTCTCTTTCCCGACTGAGTAAGTCCCCAGGCCAGGCTTGCCTGGCAGACTACATCTGCGATCACCCAGTTCCTTCCCTGAGGGATCATGGGACATCGGGCATCACACGTAGGGTTCCGAGTTCACAGTATTGCAATGTAGACACTAGACCATTTATCTCCCTGCTGAGCAAATTCTCTACTGCCCGACTCCTTCAGAGGGAAGAGCACGTCTGGGGGTCCTGAGGTTGTAACAGTGTGATGACCGTGAGATTGTGGGTTTTCCTCATCCAGCATATACTTAGGTTAGTAGGTAATGACTAATTTATTAGCTGAAAACATGTTGGGCAGAGCTAATTCAGTATAAGTAGAAGCAAAGCATATTCCTCATGATTCTCTTATAAGTTTTATTATTTCATCCAAGAGTTTTCAGGCGATTAATATACACTGAATATTAGGGTAACATAAAGATATATAGATGTATTGTTGAAGAACTGGAAATAAATATCGGATGCTGGCCATGGATGTTTAGGAAGCTAGATTAGTAAATCTTCTCCGTTAGTGATATCTAACAACAGTGGGTATCCTGAGAGATGAGTGAAAACTCTTTCTTCTTTAAATATATAATGGAATTTTTTAAAAAAAGACTACGAAGTTATTTAAACACAACACTTAAGGCCATAAGAGTCTTGGAATTAAAAAATTCATCATTAACTTAGTCATGGGGATAATAAAAGATTAAAAATATTCAAGAGGATATGGGCTTTCTGTTCCATGCCATTCTGCGGGACGTGCTCCTCCAAGAGCTCTGAGCCGCCACCAAGCATGAGACCAGCTCCGAGGAAAGACTCGGAGCGGGAAAGTCCCATGGAACTGATTACAGAGCAATGACCGAAACCACGTGGCCGGACAAATGCAGTGAGCAGAGGAGTGAGTCGAAGGAAGGGAGGTTCAGAGGCTGAGGTGGGGGGAGGCAGATTGTGAGTGGCCGTGAGTACGAAGCTAAGGGTTTGGCCTTAATTGAGAAGTGGGGTCATCGGAGACACTTGGGGGGTGGGTCTATTGGACATCGGAGCTTCTAGTTCTTTGCCATTATAAATGATGATGCAAGGAGCATTTCTGTGTACACAGCTGTTCCCGTGACAATCAAATTCAAAACTGCCTGTGCGCACAGAGACGAGGCAAGCAGCCCAAGTGAGCGCGTCTCCTCTTTGACCCAGTGGTGCCCCTGCTCGTTCCGAGGTGGTCCTCTGATACGTGGTGAGGGAGGAGGTGGCCCATGTCCTCTGTCGAGCTGGCTCACACCCCACCTGTCCCTCTGCAACTCCTGAACGAGGCCGTGGCAGCCCTCCAGCCAGGCCGCCTTGCCATGCTGCACACCACCCCTCTCCCTTCATCCCCCGAAGCGCCCAGAGTAAGAGCTAACGTCAGTGGCCACCGCGAGGCAGCCAACGAACGACTTCACGTGCAATGCCAGGCCTCCCTGACCTAGAAACGTCGTCCCCAGTCCCTCACACCGCATTGCTTGCAGCCGCCATTTCCTATTGGGTCCTGGCCTCTGCCAAATGCCTCTGTGCCTCTCCCTCCCTCCTCCTGATCCCTCCCTTTGCCCACACCCTGGCCAGCTTCCCACTGCGTGGATCTCTACTGGCACAGTTTCACCACACAAGCGCACACAAGTGTACACACACACACGCACACTTCAAAGTGCTTTACATGCCCACCTTTGCATTTCCCAAAACTCATGAAATTGCCGTGGAAAACCAAGGGGCCTCAGCTGGCGTCAGTTCTGAAACCCAGGTTTCTCTGCTGTGAGCAAACCTCGGGGTATGTCGTCACCCCTCCGGACCAGCGCGAATCCCCGCCTTACGTCTGTCTCTGTGTGAAGTCCAAGGCTGGGGTGGGTCTCAGGCCACAGAGTGCGTCCGTGTGGCAGTTCTGGGGACCGCGTCTGCAGGTGGCCCCGGAGCGGGCCGGAAGACAGAAAGCCTTGAGGTCGCAGCTCCGCGACAGTGGCTCATGCAGCGCTTCACAGGAGGCCATCCGCAGGCGCTCGGAGAGCAGCATCTGGAGCCTCGCTCCCCCTGGAATCGAAAATTCTTTATAACAGAGTCCCAGCGGCATCGGAAAACCCGGAGGAGGGGAGCGATATTTGTAAGGTGTGAGCGCCTCGTCCCTTCTTTTTACTAACTTCAGGGACGAAGGTCAGTATTTATTGGACGTTCCGACGTGGCCTGTGCTGTGCCCAGCACTGTCCCCACACTGCTTCCCAGAGCTGAGGACAGTGCCCGGGGCAGAATCCTGAGGGCGGGAGGTGACATCTTAGTGCCACCAGGACTCTAGGGACAGGGAACTGGTGCTCAGAGTGCCTAAGACCACAGAGCTGGTAATAAAAAAAAAAGCAGGGCCAGGACTCAGCACCAGAACCCAGCCTCTACCCTCCCCACTGTCCTGCCACGATGCTCGCCGGCTGCCCTTTCAAATACTCCCCAGCATCGGCAGAGGGGGTACTGCGTGCCCAGTATTGTGGCGGCGACACCGATTTCTAGGCAAATCTTTATGAAAAGATGTATCTTTCAATTGCAGTATGGATTCAAGAACGTAAAGCGTATTATTTCCCCCATGTAGTCAGCAGAGGAATGTATATTTAAGTCAATTCCGAGCCGAACAATTAAAGGTGAACCCTTAAGGTACATCCGCCAGGATGCTGTTCTTTGATTCACACACACGCATACACGCGCGTACACGAACACACACACACACACACTGTGAATATCGACGAGAGAAAAGAGGAATTGAGAATTCTGCCAATAAACAAGAAGCTTCTGGAGTCTAACACCTGGAGGGCTACAAAATCATTTAAATAATGTCTTCTAGGATTTGACTACACTCTTGTTTCTGAGAATCCGTTAAGATTAGAAACGCGAGTGGATTCTGACTCTGAGGCTGCTTGGTGAACTGTTTAAATTCATCTTGGGATTGCATTCACCGAAGTCAAGGTGACTTCCCAGAGACTGCCGAAGATCGTTGAACGACCCCTCTGAGACGTGTCTGATGTTCAACGATCCCAACCCAATGGTTGTTCTCACACGGACACGGCAGGCGGGCCATCGAATTTCCGGCCACGCTCTGCAGCCTCTGACAGGAAGGCCCGCAAGAAGGTCGGAAGCAGGATGGAGCAGGACCACAGGTGACGGGCGGTCGTTTGCGGGAACAAACTCCAAAGCCTGATCGTTGACCCACGGCGGGCGTTGCCCTGAAGCGCACACCAGCCGTTCACACCGGAACCACTCACACGATGCAGTGTTTACTTTTATGGCAAAGCCAAAATTCTGCCACTATTTGCTCGGCAGAATCCAGGCGAACATGGCACCAGGCTCTTGAGAAAGTTTGCATCATGTCTTCTTCGAGGAGGGTCGTAGTGCTGGACGATGTGGGGGTTGAACGGGACATCGTGCCCTGACGGATGTCGGGTCCCCTCCAAGTCCCCACCAGCTCCTCCGACGAGCAGGGGCCCCGGTGAGAATGGGGACCAGAGGAGAAAGAACGCCCTCTCCCGGCTGACTGGGCTCCGCCAGGGCAGGTTTTCGAAGCCTTGCGCAGACATGTGAGCGTCATTGGCCGTTCGGTCTGCGTGAAAGTCGACAAGCTGCTCTGCAGGAAAACATTTCCTATATTCGTGGAGCGCAGTTGATAAATGAACTGTTTCTTGCTTCTCCGTCCCTCGGACGAGGTCAGCGAGAAGGGGTGCAAATCCACAGGGCTGGAAGGTCATGGACACCGAGGGGGATCCACTCTCTGAGCAGACTGGCTCAGGCAAAGGCCTGAGAAGACTCGAGGTAAAGAGACCCGCTTGCCCATGTCCAACGTCGAGTGACAGAGCCTGCGCCCACGTCCCCAGGCTTCGGGTCCTGCCGCACTGAGGGACACGAGGCCCGAGACGGAAGCCTGGGTGGCGATGCCAGACGCTCGTTTTTGTCGCTCGTGTCGACCTCAGCAGGCAGTGGCTCTGACGTTGCAGCCTTTTCTCGCCTTTCGGGCAGTTCGCGAACTGGAAGCAAACCCTCAAAACCCCTAAAACCCCCGTGCGAGGCTATGGAAAGCTTCACCTGGCGACGCGAAGCCGCATGTGGTGACGTCCATGTCCGCGCCCTAAATTGCACGTGGCTCTGAGACACACGGGCAGAGCTGCGGTCTGCTGACCACGAGGAACAGTAATTGGCTCACAACTCAGAATGACGGAGATTCGTCCTTGAAATGGGCTCTTTTCATCAAAAGGGAATATTTGCATTCAGGAAATCGGAGCCAGAATTTCCTCCGTTCTCCGCTGGGAGTTGTGTTTCTGGACGCGCTGGGTGGTCTGGTGACCCTGCTGAGGAGGGTCACCACAGTGGAAGCTGTGCCCCTGAGGCCCATGTCCTGTTCTCAGCTGGCCCTCAGCCCGGGACGTCTGAAGAAAGAAGAGGGACAGATGCTGTCCCCTCCTGCTGTCCCCTCCTGCCGGGTCTCCCGCCAGCCCCGGGTTCTGCATCGCTGCTTCTATATGTGGTCCCGCGTCCTTTAGCCTCACTTTGAAAACAATGGCTCCCGTGTCGAAACAATAGTGGACAGAGGTCTGGAGCAGAAGGACGGTGACCGAGCCCCCCTCGAGCCCCAGGACCAGGGGTTCGGCCTCTTGCTCATTTCTCCCCTTCCCCGGGAGGCCCTGGCCTCGCGTCCGCCTGGAGTCGGGAGAGATGACTCAAGCTCCAGGAATCCCGCACCCGACTTGAAAGACCAGCCAAAGAGAGGAACCTCCCTCGCATCTGGCATCCTTCTGGGGGCCGTGGGGACCCCCCGGGCCCTCTCCCGGGCTGGGAGGGGAAGGAATGTTATTCTTTCACAAAGCTGCAGATGTATCTGTTTCCCGCGGTTGTTGTTTATTCTTCTGGGGGCTGAAAATACTGGGTGAGTAGAAAGTTTAATTTAACCCAGAAATATGGCTAATGTGGATTCTCGGAGGGAAGGACATGCTGACAAAAAAGGGTCTTCGGTGTCCGGTTCCAAAGAGTGAGCTGTTTCCAAAGAAAAAAAAAAACAAAGAATATAGCGAGAAATACTTTGTTTACTTCTCAACAAAACTCCGTTTTGTTGATCACAGGACACGGACAAGGGCCCAACTTCAAAGGAAGACTTCGTGATGTTTACAAATATCTACAGATGTCAAGGGGCGTGCGTCTCTCTTTGATATCCAGCAAATAAAAATAGCACAGATACTTCTAGAAAGTTGTCCCTGGCATCACCCCAAACTGGAGCTCTCGGATCCACTCAGGGAGGTTTCTGACGCATGTCTGAAAGGCAAGGTCAGCGTGCATGATGCAGATGAGAGAAACCCTCCCGCGAGACCCAAAGTCTAGTTCTTAAACCCAAGCCGGGAGGGAGGACTTGCCAGAGGAACTCTGTGCCTCGTTACACGACCTCGCTGCCAGCTGTCCTCTTGTGTATCGATAGCCCACTTCGCGCCTGGCACCGAGCGAGCCTTGAGATATGCTGCGCGGGCCTGGGCCAGGCCGTGTACCCACGACGGGAGGTCATCAAATACGCACGAAATTTTGCAAGCTGGTGGTCAGACTGTCGGTAGCTTACAGCGGAGCATGGCGGGAGCATTTACACCCCAGAAACTGGCAGGTACTGCAAGTCGCGGCCGAATGATGACTTATCCGCACGCCACCGCCCGAGATGGAGTAAAGAATGAAAAGGAGCTTTAAGGCAAGTCACTCAAGCTTAAAGGGTGTAAGGGACGCTTTGATGGGACGAGGCTGAGGGTGGGAACAAAAGATTGGGGAATTTCATATTTCATACACTTCTACGTTGATTGAAGTATTTATTAGAATTATACATTATTTTATTTCATCACCTTCTTTTCTTGACTCAACAAGGACAATCTCAATGTCTTAATCTATTATTTAAAAATTGCGATATAAAAATGTTGACTTCTGGAAGCCATTCGATGACTTTTTATTTAAAAAAAAACTATTTAGAAGCTATTTTTTATAACATTAAGATGGAATCTGCAAGAAACCAGGCAGAAATTCACTCATCTGATAATTTCATTCTGAATATGATTTCATTAGAATTCAACTTGCCCTTCTCTTCAAAAGGCTGATATGAACATTTGAAACGTACACTTCCCGGCCCCTGCTGCTGTCCTGTGACAGCAGGGAAGTGTTCTGAAGACGGGATAGACACCTGACTCCCTGCATCTGTCCGGCTCTCAGAGGGGACACGCCTGTCGCCTGTGCACGTTGCTGGCCCTTCTCCAGCCCGTGCTCCCACGGGGGGAGAGCAGATGCCGCAGACCCCTTCGGAGGCAGAGCCACTTCCTCGAGCCTGTTCTCTGCTTCTGGAGGCACTCTGGGTTTCCATCGCCCCCAGAGCAGAGCCCCACGTGGGAAAGAGGAGGCACGGCCGGTGTGAGCAGGCACGGCCACGGAGCGTCACAGCTCCGGTGCCAAACGCCGTCTAACTCCAACTTCACGGAAAAGCCGCGGGGGGCTGCTCAGGCGAGTGGCGTTGTCACAGCGTTGGAACCCTAGCTTCGTGGCGGGGGCGTGAGCTGCCCTGGTTTGCACCCCTGGGACCGACCTGTGTTCTTCCCGACCCATAACCACACATCTGAACTGGAGTGTGAAGAGTCTGGAGCCTCATTCGAATACCATCGCGGGGTTCAACTACGTAACTAACCTCCACAGGAAGCGCTCTGGAAAGATCTGCCAAGTTTTAAAATTAGCGTGACCTTTGACAATTTCACTTTCAAGAATTTATTGCACCGATGCCCACGTGTTAAAACAATCCACCGCATGTCCACGCATATTCATCGGAGCATTGTTTGTATTCCGAAAAATTGTAAACAATCTAAATATACTTAAATCAATATTTAAGTTAGTGCTCATAAAATGGTATCTAGGCAGCGTTTTAGAAAAGAAGGAAGTAACTTGCTATGTCCGGATGTGAAATGAGCTCCAGGATGTGGCATTAAACAGCAGAGAAGGGAAACAAAACCATGCACAGTACTGGGTTTACCGGGAAGAGAGAGGTGTTCGTTCTGAGAATGCACTTTATACACCTGGACTAGGTGACACAAGGAACAGGCTACGGTGACGGTCCCTCGGGGAGGGGACCAGGGATGAGAGGGACTGGGGCCAGTGGAGGGGAACTAACATTTACTCTCTACCCATTTTAGATCTTCTGAATTGTTTAGGTTTTTTTAAAATAATTAAAGAAAGAAGGAAAGTCTTGGCCCATGAACTTTGGCTGACTCTCCAGATACGTCCTACGATTTCACTGGACTGAGAGTGACTTTGCTGCCAGGACTGTGACAAAGAGGGGTCCAGGAAGAAGTGACTAGAATTCTGCCCCTGGAGAGAAGATGAATGAGATCCGTGCACGCGAGCGATAAGTGGGTCGCAGAATCTCCAGGTGGAGCAGGTTTTACTGTCCCGTAACCCAAACCTCTGCCAGACACGTGCGTCCCTCCCACCCCTCCCTGACGTTGACCTTCGGCTCAAACACCTCCACCTGAGAAGTAACGCTGCTCAGGTCATGGTGGCCAGCGAGAAAGGTGCAAGGAAACTCTTCGCACTGGGCCGGCACGCGGTGCGTGCCCGACGAATGGCTGTGTTGTTGACCGTGAAGGAGGCGGAGCGTGACGAGCTCGGGGGCGGAGCTGCCATCGCTTGGGCATCCTGCCCATTTCACCCGCGATGAGCGACCGCTCCGCACCGCCTCGCGGTGACTCTACACTCCTCCGCTATGGGGAACTATCCTTTCTCAGCTGCTTTAGTTTACATTGCAATTTTCAGAGATATAAGCACCGATGAGCATTTTTTGACATATAACATGGTATTTTTAAGTGTCCTTGTTTCGGGAGCACACATAGTCAACCCAAGGAGTGAACTTTTTTTAGGGGGGCAGGGTGTTCGTGAATAATAACACATTGCTATGACATTGACATTCTGAGGCACCTATTCTAAAAACGAAACTTAAAAGAAAGGAGTGTGCGGGGGCAGGGGAGAAAATGTGAATATAAGCAGATATGGAGCCTGGGGTAAAAAAAAAAAAAAACCTACCAAAAAAAAAAATCTACACATTAGTTTGGAAGCAAGGACTGGATTCTACTTATGGCATCGATCCCAAAACTGTCTTGGGGGATATTCAGAGTCCTGTAACATTTTGTGACCTTTGCACAGAATTTTGGCTAAAAGCAAAAATGGCAAAAAGCTTGGTATTTCAAAAGGGGAACGAGGCGTAACGTCAAAAGGCAGGACGCCTTCGTTTTCTCTGTCCTGCAAGAGAAAAAGAAAGACGGGGAGGAGTGTTGTACAGGCGGAAGAGTGGGCAGCCCCCCATCTTCTGAGGCAGGAACCTGGGGTCCCAGAAGAATGGGAGCTTTGCTGGGTGGCGGTGGGGGTCACAGTGGGTGGTGTCACCTCCCTGAGCGCCCGTGTTCCGCAGCCGCGAGTCCCCCGTGAGAGTTAGGTGCTCGAGCAGCCTTTATCGTCCGTATTTAGGAACAGCTTCTGATGCGTTGACAGGACCCAGGCCGGGAGGCTCACGGCGAGGCCTCAGCGCGGAGTCTGCGGTGTGTGTCGGGGCTGGAGGGTCGCCAGCATCCGGGCTGCTGCTCGCCTGCTCTCCACAGCCTCCCTCCAGAGGGGACACACGGAGACGGTGGCCAGAGGAGAGGGAGCATTACCACACGCACAATCGGCCAGAGATGCCAGACAGCGTCTCCGCACGGACCCCGCGTCAGCCTGCTCGGCTGCCACCCCGGGAAGCAGGCACCGGTGTGACCCGGTCCCACAGATAAAGAAGCACCAGCTATGCCCACTGCTGGCCTCACAGCTAACACCCGGATTAGATTTAAATCCAGACCCCGGCATCAGCGTGGCCAGGTGTCCCTCAGGGGATGATAGAGGGAGACAGAGCAGGTCGCCAGGTCGCCAGGTCGGGGAGTGGGGAGATGGCCGGGTCGGGGGACAGGCCTCGGTCCAGCTCAGCCTCCATGGGTGCTACGAGGCCTAGAAGGTGCCTGACTTGTCCCGCCCAGGGTGGCCGGCCCTGCTGAGGCTCGGCGGCAGGAAGGAGAGAGAGGCGGACTTTTTGGTGCAGTGATGCAGCCCACGGTTCCGCGGCCAGGTCGGGGGCTGGTCAGCGGAGCCACTTCACCTTCAGATGAGAGAAGAGAAAGCCAGTGACACCCAGAGGGGAGGGGCGGGGCGGGGCCCTAGCTCCCCAGCCCCCACGGGCTTCCCGCACCCCCTTGCGGGGTCGTCTGTGTCCCCGCCTTCTCATGAAAATGTGACTTCGTCAACCTTGTGCCTCTGCGCCCAGCACCTAGCAGAATGCCTGGGCCCGAGTGGACGCTTCATAAGCAGGTGTTGACTGGCTGAGGAACTAATGTGTACAGGAAAAGTAGAAAATGCTGTTTTTAAAAATCAAACTTGAACGTAAACTCTAGGCACTGTTCCCGCCCTTTGCTGTGGCTGGCCCCCAGGAGCGGCCTCCACTGCCACCGCCACTCCCGTTCGCTGCGTACCTGCCTCTTGCTTCCTACCCTCTTTGCCGACCCCCTTCACGGCTGACTCCGGTGTCACCCACACGAGCTGTCGGGGCCGTCCACAGTCACCGTCTCTGGACCGTCCCGTTGCACAGCTGAGCAGGGCCCCCCGTCAAAGCTGATTCAGCCCTGGGCCTCCCGACCCCCGGTCCGGTGTCAGCCGTCCCCTCCCCGTCCCTCGTCTTCCTCTGCGGGTCTCCCAGCAGACCCCAGGGCCCCCTTCGTCACCTGACTCCAGAGCTGTGACAAGCCCATCCCAGCACCTCTGTGACGACAGGAGGCGGCTTCCTTCCTCTGCACGACAGAAAATAGTATCCGGGACAGTCAGCTCCTGGTCCAAGGAGCACCAAGCCGTCCCCTCTGCCACCAGCCACAACCGCCAGAGGCTTCCTGGCTCGAGCCCACGACGACGAGGCGGGCGGCCGGCGACCTTCGCTCGTCCTTTCCTCTTTTCTCCTGCACAGATGAGCAGAGTCCCTCGCCCTTCCTGCTCGCTGGGAACAGAGTTCTCACTGGGGCCAAACCCTGAGCAGCCAGGAGGAAATGAATGCGAGCTCTATAAATAACTCAGGCTGTTCAAAGCCGTTACAGCGAAGGCAGAGCCTGAACGCTGGACGGGGAAGCGGCCGCAGCGGGCCAAGCTGTGTGAACCAGAGGGAACAGGCCCCGTCTGGAGGGAGCGGCCAGATGCCGGGTCCCCGGGGACCCAGAGTAACCCGATTGTCCAAACTCGGTTTTGTTGTGAAATGTACGGTTTTAAGTGTAATTAAAATCTTTAAGACGCCACATGAGCCAACATCTGGCCCGTTTCTCCCAGCCCCTGACCCTAAGCAAGGAAGACAAGGAGCACGGAGGACCAAGAGGCCGGCCCGCCATGAGGAGACCCGCCCGGCTCTGCCATCCAGCCCTGGACAGCTTTCCATCTCCAGCTTCCGCTTGCAGCAGAGGCAGAGACGAGCACCCTGCCCTCGGGGGAAGGACGGCAGAGTGAGGGGCAGTAGAAAGGACAGTGTGACCGACAACAGGTACTAACAGGTGAGCGATTCTAACCTCCCAACTGCCCTCATCCTTGCGGTCCAGGAGGGGCCCGGGACAGGCCCCTGGAGGGAGGCATCGACCCGCGGGCTTTGAGTGAGGCGAGACCACCTCCGCTCTTCTCAAAGGCCCTTCAAATGTGCAAGACCTGGACGTGGCTCCATAGTGGAGCGGGGAGCACGTCTGCTTTACACGCAGAAGGTCCTGGGTTCGTGCCCCAGTGGAGCCACGGTCCGTGGTCTATGGCCATGCCACCCTGAACGAGCCCGATGTCTGATCTCGAAAGCTAAGCAGGGTCGGGCCTGGCCAGTACTTGGATGGGAGACCACCTAGGAAGACCAGGTGCTGTAGGCATAAATAATCATAATAAATAATAACAATAATAAAAAAATCTGCAAGGCCTTTCTCTATGCTGTGGATTCGAGTTCAGCAAGGAGACCAGGAGGGTGCTAGACAGAAATCAGTCTGCCTCCCATGTAGAAATTCTTCTGCTCTAAGAACGGAAGGCAAGGCTCCCCGCTCTCCCCAATCTGCAAGTTTAAGGGCGTGTTCTATTACATTTAAGCCTCTGGGACTTGCCCACGGTCCCGCGTGGTGACTGTCTTATAAATGACAATGTCATTTAGGATCACCGAGGTGACGTGGGAACAGCAGCTGGCCACCGTCCCAGCTAGTCTGGGGAGGAGAAGAATCTCGATTACTCAGAGGGCAGGAGACTGGCACGGGGACGGGGTGTGGGGTGAGGAAAAGCCAAATTCGCCACCAGCATGGGGGCCGGACAGGGTTGTCGGGAAAGCCGATGGGACCGTTTGACAAGCGATCGATGGAGCAGCCTCTTGGGAGAGAAATTTCCCAGAAGAGAAGCAGGAGGCAGCTTCAGTCAGGAACAAGACTTAGTCATCGGAAGATGACAGACTGCGCCCAGCCCAGGTGACCCTGATCTAGCCCAGGGACAACAGCCGAAATCCTGTGAAAACGAGAGTTGGAGCCCAAACAGAAAGGGGCTCTCATCATGAAGCAGCCAGACCCGGGAGTCAGAGGAGGAGAGGGCTTCGTCCATCCCTGCTCCTCCCCAAAGCAGCCCCAGCTGTGCTCCCAGAAGAGACAGCCCCCCCGGGAAGGGGCCGCAGGGGCCAGCAGAAGGGACTGGGGGAGCAGTGAGGGCCCGGGAAGCATCCAGGTCCCCAAAGAGGGTCCCCAAGTGCAAATGGGATATCTCCTAGCCACTCCCAGGGTCACGGTGAGGAGGGGGCGCCACCAGATAATGGGCAGGGGCGAGGAAGTACACGCTCAGGCGCGGCAGTCCACACGTTTAAGCTCCAGCGTCGCAGGCCGAGGAAGCACGGCGAGCGGGAGCCCCAGGACGTCCCCCGGGCATTGTCGGGGCGTGATGTGTCACAGCGTTCGCCGAGGCCGTCGTCTTCCAGGGCAGACCTTCTGTCTCTTTTATTTAAGGCTCTCTCTCCAGTGACTAGAAAAGCGTCTGGTGTGTCAACGTCGGTGCTTATTGATGAACTAAGTTTCCCAACGCGTTTCACTGCCATAGACCTTGACATCAAGTCCCCAGGGTCTGCGTCGCCCTTTCTCGAAACACAGCCTCAAGCGGAAGCGGAGAACACGTGACGGATGAGCGTGGGCTGGCTCTGATCGGAGCGGACACGGGCCAGGGGTCCCTGCACAGCCCGACCCGGCTGCCCTCGGCTGACCCCGCGCTCCCTCTGGCAGCTCCGAGGGCCGCAAACAACACAGTGTGAGACACAAATAAAGGGACAATGTGAAAGGGGAGGCTGGCACGGATGCCAGTGTGGCCGGTCCCTCCGGTGGCACTGGAAAAACCTCAGGATGAGAAAGGGCACTCCTGGACGAATGACAGCTCAGCACGTGGACTGATGGAGAAGCTCAAGTCAGGGCAACTCTGGCTTGCTGGGTGGGGACCGAGGGCGGAGCAACCCAACCCTGGGATGTCGTGTCCTCCGTCCACCGAGTCAGCTTCCCTCCGACACCTCATAAATATCGATGGCCACTGGCTCAGCAGTTTCCACGTCGCCCGAGTCCAAGCTCCGCCTCAGCGCCTCCTGGGACAAGGAACCAGAGAGAATCGAGACGCAGCCCTCACGGCTTTATAAACTGTTGAGTTTAATGCTATTAGTACGTTACGCTTCCCACCGGAACCTCAAGTTTTGCATTTATATTGAGGTGTTCCTGACGAGGTCTAGTGGCAATGTCACAGCGTCCCTGTCAGGGCGCGTCCCACGCAGCCGGGGGGAGCCTCCCTCCCCCTCACGCTGCCATCGCTGACATTTGCCAAATCTAATTCCAGAGAGAGAGATGACGCCGTGAGCTCCGGAGGGAGCGCACGCTCCGGAGTCGCCGCCCTGGGACTGGACGTCGGCTGTCGCTCGTGCCTGCGAATGATGCCGACGTAGGTTCTCTTCGTGTCCGGCCGACATCTCTGAGGTGGGGATGATACCTGTGCGCGTCTCCCATTCCTGCGGCAGGGAATGCCCATGAACGTGGTGGATTCAAACAAGCAGAGTTGTTATTTTGCGACTTCCGGAGGTGAGAGGCTAACGTGGGCCTCAGGGGTTAAAAGGCACTCGTAGGCGGGCCGCACGCTTTCTGGGGGCTCCGGGGGAGAATCGTTCCCTCGCCTTTTCCAGCTTCTAGAAACTGCTCGTATTCCTGGACTCGGGCCCCTTCCTCCAGCCTCGAGGCCAGTGAGGGTTGGTCAAGTCTTTCTCCCGTCACGTCACCAACTTCTGCCAGCCACTTCCATTTATAAGGACCTTGTGGCTACGTGGGGCCCCCCAGGTGGTCTAGAGGAAGCTTCCTATTTTAAGATCAACTGATAAGCAACCTTAATCCCCCTTTGCCAATAAGGTAACACAATCACAGATTCTGGGGCTTGGGACGTGGACACGTTTAGGGGCCATTGTCCTGCTGACTGCAGTACCTGTCTCGCAGTGGGGCAGTGAGGTTGGCAGGAGGGCAAAGGGCACGGCGCGTGCCCTATAACTGAGTGGCTTCCTCCGGGAGCTGGGTCCACTGGGGCACAGCAGCACCAGGAAGCTGCAAGACACACACTGCCTCGTATTGTCCCTTCGGACCTGCTCGTCCCAGTAAAGGCCACCATCCAACTTCGCCCACCTAGCCTGCCGATCTGAGGACAGAGCGATGATCGTCACAGTTCAGTCAACCCTGCTTCTCCCTCAGTTTGCCTGGAATCAAAATGGCAAACACACCCTCTGCCCAAACCCGCTCGTTTATTTTCCATCCTACGTACCAGCCGCAATGATGCCGAGTAGGGTCCCCACGGGACCTCTGGAACACATGGAACCGTACATCCCTGAACCGTATCTCCCTTCCCAACATGAGGGAGCCAAGCCCTGGGACCCTTTCTGGAGCGGGCACCCCCCCTGACGTGCTTCGGGGTAACTCAGCCTCGCTCTCAGGGGCAAGCACATGGCCAGTCTCTTCCTTGATACGGTGGGGACACAGGAAGCCCCCACATGGACATGAGTCAGCCAGGTTGCACAGTAATTCCTCATTCCCATTCTCTCTGAGTCTTGCCCCACAGTCCTCGAGCGTTTCCCTCAAGTCATCTTTGTCCTTTGAAGCCTGAACGATCCCTAAGTGACAAAATCACCTCATCCCCAGGTGATTTTTCTGCTTCGTGTCGGCACCGCTCACCATGCCCACAGTCTGTGCGACTCCCCTGTAACTAAATGTTCTGCTAAAACTCCTCACTAAGTGGTCTGTGGAAATGGGCAAACTCTGTCTTAATGATCACATCCCAAAGGACATAAGGGGTGAGAAGGGGCCTGTTTGTTATCACGTGAAACGACTGCATTAGAAGCAGCTGGCGGCAACGCCGTCATGTGATCAGCAGGCCGCGTGTGTGGTGCGGGGAACAGGGCCTGAGTCTGGGCGAAGTCAGTGCGGGTTTGAAGCATCATCTCAGCACTTCAGGACCGTGTCGCCCTGGGCCGGCTCGGCTCCCTCCTCTGTAGAGTGTAGAATAACCTACTTTGCAGTATCGTGGTTGGAAAGCAAACAGGAAACGCCTACCAAAGTCTGGCACTTAATTCTGTTCTGATGACCCATCGCTCCGTCTCCAGCGACCCCAAAACACAGGGGCCGCGGCAGCACCCATTCTATTCTATCTCGCAGGTCGGTGAGCCAGGACCTCGGGCCGGGCTCGGCCAGGGGACTCCGCTCCTTGTGCCGACGTGCTGGCAGCAGACACGTCCCGGCGGCCCTCGGCTGGTGGTGGGCGGCCGGGAGGATGCAGGACACACAGTCGACTCACGGTACTCGCGCTGGTCACGTCCTGTAAAACTGCCGTGAGCACGGCGGGAGGACACGGGGCCGTTGCTCCCAGGGGCATTTCGGGTGAGGTCCCCACACGCCTTGTGTCACACCTTCTATGCCAACTGATCGTTATGCAACCTTGTTTGACGTGCGCTTCTGTTTAAAAGACACCTTCTTCCTATACAGGTCGTCAAAATAAGCGGTCAGATTAAATGTACGTATTAATTATTATAACTTAACAGTGTTTCTTTAAACAAAACCCTGACCACTGGCTGGGAACGGTTCGACAGCCTCCTCCTCTGAGTAACGTGATGGTGAAGTTCTTTGGCTTCAGGCTCACCGCAGCGCTGTCCACTACGCCTTTTTTTTTTGTTTATTGGTCATCATCCCATCAGGCCACAAATTGAGCCACTTTTCCATCTCTTCCACGTGTCCGTCACGCACTACGTGTGTCATTGTAGCGGTTATGACAGTGGCCTCGTGTACGGACCGGCAAATTTCTTCTTCCTTTTTCTCGAGTGTTGACTCATCAATCTTGAACTCAGCCGACAGCACTAAAACTCAAGCGTGAGCTCGGCTGCTACTTCCTCACTGCACTCCGGGGGGCCCCTTTAAAAGACAAAATCACCAACAATAGGCGCGAAAATGTAAATACCGCGGTCCATGACAACTGGCAGGAAGTCACTGCCCCACACCATCCATCAGCTCAGCTTCCTCGGGAGTTTACCAGATATCACCTCGAGGTGCTTCTAGACCCACCTCGTGTTCCCAGGATTGGTCGATTTGAGGGGTGGGCAAGGCCTGTCTCCCAGCCACTGTAAAGGGCCCTGAGTCTCCCCCGCTCTGTGACGGAGAGAAAAGTGAGACGTGCTCCAATGGGACTTTGTAAATCCTCTTTTAAAAGCACCTCACTGTCAACAGGTATTCAGGTCAGGAGAACGATGCCTCCTGCAAAAAGATGTCCACGTCTGCATCCCTAGAAATTGTGAGTATGTTTCCTTACATGGCAAGGCAGGATTAAGGTCACAGGTGGAACTAAAACCTGCCCCATATTGTGTCATCATTAATTTATCACACTGAAAAAGAGACCACACCATGTTCAGCACATACGAGAGGTTCCATAAATGATGTATGTAAATGACCTGAGTGCTTCTGTGTTTTGCCTTGTTCTTATCATCCAATACTTTTAAATAAGCACTCGATTTTACTTTGGTCAAAGTGTAGTTAATACAGGGGAACTTTGGAGAAAGCACGAAGCAAGGAAACTAACACAGGTTTTGAGGGTTAACACGGAGCCTTAGGGTAAACACCGGTGACCAGCCGTCTGCACTGAGTTCATCCAGTTTGTAGGATCGCTTCCAATTTTTACAACCAATGTATTCACATAGAACAGATATTGACAACTCAAATCACAGGCGAAGGGCCAATCTCCCTAATGTATAGAGAATAAGATTAAAAAAAAAAAAATCAGAGACAAGGACAAACGACATGAAGGATATGAACAGATGCTTCACGGAAAAGAAACTGTAAAGGACTTACATCTCCCGAAGCCAAGTCAATCTCTGAAAGTGCACTGACTCTCACTTATAAGAAGAGAAAAGCAAATGCAAACTACACTGGGGTTCAAAAGTGTGATAACAATCCATTGGCAAGGTTCTCGAGGAACAAACGCTTTTATACACAACTGACGGGAGTGGAAGTCTGTACAGTTCCATCAGAGAGTAATTTGACAATACCTGTCAAAATAGTAAATCGGTTCCCGTTTTCCATTCATTCAATGTGGGGAATTCATCTGACACACCTAGCCACGGAGAAATAAAGTGATATGTTGCAGCTTTGTTGATGATAGCGAAATATTGGAAACAACCCAAACACTCATCAATAGGAGACCGGTTCTTATATAACCATTTCGTGGAAAACTATACAACTATAACAAATGATAAAACTCTCACGATGTGACATGGAAAAATCTCCAAGATACACTGTTAAGTACAAAAGAGCAAAAAGAATACGCCACCTCTGCAGAATACGCCACCTCTTCGGTAATCAAAGCGAGGATGGACAATAAGGCTATTTATATTTGCTCATATGCCTTAATGGTGACAGTTCTTGGATATTATTATTCTTTCTTAGTCCCTTAAGAAATTACCAGGTTTGACATATTCAGAAGATAAATCCATCCCTAAACCGTTCCCTTTTAGTCATAGGAACCTACATTCTACCCATTTAGAAATAAGCTTTCCTACTTACTCGATTAATAAAAGAGCCACATCATTTGTCATCTACCTGGGACACTTTTTAGAGCTAAACGAGACACTCTTCGTAATTACGTGGGGACAAAAGCCTAAGCCAGGCTGCCCAGGCAAACGAAAACACAGAGGATTTATAAGGTTGATTTGGTTGTATTGAATTGAATAATGATACAAGTATGATAGAAATTGTTTCCGAGGGGCACAAATCGGACTCTCTTCTGTAGAGGCACCTTGAACAGAGCTGCATCGTTTCACAAACCCAAGAACTATCTGAGCGATCCGCCCACCCAGCCACCTCACTCTGATCAGAACCAGCGACGTGTCCGCCATGATTTATGGCTGCCTCTCAACTTGACAAGTATTCCAAAAGTCAATCTTGCTGTCGTTTATTTGAATCGATTGCACCTAATTCTTTTCCTCATCTGAAATCGATTCGTGCATTTTTTATCATTGTTGTCGTGCTTTCTAGGAGAAGAGCTTTCAATTTTAATTTCTCCCTATTCAAGATATAACAGATCTTACCAAATGTGTCAAGGCAATAATAGTCAGATGCTCCATCCTCAGATTTCTATCTCCCAAAGCCAAGTCGATCAACACCAAGAGAGATTTCCATCTCGCCGTCTATATACTAAAGTTCTCATTTTAATTGTTTCGCAGATTTTGTCAACTGTTCTTTCCACATGGGCATACCCCAAATCCCTTTGTCCTGTTTGTCATGAAGGAATGAGGCAGGCACACATCAAATGGTCCACAGCATGTTTTATTTTTTTGTGTTTGCGTTTTTATCTCCTTGAAAAATTGGTCCTAGCATTCACCCTTAGGTTGTTCATAATATACATGACTCATTGTCGTCTTAATTTAAACTCTTGCATAATATTATGCATAAACTTTTGCATAATAAACTTTTGCATAATTTAAACTTATACACTTGTACTCCTGACTCAGTTGGTGAGATTCAGAGTTCAAACCTTTTCTGATGACCTTTAGATATTTTCATATTTCTCTGGTACCAGAAAAAGAAAGTTCTCCCTGTCCATATCCCACCAAGGTATTGCTGATAAATTAAGATCATTTATTCTGTTAAAGTAGACACGGGACTTGCCCTTCTAATATCTGTTTTGACAGAAAATATTTGATAAAGAGAGAGGGGGAAAAATGGCCGTTTTACACAAGCGAAATGAAAACAAAAATTCCAATAAATTACTCGGGGTTCTACAAAATTCGAATCTTCCTTTAAACTTTTCATGGCCTTGGAGAGAATAAATCTGTATGGGAAGGCCTGAGTTAGCTCATTAGATCTGGTGATGGGGACAGTCTGGGGACACTGCTGGTCTCAGCCGGAGGTCTCCGTGTAAGCCAGTTTCCAAGTACAGAGATGGCATGTGACTCAGGCATTTAATAGCGAATCTCATTCCACGTTTCATCATTTTGTAGAGAATTCACCCAGAACAACAAAAGGCGGTTGGCCGTTCTAATGATTCGTCCCTGGCCTTTGACCCTGTGACAACACTCTGTTTTCTCTGCCCAATAGAGAAAGCATCTGAGAATAATGCACTGCCTCGGAGCTGGGTGGATTAGGGGATGCAGCTCGGCGAAGGATGTCCCTTTTAGGCTCTGTCTCAAATCCACAGGAATTTGCCCCGTTTTATGTCAGTGACTTTGCCTTTGCAAACTTTACTTAGCCTTCTGCAAAAAAAAAAAAAAAAAGAAGACTCTAATCAGAGCAGAGCCCCATGGCCGTGGGGCGGAGGAGGCTAATTGGGGCTGAACGCTCTTTGCAGCTTTCAGTCAGGGCCAGCAACATCTCCACAGGCGTTAAGTCAATATCCCAGAGCCTAACTTCACTCCGAGAATAGTTTGTGTGGTTCCAAAGTTGTTTTCTAACCGTAGGACGCAAAGAAAGGTCTGCTGGAGCCTAGACTGATGCTGTTCTTTTTATTTCCAGTTTAAATTGACCATCTTCTGACTCTGCTGAGAGCTCAGACAGAAATCCATCTTCATTTGCCCGGCCCGTGTCTCATTAAGATGGTCACAAATTTTATCTCCATGATATTTCGGAAACATTCTGGTTCCCCGCCTCTTAACGACCGTCCATGTGTTATCCCATTAAATACATCCAATTTCTGCATCTTCCTTAAGTACAAAATGTTTCAAAGCCAATTGCCTAGATAAACCTCACAACGTCCTATTTTAAATGGCAAAAAAGGCCACAGCAGAGTTTGCTCGCTCTCTGATTACGTAAATCTGATTACATAAAATTCTCCGCTAGGTAATTTTCCATTTGGGATTTCCCCTGACATTAGAGATAGGTCTCAGAAAATGCAAAAATAATATTTGCCAAACATACTGAGGTACTTATTTCTGCCTCACAGATAATATTTTACGAATAGAAAACAGCTTCCCATCGAAATTGATCTGACTGTGTGTCAACTTGGGGCTGCTATCTCGGGGTCCCCGTCCGAAGAACCGGATGTGGGCTCCCAGCACATGGCAGGGAGGGAAAGGAAGCGCCCGAACCCGAGTCTCTCCTGTGTCTTCACACTTTCGATCCCATGTAATTCCCGCGACGGCCCCAGGTGTTGGGATTACTGTTTTCCTGTTACAGATGAGGAAATCGAGGCTCAAGGAAGTTCCATATCTTATTCAAGGTCATTCCAGCTGACAGAGTCCGGATTGGAACGTGGATTTGGCTCCCTGTGAACCCGTGTCTCTGGACGAGGAACGAAGGACAGTCCCGTGAGACCAGTCGAATAACTTAGCGTGTGGCCTAGAGACTGGAGTATGAAGTCGTCAGAGAGAAAAAGACCCATCCGTGAAACAGTGGCAGAGGACAGTCTTCAAACATGACCTAAACCCGGTCTTCAGAGGACATCTGGGTGGGCCTTGGTGGCTCTATGGGACTGATAGGGCGGCTTGAGGAGGTCTGGCCAGGGGACACGGGGACTTCAGGACACATCCGGGACAGACAAAAGAGTCACACTGGAGTCAGGCAGCCGACTCATCTGTAGGCTGATCTGACTGGACCCACGGACAGAACAGAGCAGAGGTCTCTCTGGAGGGTACAGAGAAGGGGGGACAGGAGGCTGTGGGGAGGGTCAGAGGAGGGTCCTAGACTCAGGGGAAAACCAACGGTATTGGGAAAATCAGGCACCCAGCTCAGAGGTGGCCTGGAGGTTAGGAAGTGGCTGCCCAGCTGCTGGGCAAAGATGGAGAGGCAAGTGGCAGGGAGCCTCTGTCCCCAGGCACACCAGCGTGGTCAGCATCACCTTGAAAGCTTAATAGGGCAAAGCCTTCGGGACTGAGCCTCAGCCACGGCAGGTGCCCAGCTCTGAGGAAACAGAGAAGACCCTCCAGACGGACGTGGGAAGGCGCCGGAAGCCAGCTGTCAGCTGGATGGGAGGTTAGAAAAGAAATAGAAATTCCCGATCACCACAGACACCAACTAGAAGTCCGAGAATGAAAGTTGAGGCTTTGCCTTCAGAAAAGATGTCGGCACCAGCTCCGCGTGGTGATCGGCGTTGAGGCGTTTCCGCGCCGGCTGCACCTCCAGAGCGTGGAGGAGACGCGCACAGAGAAGGCAGGTGGGCACCCTGGCCGCGGGGGCGCTGAAGACACCGCCACAGGCTGGGCGGGACGGAAGCGCAAGCGAGGGGGTCCCCGCGGGATTCTTCCCGGCTCCCTGGCCAGGAGACAGCGGCTCTCCCATTACGCGGCACGTCGGCTGAATCGGGGGGTCAGCTTCCCCCCTGCAAGGTGCAGACGCTGCCCCAGCAGCTCCTGGTTCCCTGGGAACTCGGAGAGGCCGAGGCTTTGTCGGCACATCCTCAGTCCTGAGACTGCATCCGGACGGGATGCAAACCTTCGGCACGTGGCACCTGCCGTGGCTCTCAGCGGTGAGGCATCCCCCCCATTCCGCTGGGATGTC
This sequence comes from Pteropus alecto, assembly GCF_000325575.1. Taxonomy (NCBI): domain Eukaryota; kingdom Metazoa; phylum Chordata; class Mammalia; order Chiroptera; family Pteropodidae; genus Pteropus; species Pteropus alecto. The sequence goes on from NW_006434828.1 coordinate 654,122, forward strand.
GAGGACGAAAGACAACTTCCCCGGGTTTTAAAGAAAAATTGCCGACTTCTCTCTCCGCTGTCAATCCCCTAGACATCATTTCCTCCGTTTTGTTACAGTCTTCTCTTTTCTGGTGTTGATCGGTCTTGTTTGTTTGTTCGCTTTGCTAATATTTTTACGAGTAAGAGGTGTTTTTAATCCGCACACAGGAAGAAATAGAATGCAAGCGCCCTTCTCCTCTGCGTTTCGGATATTCAGCTGCCCTCTCGCCAAATATGTTGAGCCCTGTTGCCCAGATGGTTTGATTTGTTTCACGGCTATTTTCTTTCAGAATTCTAAGGACGCCACCGCATCGCCTTCTGGATTTTGATTCTGTGGAAAAGTCCGAGGCCAGGCTGGAAAACAGGGTCCCGGATTCTTTGGGGGTTACCCGATTTGTTTCTGTTCTTAGGGTTCTTATTTTTCTCTATTTTTAATTCCTCCCTTCTTTATTCCTGAAAGATAAAAGTCCGCTAAGTTTACATACTGGACTCTTTTAAGTAATTTTGCTTTGCTTTTAAGCAAGCCTTTTCAATCTGAAGGTTCAATTTTTTTCCTTAAGGGCTCAAAAAAGTATCTTTGTTTAACACTTGTTTTCTGTCCATTTTATACTTTCTGACGCTCACATGGGGTCTCCTCGATCTGTTCTCTGTGTCTCTTTTTTTCCTCTCATCTCTCATTTTTTCATCTTTGTCTTATTCTTAACGTCCTGTTTTAGGTACAGGAGAATTTCTCATGGATCTCATCTGCTTAACCGATCCTATTTTCTGTGGCGCTGAATCTGTTACTTGCTGCTTCCATTTAGGATTTTAATTCCACTACCGAGTTTGTCGTCTCTTCACGTTCTTGCCCGATCTCATTTGTCTTTCACTATGGCTGCCTGCTCACCTGTCACAGGTGCGACACCTTCTGAATGTTTTATGGAATACAGAGGAGAAGACTTGTAACGTCTTCTCCTATTCGCTGCAACTCTATTTCAGTGGAAAACACTTGCCCTGGTTTCTTTTGAAGCAGTTTGCTGCATTAGCTAATGATTTTTCTCTGTAATATTGCTTTATGAAGTTATCAATTTTTTTTCTCTTCATTAAGCCTTATAAAGAGTAGTCCCTGATTGTTTATTATCGGGAATCAACATTCTGATGCATCTTGTTTGCATTTCTTGCAGATTCTTTGAACTTGATGAGATTTTAAAACACAGAGATTTAGTTAGCCAGATCAGGTATACAGTATGGTATGGAGACTAAGAAGGATGCCTGAACTATTGCTGTAGCAACATAGAACATCACCGCAGTACCAGAGAGCTTCTTCTCATATTTCTTCTGACACCCCAAAATTAATACCAGAGCATAAATCCTGAGACTTACACTCCAAAAACATTCAAAACACCATGACTTATCCAAAAATATCTTGAGTATGAAAACTGTTGACCTTTAACAAATAGACAGCCAGATATTTCTCCAGTAAAATGGGTTTATTTGAGAACAATAAAGAATTGTAATTCGAAACAAGCTGTCCAATGGTGAGCCATGTGTAAGCCCAGAGAAGCTGGAAAGGGGAGGAACGCTCTTTTATGGACCTTGGAGGGGCTCTTGTAAACAAAGAGTCTATTGGTGGAGACTGGAAGGTCGAAGTGCAGAGGATTCTCATTGGCTGGCTCTGGCCGTCTCCCATTGGCTGAGCTGTTGCTAGGCAAAGAGGGAGTTCTTCCTGGGGCTGGGGTAGGAAGGTAGCGTTCCTTCCTGCTGGGCTCAGTGTGTGCGCTGAGTGACACGCAGGTCAGAGTTCTCTCTTCTAGCACCTAACTTTATTTTAAATGAGGTTTTTGTTTATTAATTTTCACAAAGAAAATGAAATGTGATAGTCCACTACGTTGTTGACGTAAGAACATTCAAACCTGTAGAAAAATTTTACAAGAGTTTATTTCAGCTCAACTGATGACGACACTGTTGGGAAGCGAGATCTCAAATTCTAGGGTGGATGACAGTTGTGCAGTTTCTTTTCTACGTTTGGAATTAAGGAGGAAACATGAAGATCATGTGAAGGAGGAGGAAAGCAAGGTGGGCACTGGATTACAGGACAGTTAACAAGTGTATGTGCTTCCTCTGAGGGGTCTGAAAAAGAGGCAGTTCAAAGGTGTGTTAACCTAGACGCAGGAGAACAATGGACAGGCCTCGATTAAGGTGACGATAAACCTTTTATAGGCCTGAGGCATGACAACTCACTATGACCTGCCCAGTTAGGAATGTATGATCAGATTACCCTGTGGGGTTACTTTCGGTCAGATTTATTACAGAGCCCCTTTTCATCCACAATATGAACAAACTGAAGAAGAAAAATCACATGATCATGTCAATAGAGGCAGACGAGGCATTGGACAAAATCCGACACACATTCGTGATTTAAAAAAAAAACTCTCAGTAAATTATCTCTATAGAGGGAAACTTTCTTAACTTGATAAAAACTGTCTACAAAAAAAAAACAACAACAACAACCTTACAGCTAACATCATACTCAACAGCGAGAATTAGAAGCTTCTCAACTCAGATTCCAACAAGGCAAGCATGCCGCCTCGCGCCACTCCTGATCGACACTGGACTGGAAGTCCTTGTTAATGCAATAGGGCAGGAGAAGGACATGCAAGGGACAAAGATTAGGGATGGGAGACATAAAACTGTAGAGGACATGATCGTCCTTATAGAAAATCCGAAAGAATAGACCAAAAAAAGTCCTGGAACTAATAGGCAATTAGAGCAAGGTTGCAGGATCCACGTTTAAGGAATGGTATAGTATACAACATTATTGTCCTAAAAAGGAATAATTCCGTACATTCTATTTTGTAACTTGCTTTTTTCACTTAATGGCATACCTTAGACATCTTTCCATTTCCGCACGTGTAGGCGTTCACCATTCCTTTTATGTACGTACAGCATTCCACTAGAGGATGCACAATTCACTTGCCTTGTCCCATACTGATGGCATTTAGGTTGCTTGTGGATTTGTAGGTTGGGTGGGTCGTGTTTGCTTGCAGTGTGATTTCATGGATCCCCTTATTATTTCAGTATTCCCTTAAATCTTTTCAAAATACAAATTAGGGCTTATACAAAAATGTCTCTAACATATTCATTTACATAAATAAAAATTTTAGAGTAATACCGTCGACCATATTTACCTCTGAGAAACAGATTAGAGAGGAAGGCCACGTGGCAGGAACATACTAACATATTTCACTGTATATCTTTCTCTGCTACGGGAGTTTTTACAACAAAATGTCATGCTTTTACAATTTTAATTAAAACGTAAATATATAATGCCGCAACGATAGTTACACAAACTGGTTTTGTTCTTTGGGACGATGTTTCAGGGGATGTATCTTGAAGTTAGACTACTGGGTAAATGGAATGCTCTCGAAAGCATCGTGGTCTGGAGCGATTTCGGAAAGGCAGCATTCTGCCGTGGCTCCTACTGTCAGGCGAGAATAGAAACAACTGAGCGCTGTGTAGTAGTGGAAGTTTCACTCACGCAGCTAGTGTGCAGGATTTGGTCTTAAAAAGCCATTGGAAAAGATTCAGCGGGTGGAAATGCCGGTGCAGGTCCCCCACGATGCAGCCGCGTTCTTGCTTAGTTCTAGTTCTGGATCGAAACCTCGAGGTGAGCACCAGTGGGTCTCTCTTCTCACGGAAGCTCAGAGAGGTAGCTGGAGCATCGGAGGGCGGCAGAATGGTAAGGACGCCTCAGGCTTTGTCAAACCAGGGCTCCCGACTGTTTCTTGGAGATTCGTTCTGTTCCACCTTTTCCGGTCTCTGGTTTTGTCTTGCAGGTGGCTTCTCTCGAGGCACAAGGTGGCTTCCACAGCGACCAGGGCTTCAGCTGCTTTGCTCAAATCCAGAGGGTGAAAAATAAATCGCTAAGCTTTGAGTTGATTGGCCACCCCTGAACCAATCCCCGGGGCCAGGTGACAGGCATATGCTGATTGGCTTTGCATGGCAGTTTTGGGAACCAGTCACTCTGGCGGGAGGAGGACAGGTAACTGTAATTAGCTGAGGTCAATCAAGACACGTGCCTAGGACCCCAAAGGAGTGGATCTCAACCAGTTCTGGCTGTTGCATGGTGAGAGGTGGCCAGGCATGGCATGGCCACAGGAAACCTACTCTGTGTACCACATTAGAATTTTCTTTGGTTGGGAAGGAGAAAGCACCAACATGTTCTGAGCCAGACTGTGTGTCAGGCACTAAGGAGCCTTATTATTTACTCTAATCCTCACAACGATTTTTGAGATAGGCACTGCTATCTTTACTTCACAGATAAGGAAACTTCAGCTCAAGAGAGTTCGAGTCATTTGCCTGAGGCCAGACAGCTAATATGCATCAAAGCCTATCTCACTGATTTCATATGCTACTCGGCCCAGCTTGCAGTGACCCTGAAGTCCCATCTTAGTTCAGCATAATAAATATAGTTTAGATTCTATTTCCTTGACCGTTTGGGGAGGGGTTGTTTTTGTTTTGACTTTTTTATTGTTGTTATCCTTTAAAAGTCCTGTGGGGTATTTAGAATATATATGCGTATACCTGGTTAAGACTCGACTCAGAAGGAAAAGCAGAGATTTGTTTTGTTTCGTTACAGTTAAGCATCTCCCAGCAGTTGAAGTATTTGATTTGTGTTATCAGATTCTGGCCTAGAACCAGATCACAAGAATGAATCACTGATGGCTGATGTAATGTGCGTCTTGGTAGAGCTGTAATGTGGTACCCAGGTCCACTGCACTTTATGACATAAAATCAGATATCTCCTCTTGTCTTGGGTGAGCAATCATGATGTCATGAACTAGGCACGTCGATGCAGTTCAGAGAGCTGAGGACAGTTGGGAAAACCAGGGAAAGCGAAACTGGGCGTTACGGAGAGGTCACCCCACCCCACCCCCACCTCCACCTGCAAAGCTGCTATTGTCAACTCTTGGTGGGTCCTGGTAAAGAAAATCATGAGTTCGGGTCTGCACTTCACCTTGAAAGAAGAGAGGTTGTCACAAGCTGCGGAGCCACCAGTACAGTGAGTCTCCCATCAAAGCTGCTCCGGAGGGACCTCGTGAAAGAGGAAATCTCACGTCCCTGCAAACTTTGAGCTTTCTGCTCTGTCACTCACATCTGAGAATGGAAGACTAGTCCCCGATTGCCATTCTGGCTGAGGGCGGGGAGTGAGTGTGGGTGGGCAGGTGAGTGGAGGTGGTGCCCGGGCAAATACACAGACATGCCGCCCAGCGTGGGTGGTCATGAGTGCCCGGGTAGGGGAGCAACCCTGAGCGGCAACACCAGAAACACAGCCAGAAACGGAAGGTTTCTGCACCCTCGCCCCTTTGTGCTCAGAAGTCCTAGCTTAGAACCTGCTGCCTGTGAAAAAAGTTACTTCACAGATCTGCACCTCTAAATACACAAACACGGAGATGAAGAAAAGACGTGACTCCAAGTTCTAATAGTTCATTACGATCCATTTTTCTTTAGAGAGACTACACAGAAGTTCTGTCGTTGGAATAATTCATTGTGCTGAGAACGTCACCTGAAATGTTTAAATATCTTCAAGCTGTTTCGTGTGGAACCTAGTACACGAAAAGTGTGTCGAGACCAGTGGAAAGGGAGGTGACACCCATGTTAACATTTTCTCAGAAGCAGTTTAAAAGTGACACTCTTAAGCTTACTAGTCTGAGGACTTGATGCGCCAAAGTTGTCATGACATTGTTTAAAACATAGCGACGCACCAATGGGTAAAGAGAGGTTGGGGAGACAGCCAAAATACCGTGGCTGGGAACATCGCCTGCCTTTCTGAAGGAACCTGCCTGGGGGCGTCCCCCAGGTTCTCAAAGAGGCAGCCTCGCTTTCTGTCAGGTGACCCTCAGCCCACAAACCGATTGGACCAGAGGTGGCCACCCTCCCCTCATGGGCCATTGAGAGCCCAGTCATGCAACTGGGAGATGGGGGTTTCACAATATTCATTCAAAATAAAAACGTGCGTTCTCTTGTTCAAAACGCAGGTGGAAAGTACCATTAAACGTAATCACTATACAGCTTTTCCCTCATTTCCGCAGTCTCTGGAGGTTTTTTATTTCCTGTTTAACATCCTTTTAAGTAAGGAAAAAACTAAATTTAACATTTTTACTATGAATTTGATCGTTCTTCTTTTCTGTTTAAATGCAACCGTAAGAGCGTTTCGTTAACATGCTGTATAGCCGTAAGTCCGCAATGATATTCTGTAGCTCATCGTGCATACGTAATTTCTTCTTAGCAGAATATTGTCTACATTGCAAAACATCAACCGGATTGTTCGTATTTCACTTCCTGATACGCCCGGATTCTGTAACGCTCCGCTTTCGGCTTACCGATGAGTAAGGAAGGACTGCAAGGAAAAAGAAAAGGCTTCCAGCTTATGCCCATTCCTTCTTTGTCGTCCTATTCAGCAACCTTCTCGACACAAGCGGCTGGCTAACCCGGGGCGGAGCAGGAGCGCGGAAGGCGATGCCAGGCCTCCCTGGTCATCCGCTTCTCACAAAGCCTTCACTTCCTGCCCTCGAAGGAAGTTCTGGCTCTAATGGAAAGCGTGGCCTCTGGGGGTCGTCCCTGCCCCGCTCCCCTAACTCCGTCGGAGATGCAGCGCGATGTCTCACGCACCTCACGGAGCTGTCACGCGCCACGAGGCCACGGTGCTCATGAGGCATCGCAAAGGCTAGAGCGGGACGGGCCTAGTGTGTGCATCTCCTCCGGTCACAGACGCGCCCCGCTGTCCCACTGCGTTTCACCTGCAAAACCCAAGTTCCAACATCAAACTGTTACTAAATTTGAGTACCGAAGCATTAAACGAAGCCCGACGACCCCTGAGCACGGAGTACCTGGATGACAAGGTAGGTCGCACATCTACGACAGCGGCCCTGTCCCTCGGCAGGAAGGATCACGGCAGCTCGGCCAATCAGCTTCTCTCTGCTGAGACCTTAAATAGAGACGTAGGAATGACACAAGCACCGGTCACTAAGGACAAGGAGAAGAAACAGATGAAGAAAATATCTGAGCCATAAAAGCAGAGCACAGTAAAGACGGATTCACAGACTTGCGAATTTTCCTGAGCTTTTGAGGACCTCCCGCTCCGGTCTCTGTGGGACCCGAGCTCCCCGCCACTGCGTCTGCGGTTTGCACGAGGCCTGGACGTGTGGCTGAAGTTTGCCTTATCGCCACACGTAGCCTCGCACTGCATCTCTCATTCCTCAGCGTGGCTGCCGTGATGCCGTGTGCCTCGCAGCTCGGAGCCTGATAAAGAGTTAAGGCGAATGGTCGCTACCGGTGCTATCGTTTCTGAGCAAAAGGAGGAAACGAAGCTGGAGTTTACATAAATGAACCCAAGAAGGAGTACGTGAATGATCTCGACACTCAGGTGAGGTGGTACCTGTTCACACAGCAATTCTCTTCTTAAGCAAATGAAGATGACGCACTGACAGAATTTCTTAGATTATCCAACTGACAAAATACATAAATAAGTACCAGGATGTACTTCCTGCGTTATTTATAACAGCAAAAAATTACAAACAACCTAAATGTCCAACCGTACAGGATTGGCTAAACAGATTACATCATTAGAATGATTTTTTTTTCAGGTGGTAAAACGTATGTTTTCAAAAACACATTTGGGAGTGTGTATATCAAGATGATCACAATAACGTTGCCAATTATGCTCTGAAAGTATAAATACTTATTTACTTATACAAATAGAACGAAGACAAACTGTTCACAAGCCATTTATCTCTGGACTAGAGGATTAAAAGTTTTTTTTTTCTAGTTTCCATTGTATAATTTTAATTTTATAATTAGAATTTTCATTTTAATGTATTTTAAGCTTGATAAAACCAAAATATTAATAAATTTCTCCAAAAATCCAGCAAGTTCCCATCAGTGTAATTCTACACTCAATAAACAATTTTGTAATTGTGATTTGACCTCTCACGCAGTGGAGCGTGATGGCTAAGAGGATGCAGTTCTGAGGTCAACAGCTCTTGGCTCAGATTACAGGTCTGCTACTTTCTAGCTACGCGACCTTGAGCAAAAATCCTCTGTCAGCCTGTATCCTTATCTATAAGATGAAATTTTCAATAAATGGCCACTTTCACGGTTATTACAAGGAGTAAGTGAAATGTAGGAGTAAATTCCGTTTGGACAGGGCGTGTTGTCCATTCTGTTCATTTTATATGCACATATAAAATATGGCTGGCACATAACAGCTGCTCAATAAATATTAAACGAGTGGATGGCATATACAAACACCCATGCCCATATGTTCACTCATGGATAAATGACAATAGGAAGCATCACAAAATTCAGACCAATAAAATTGTATTTTTCTACATCCTTTTTGCTGATATTTGTGTCACATGATACATAAAAATGAATATTAACTTTTAAACTCTTCACCTTCCTTTTATTTAAAAAAAATCTTAATGTTGCATTTCATCGCAATAGACAAGAATTTGCATGTTTTGTCTTTAGGCTTTAATTGTGTCGAAGATCTAACTCGCTGTCATAACTGATAACCCTCTATTTTATCATTTTTAAGTTAAATGTGTTTATTTAATATTAATAAATAATCAATTTACTGGGCTCAAACACTGTTATCAATCCCTTTCCGTGTTTTTCCTCAGAGTTTTTAAATATCTATCTATAGGTGATTAAATTGTGGCCCCCCAAAATATGTCTAAGCCTTAACCCCCAGTATCTGCAAATATGACCTTATTTAGAAAAAGAGTCTTTGCAACTTAATTCAGGATTAAGGATCTTGAGATGAGATCATCCTGGATTTGGGGGCCCTAAGTCCAAAGACAGATGCCCTTTTAAGAGAAGAAAAAGGCAGAGGAATATTTGGAACAGAGAGAAACAAAGAAAATGGGCACGTGAAGATGCAGGCGGAGACTGAGTGATACCATCACAAGCCAAGGGACACCTGGGCCACCAGGAGCTGGCAGAGGCAGGAAGAGTTCTTCCCCGGAGCCTGCGAGGGAGCACAGCCCTGCCAACATCTCGATTTGGGGCTTCCGACCTCCAAAATTGTAAATAATACATTTCTGTTGGGTATAAGCCACCAAGTTTTGGATAATCGGTTATGGCAGCCCTAGAAAACTAATATAACATCTACTCAATAAGAATATCCGTTGACTTTCGTTCACTACGTAACAGCTGTTTTTAGAGTTTTGATGTGTGATCTACACTGCTGTCAGAAAAATCAAAACTCTGAATAGTTTTTAAACCATAGGAAAGTTGGAAGAAAAATATTTTCAACTCTTTGATAATACCGGGGCTTAATTATAGTCTCTTGAATTGCAGCCTCAGGGAATTTCAAAACACATAATTTAGCTTTCTTCTGCCATATGAAATATTCTATTGGAGCAAGAAAGATCAGAGATATTATATTCAGTCCATCTTACCCAGAAGGTAGAAATAGTAATTCATACTCTCAGAGAGAGGTAGAGAGAATTTGCCTAAGTGGACAATTTTCATTTCGGCATTTTCTGATTTTTAACACTGGGGCTAAGCTCTAGTTAATGCTGAAAATAAATGTGTGTTGCTTGGAGCCAAAGGCAGAAATTTGTGAATCTCATGACTGTTGCCAAGCACTGGTGGGAATAGGGAGGAAGAGGTAGACGGGTTTGGGACAGTCAAAGCAGCAAGGAGCCCAGGGGGCGGGGTGAGGGGGGCTTGGAGGGAGGCTGTTTGCAAACTGATGTCAGAATACTTCACCATTTTAACCACCAGGACTGCCTTCCCGTGCATGTCGGCTGGATTCAGCTCCAATGATACTGGTGTAGACCACACACCTTGCCAAATCCTTTCCCACCCGTCACCCTGTCTGGTCTACAGTATGACTCTGAGACAGCTGCCATCCCCATTTCACAGATGCAGCCACTGAAAGCTCCAGGATGTGTGTAAGCTGACCAGGATGTGTGTAAGCTGACCAGGGCGGCTCCTGTAATAAGTTGTACTTGCAGGCCCTGGACCTGTATTTTGGGATTTCATGCTCGGGCTTCTTTTCATTAAACGGCAGCTGCTTTTGAAATCACAGTGAATCTTCCCAGCATGGGCATCGGCCAAGCTGGTTCCATTTCAGATGCAAGAACCAAAGAAAGGCACGCCAGAGCCAGAGAAGAACAGAGAGGAAGTCGAAATGGAGGATGCCGTGGGACTCGTCGTGGGGCAACGTCAGGAGCGGCAGCTTTTCAAAGAAGGAACTCTCAAGGCTGGATTAGGGACAAGACCCTAAAATCGCAATGGGGGTGGATAAGGTGAGCATAGAGCACTCGTCAGTGAACTACCTGATCAAGGTCAACATCAAAGTAAAGGACAACATCTGCTTTACCTGGTAAATAGCAGAAGACGATAACCCCAAATGTCAAAGAATTTCAAAAGGGGTTTACGCTGACATACGGATGATGTCCATGAGATTACTTTACAGGAGAATGATATGGAAGGGCACATTCTTGCATTGGAAACCGACGTCAAAGAACATAGCTTCCCTCGTGGGGGGAACCACGAGGCTGGACCGACTAGAAACCCATCCAGAGGCAGGTCAAGTGTACGTCCTGTGCTGACCAGGGGATCTCTGAAGGTCACGTCTGCGGACAGACCATTGGCCTGGAGCCCTTGTGGAAGGCATGCCTGGGCTGTGGCTGAGTTTTGCATCTTCTTCTATACATTATTTGCAGGCAGAGGAAGTGAAGCATCTCTCTTTCTAAAACTCCGACGGGCCAAGCGGCTTTCAGAGCTGAAGGATGGGGCGTGCTGAGCACGCACGTCTGCATGCTGCATTTGCATATGTCATCCCTGTTTTAAGGCTGAATAATGCATTCAGGTCTGAGCAGCAGAAACTCTACATAAATGATTAGCCAGGCTGTGCTCAGGTGAACCTTGTCCTACTTTTGCTGCCGCTGCTGCTGTTCGAGAATGAACTGGAGGCACACGCCTCTGAGCACTGACACCTGGGGGTTCGGAGGGGTTATGGGGAGGCTGGCCCAGACTCCAGTGCGTTTTCCTGATGGCCGAGGGGTGCGTTGTCTGTGGGCTGTTTACACAGCACAGGAGGCTGGCATTGCCTCGCTGAACCTGAGTGTGAGTTTAAGGATGCTGCGTGCTGGGAAGAATCGCGCGTCCGTGTCACATGACTAAGGGGTCGAATGAGCTCCATGGGGAACACAGCCAGCTGAGAGATGTAATCACGACATCAGTTAGGAGCTAATTTCTTTTTGAACCAACCAAGTATTAAGGGTCTGCCTTGTGTTCTATGTCACATCGAAGACTACAGGGATAAAAGGAGTCCCCACCTAAGAAAGCAAAATAAATTAAATCCATGTTATTAAAGCTCGTAATAAAACTAAATGAGTTGTCAGGCCCAAAATCAACATGAAAAAGAAAATGGTGGGAATGACATCGAATCCGGGATTTCCTTCAAAATAATTGGGCGAGGATGAGGGGGCTTAGGTGAGGTAGACAGAAGAGAGACTAGTTGTGAGTTAGTAATTGCTGGTTGAGAAAACCACGTGATTTCACTTATACGCGGGATATAAACCTAAAAGCAACAAACGAACAGGACAAACAGACTCGTGGACATGGACAATAGACTAGTGGTTACCAGAGGGGAGGGGGGAGGGGGGAAGGAGGAGGTAGACGGGGTCAAAGGGGTCCAATATATGGTGACAGAAAGAAATCTAACTATGGGAGGTGAACACACAGTGTAAATATATACATGCCTTACTGATAAAGTGTACATCTGAAATTTACCGGATTTCATTAACCAGTGTCACCATTAAAAAAATAATTGATTAATTAATTAAAAAATAATTATTATTATTATTATTGGTTGAAGTTTGGGTTTGAGACATAAGGGTCCCTTATTCTCCCAAGCTGTATGCACTTTTGACACTTTCCACTACAGAAGAGTCTTTTTAAGGCATCTCATTTATAATAACAAAACTATCAAATACATTAAATTAAACCTTCCAAGAAATGTGCCATGCCTGTATAAAGATATCTATAACTCTATCTGAAAAACCTAAAGACCCTAATAGACAAACAGAATATTCCTGGATAGGAATTTTTATCATAAGGATACCAATTTTCGCCCTAATTAATCTATAAATTCAATGTAGTTCCAAATAA